>NC_090767.1:11130307-11465307 GCF_036898095.1 Palaemon carinicauda
TAACGTCTTACAATTAGTCTTCTATACTGATTGTTTTTCGTTTCGAACCTTTTACGTGCACTGGAGTTTCTCACCGATTAACACCTTGTTATTATGATATTATACTACGTATCATAGATTTTGAACTTTAGGTTGGCTTGCTTGCTTGCCTTCGGGCGCGTTCCTAGATGGTTTTTTGTTACCGGGTTATGGTGTTTTTTATCTAGTGTTTATTGCTTATACCACCTAGTTATGTTTATCGCTTTAGTTTGAGTGGGAATCTCGCTGGGCAGTTTTTATTTTAGTTTTGTTATCCTACCGATCGGCATCTACCCGATGTAGAAGTTATGTTGGCCCCCCTGTCCAGCTCGGTACCTACCCGCGCTGGAGGGCTCGTCTTGTTATTCTCTCCCTGCCATTCCCCTGCATCCCTCTCTTGCTATTTTATTTTTAAGCTTACGCATGACTAGAACCTAGGTCGATGTCATATCTTGTTACATTATTTCACATTATTTTACATTTTATTATCCGTTTATGATCATTCCGTTTTGTTATTTCGTGGTTCCTTCGGTCAGGTTGGTACTCCTGGCCTCCCCCGGTCCCACTTGTTCGCCCCGAGCCCCACCATTGGCTAGTTCTCGCAAGCTCCTCCCCTTATCGGTGTATGGTAACCCATACCCTCATCCCCCTCCAGGGATACCTCACGTCTCTCAGAGACTTTGGAGTCAGCTGTTTTGCCTTACGGGTCGAGTCCTCTCGTTCCCCAGCCTCCCCCCCCCCCTCCATCCCTCTCCCGGGATACCTTCTGACTCCTTCCCCTAATCGGAGCCGAGAACACTGTCGAGGTTTTAGTCTAGTACGCTCATTTTCATGCCTTGTCGTAATCATTTTTCCTCCGCCGCTCTGATTGGCCATCGATCGGCTGGGGAGATCTCGGTTGAGTATTGGGTTATTCAGCGTGATTCCCTCGGTTACGTTCCGTACCCTACGGGGTCTCGTCGTTTGTAGTCCTTTTATTGAGCTTATCGGGGAATCACGCTAGAGATTTATTTTATTGAGCTTCATTACATTTATTGTCTACTATGGTATACTAACTGTTCGTTAAGGTCCTTGGGGCTGGCGGGGAGTCATTGGCTCCCCTCCTCCCTCCTTTTCAACTCGCCTACCCCGGTAGGCCGGTTGTGACCCCCGGGTCCACCTCAGTTGTCTCCCCGGAGCCAAAGGTATAAATGTTATTATTATTATAATAATTTATTCTATACTTCCCCGGTATCGACGGGATAGTATATCTCCCCACTTTATTGACAATACTCTTATTGAATGATCATAACTACATACGGATTTATGTTATTTTTTCATTATGCTTATGCTAAGTTTTTCCCACCGATTATTATACCGGTTCGGAATGTTATTCTTAGTCTTTATCCCAGTTTTATACCGGTTTAATTTTAGTACCCGGAGCACCCGGATTCCCTTTGGGATACTAACCTACTATGGGATACTTATGTATCGTTATTATTACAGGTGGTCCGCTGTCAGATGACAGCCTGCGCGGCCGTGCTCCAGCCAGCGTGCGGCCACGAGGTTTGCAGGTCGCATGCTCACTGCGTTGTCCAGGTGGACGACCTAATCGTCTGGCATCCTGACAACTGCGTAGTCTACTACGGGCTGGTCTCCACGCTCACCTCGGACTCGGTAGGTGTTCCTGTCGTTACTATCTAGATTTACTTCGGATTTAATCTCTGGATTTTCCTGTTATCTCCATTGTAATCTCTGATAGAATTAACCTTTTATCACGGCCTACATGTTTTTTACACTTCCTTCGTCAAAGTCACTTTGCCATTGGTAACGGTCTATTTTCTTTCAGAGCTCTCAGTCTTCTAAGACCTCGGCCCTGGCGACCCTTAAGGTCTGGGTCGGCAACGTCAAGGCCAAGAAACCATACGTCTTGTCCGAGGAGATGTGTACCTTGATTTACCCCAATGCCAAGACCTCGGCTGCGGTCCCCAAGGACGTGGCGGACCCCATCATAACCAAAATTAATGAAGCTTTGCTCCTATCTGAGGACCAGGAAGTGATGGGTGAAGCAATCGTGGAGGACGTCGCAGCCATCAACCTCGACATCGAGCCTATGGCTCTCGACGAGCCGGAGCTAGGTAGGGAGGTAGGTGAGGCAGGTGGGTCCCGGGCTAAGATTCCTCTCCTTAGTCCGTCTTTTTCTACATCTTCAGCTAATTCTTCTTTTCATAGGTTCTCGGAGAAACACGTGGCTGATATCAGGCCACGTCCAGTTACCCCTAAGGTTAAGTCTCAACGTAGACTTTTACTGAAGGCCAGCAAGTCTTCCAAATCCCTGAAGTCAGTCAAGGCTTCCTCTTCTAGAGTCCCCAAAGACTCAGCTGTCGCCTCTTCTTCCTCTCATGAATCGAGAACGAAGACAGCCCCCAAAACTACCCCGGTGGCTTCCTTTGATCCGGATGCCTTTTCCAGCAAATTACTGGATCAGATCGGTTCTATGATGACGTCCCTCACTGAGAGAATGCAGAACCAAGAGAGTTTCGTGGAGAGCCTCATGCGTTCGGGGTTGCCGCAACAACAGCAGTACGCCATCCCGGACGCCTCTAAGCTCCCGGAGTTCACCAAGAACAACCCGTGGAGAATGACTTTGCACTCCCCCTTTCAAAGATGGCATGCTGACCATCGAGGGATGTGGCACCCGGCCTATCGAGGACTTCGAATTCTACCCGCCGGGTCTCCAATTCCCCTTCCCCGGTTTTGCTCGTCTGACCGAGGAAGCTCTTGTTAGACTGGATAAAGTTCCCAAGGAAATGGTGATCTATCCCAAGGATTGATTGATTGATTTAAAGTTTTCAGGCATCCTGACATCTAAGGTCATTGACGCCGGTAACATTTAATTTATGTATACACAATAAAAAATAAAATAAAATAAAATAGTATTCAATTAAAATCATAAAAGTTGAATGTCATAAAAGTTAGATAGTTTTCAGAAGACCTGCTTCTGAAATAAATCTAAAAATGCCACTTGCATAGTAGGACACTACATTTCCAAGAATCTTGGCAAGGATGAACCTGCCACCCTCACCTCGAGCCTCAAACAAATATCTATTCCTTAAGTTGTTATAATTGGGGCATTCGGTCAACAAATGCCTCACTGTTAGAGGTACTAAACAGTCGTCACAATATGGTTGGTGTTGGCCCTTCAGCAGAAACTCTAGTGTGTCAACCGAGTGTGACCAATACGGAGACGACAAAGAGACGTCTCCAATTTTCGGGGCATCATATTATACCTCCATGGAGATATGACATTTGTTACCTCTCGCATTTTATTCCCATCTAGGCTATCCCATTGCTGTTGCCATTTATTGCAAACCAATTTCTTGATGTCAGGTAAGAGATCATTACAGGGAATGGGATACCTTCTTGGCAGCAACTCGGATGCAGCCTTCTTAGCCAGTGAATCTGCCTTCTCATTCCCAGACACACCTACATGTGCTGGAACCCAACAAAATTGAACTGTTATACCTCTCCGTCCAATAATAAAAAGCCATTCTAAAATCTTTAAAACTAGAGGGTTATTAGAATTAAAAACTTCTATAGCTTGAAGGACACTCCTTGCATCACTAAAAATTGTAAAATTACCCTTCTTCTCCAACGCTATTTTCTCAATAGCGGTTAATATGCCATACAGTTCAGCAGTAAATATGGAAGCGGTCAGAGGAAGTGCACCTCTACAATCAAAACCATTACTATGTACTCCAAATCCAACGCCAGCATCAGATTTGGAACCATCAGTATAGATAAAAGTTGATCCTCTATGTTCTTTAACATGTTCATTAAAAAGACACCTGGCTTCTAGGTCTGACATATTCTTCTTATCTCCAATAAAATATTTACAAAAAGATATCTCTGGTAACTTCCATGGAGGCATTATTGATACCTTGAATGGAAGTACCTTACTTCTAATTATATCTAGACTGTTTAATAATCGTTTCACCCGAAAGCCATAAGGTTCAGGAGATTTTGGAAAGTATGATGCGTGTCTTACAAGGCTTGCAGTCTGAAAAGCTAGAGAGTTAGGGAGTCTTTGCAATCTAAACCAATACCGAATAATGGAAGACATTCGGTAAAGGTCTAGAGGTAACTCTCCAGCATCAACAAGGAGACTTGGGATAGGCGAGGTTTTAAAAGCTCCAGTAGACAATCTAATACCTGCATGATGTATTGAATCTAATATTTTCAACCGGCTTGGGGTGGCTGAAGAGTATATTTCACAACCATAACTAATTTTGGAAAAAATCAAGGCCTTGTATAATTCTAAAATAGTACTGCGGTCTGCCCCCCATAATGTATGGGACAATACTTTTAAAATATTCAGAGCTTCAACACATTTAGCTTTTAGGTGAGAAACCCATGTAAGTCTACAATCAAATATCAAACCTAAAAATTTGGTTTCCGATACACATGGGATCCGTTGACCTTTAATGTATATATCCGGGTCTGGATGTACTCCCCGGATACGAAAGAAATGTACAATAGTAGTTTTACTTGTCAAGAACTTAAATCAATTCATATCGTCCCACTGGATAATTTTGTCAATTGAGAGCTGTAGTTTTCTCTCAACCATTGCCATTCTGGCTCCAGCAAATGATATGGAGAGATCATTCACAAATAATGTTGAGAGAACATCCTGGGGAATTGCTGAGGATATCCCATTAATTGCTAGTGCAAAAAGGGTTCCACTCAGCACACTACCCTGAGGAACTCCTTCTTCCTGGCACTTACTCTCTGATAGAGCTTCCCCAACTCTCACTTGAAAAACTCTATGTGAAAGAAATGCCTGAATAGATAGTGGCAGCTCTCCTCTCAATCCGATTTCATGAATGGTTTTAAGTATACCATATCTCCATGTGGTATCATATGCCTTTTCAAGGTCAAAAAATACTGTAACATGGTGCTGTTTGGAAGCAAAGGCTTCACAAATAGAAGACTCAAGTCGTATCAACACATCAGTCGTTGAGTGCATTTTTCTGAATCCACATTGAATCGGTGATAAAATACCTTTCTTTTCAAGGTACCATATCAGCCTTGCATTGACCATCTTCTCCATGATTTTACATAAACAAGATGTCAATGCAATAGGACGATAGTTTGCTGCTAAAAACTTGTCTTTACCGGGTTTTAAAAAGGCTAAAATAATGGCTAGTTCCCAAACACTTGGGTAACTATGATCCTGCCATATTCTATTAATAATGCTTAAAATAAATATCTTTGTATTAAAATATGGAGTTTTTATGATAAAACAAAGTTTTATGAATACTTACCTGGCAGTTATATATATATAGCTGATATCTCTAAATCGGCAGAATTTTTCAAAACGAGGCAACCGCCTTGTGGTGGTTGGGAGGTAGGTGTTAACACCCGTCACAGGGTGGTCCAAGGAATTATTCCCATGTCTAAGACTTCAGATCATCTTTGCCTGACCTGTCTCCTGAGGGGAGGTGGGTGGGCCTTAGAATATATATATAACTGCCAGGTAAGTATTCATAAAACTTTGTTTTATCATAAAAACTCCATTTTTATGAATAGTACTTACCTGGCAGTTATATATATATAGCTGATTCACACATTTGGAGGAGGGAAACAGACAGTAAACATCGTTGGGGAAACAACAAAAGAGTTGTAGGAGATAAAAACACCTTGATTCCTTGCCTGCTAAGGTAGCTGATTCAAAGGTACAGCCTTTAGAGCGGCTTTCCCTTAGGAGTTATCCAGGAGTAAGCCTGCAAAGCTGCAAAAAATTCAATCGAGTCTGTCAAAGGGATAAGACCAACAACTTGACTAGACTTCAGAAACTATCTTCACCCCATATAATAAAAACTGCAACCTTACTCAAACTAACCACCTAACCCTGCAACATAGACATAAACTATCTATCTAGACTGAGGGAACCGCACCACAAGCCGAAGTCCACAGACCAACATAAAAACACAAACCCTCATACATGCCTATAAACCAAGGTTGAGTGGGGTTATTAACTCCTTTGCCTAATACAGAAACCGCAGCTATGTATGGGCCCAAGGTATAGCACTTGCCAAAGTCTACTCTCACCTCTCTAAGTTAATGAGAAGCGAAGACAGAGTTGCTCCTCCAGAAAATAGCATCCATGAATAGCCTAACTAACATATATTCCTGATATGCCAGAGAGGTAGGAATGGCTCTCACTTCGTGAGCCCGTAATTTCAACAGGGCGAAGTGTTCCTCCTCACATAAGAGGTGGGCTTCCCTAATTTTCTCCCTCAGGAAAAAGGACAAAGCATACTTAGACGGGTTTTGGCGGACCTTTCACTGAACACCAAAACAAGTTGGATGCACAGCTCACGTTCATAGTGTGAGCCAAAAAAAAAAACTTGAGGGACCTAACTGGGCAGAGGATTCTTTCCTTCTCTCGACCCACTAGGTTCGTGAGGTTAATGACATCAAACGTCGTAGGACAGGGTTACGAAGGGTTCTCGCTCTTTACGAGAAAGATGAACCTTAAGCCACAAACTGCCCTATCCTAATTGAAGTTCACCCTCTTCCCAATCGCCTGGACTTCGCTGACCTCTTGGCATTCGCTAGAGTCATAAGGGAGAGGGTTTTCTTTGCTACAACCCGAAGAGAGGCTAGCGAGATAGGTTCAAATTTCTTGGAGCACAGAAACAAACACCACATCCAGGTTTAAGAGTACCTATTACGTCGTCTGAAAAGACCCAATGAGGTCCTGCAAACCTTGATTTTGGGACAACTCTAGGCCTCTATGCCTAAAGATGGCAGAGAGCATGCTGCTGTATCCATTGATGGTAGATACAGCCAGCTTAGCATCCTGTCTGAGGTACAAGAAGAAGTCTGCAATCTGGCTCAGAAAGGTAGTGGATGAGGAAACCTGTGCCGCCTGCACCAAGCTCTAAAGGTCTCCCACCTAGATCGGTAGACTCTTTGTGAAGAGATCCTCCTTGCTCTGGCGATAGATTTCGTCGCTTGTGCCGAAAAGCCTCGAGACCTGACAAGCTTCTAGTCAGTCTGAAGGAAGTCAGTTGAGAGCAAGGGGGGTAAGATGATACCTCTCGAAGTGGGGCTGTTTGAGAAGATCTGGACTTGCCGAAGTCTTCTTGGGAAGTCCATCAACATGCCCATCACTTCCGAAAACCATTCCCTAGCAGGCCAGAATGGAGCCGCTATGATCATTCGCCCCGAATCGAGGAGAGCGAATTTCCTGAAGACCAGATTGATGATCTCGAACGGGGGCAACGCAAACATGTCCACCCCTGTCCAATCCATCAGGAAGGAGTCCACTGCCAGAACTTCCTCATCCGGGACTAGGGAGCAGCAGTAGGGGGTCCTCTTCTACCAGTTGGAGGCAAAAAGGTCTGATACAGGTCTGCCCCACAACATCCAGAGACTGACAGACTTGCGGGTTGAGAGACCATTCTGAGGGAAAAACAAGTCTCTTCCTGCTGAGCATGTTTATCCCGATGATTCTTGCCCTAGAACAAACCTCCTTCCTAGATCCAAGAAATCAGAACGAAGGCGTCCTTGATCTCGACACACGATTCGACTAGTGTCATCACGAAGTCCTAGATTCTCATGTTCAAAGTCATGCCCCATGCTAGAACTTTGACATCGAGCGTCCTGAAAGACAAGGCGCCGATCGTCCCGTAAGACGTGGCGCCGAAAGTCCTGTAAGACGTGGTGCCAAAAGTCCTGTAAGACGTGGAGCCGAGAGGTTAACAGAGCGAGACGCTGAACGTTCTAAAAGACAAGGTGCTGAGCGTCCTGGTGTCAGAAGAGACTCTTCTTGCTGACAGGAAGACCTAATTATTCGATAGGCTCAACATTATCTAAAAATCAAGATACAGGGACGCTCTGATTTCTCCAGAGAGCAGCATTCCGCTACATAAAGCAAAAGTTACGTGAACATAAGAGGGGCGGAGCCGAGATCAAAACACACGCCCGAAACTGACCCATTCTTCCTTGTAAACAAACCACAGATAAAGTTTGATTGCATAGCCTGCCACTTAGACTCCTCTCTAGAACTGGGAGAGAGAATCGTTGTAGCTAAAAACTAAAGGAGGTTTCCCTATAAAAGGAAAAAGTAATCCTCCTTCAGAAGAAGTACTGACCAAAGGTCTGCTCCCCTCTTCTCCAAAGATTTTGATGTCTCCGTGGAGGACTTTGACTTCTGAACGAAGGCGTAAAGAGCATTTACGTCCAGGACCGGACAAAAGACTCCCTCTCCCAAAAGAGAGACATTGAAGTTGCAAAGTCGGTTAGGCAGAAAAGTCTTATCGGAGTAACTAACAAAGGAGGATTCACTAGGAAAAAGATTTCGCATCCATCTCAGAAAAAACACGAACCAAAGGTCTGCTCATCTCTCCCAGGCTCGCCAGAATTAGCAAAGTCTGGATCCTACTGTTGTCAGTCATCAAAGGTTTCTGTTTTAAGACACAAAAATCAATATATTCTTAAAGCTCCATTAATGACCACGTGAAAACTCAGAGGGTGGGGAACATGGAGCAACAGAACTTAGGATCCTCTCCTTCTGTTAACCTCAAACAATTCAACAGGAGAAAAGTGATCACTAAAGTCATCCTTGACAGAGAGCTTATAAGACGTGGTGTCGCCCTGAAAGGACAAGGCAGCGATCGTCCTATCATCCTGAAAGACGAGGCTGCCCTCGTCCCGAAAGACGAGGCTGCCCTCGTCCCGAAAGACGAGGCTGCCCTCGTCCCGAAAGACGAGGCTGCCCTCGTCCCGAAAGACGAGGCTGCCCTCGTCCCGAAAGACGAGGCTGCCCTCGTCCCGAAAGACGAGGCTGCCCACGTCCCGAAAGACAAGGCTGCCCACGTCCAGAAAGAGGAGGCTGCACTCGCCCCGAAAGAGGAGGCTGCACTCGCCCCGAAAGAGGAGGCTGCACTCGCCCCGAAAGACGAGGCTGCCCTGAAAGACGAGGCTGCACTCGCCCCGAAAGACGAAGCTGCCCTGAAAGACGAGGCTGCATTCGTCCTGAAAGACGAGGCTGCATTCGCCGTGAAAGACGAGGCTGCATTCGTCCTGAAAGACGAGGCTGCATAAGTCCTGAAAGACGAGGCTGCATTAGTCCTGAAAGACGAGGCTGCATTAGCCCTGAAAGACGAGGCTGCATTCGTCCTGAAAGACGAGGCAGCATTCGCCCTGAAAGACGAGGCAGCATTCGCCCTGAAAGACGAGGCTGCATTAGTCCTGAAAGACGAGGCAGCATTCGTCCTGAAAGACGAGGCAGCATTCGCCCTGAAAGACAAGGCAGCATTCGCCCTGAAAGACGAGGCTGCATTTGCTCTGAAAGACGAGGCTGCATTCGTCCTGAAAGACGAGGCAGCATTCGCCCTGAAAGACGAGGCAGCATTCGCCCTGAAAGACGAGGCAGCATTCGCCCTGAAAGACGAGGCTGCATTTGCTCTGAAAGACGAGGCTGCATTCGTCCTGAAAGACGAGGCAGCATTCTCCCTGAAAGACGAGGCAGCATTCGCCCTGAAAGACGAGGCTGCATTTGCTCTGAAAGACGAGGCTGCATTCGTCCTGAAAGACGAGGCTGCATTCGCCCTGAAAAACGAGGCTGCATTCGTCCTGACAGACGAGGCAGCATTCGCTCTGCAAGACGAGGCTGCATTAGTCCTGAAAGACGAGGCAGCATTCGTCCTGAAAGACGAGGCTGCATTCGTCCTGAAAGACGAGGCAGCATTCGTCCTGAAAGACGAGGCAGCATTCGTCCTGAAAGACGAGGCTGCATTCGTCCTGAAAGACGAGGCAGCATTCGTCCTGAAAGACGAGGCAGCATTCGTCCTGAAAGACGAGGCAGCATTCGTCCTGAAAGACGAGGCAGCATTCGTCCTGAAAGACGAGGCAGCATTCGTCCTGAAAGACGAGGCTGCATTCGTCCTGAAAGACGAGGCTGCATTCGCCCTGAAAGACGATTAGCAAAACCCTAAATCAGTGTACTTCACCAAACGAAGTCCAAAAAAGCGAAGAAGGGAAAATGATTCGAAAAACTCTCAATGGTGGACCGACGATGTTTTCGATCCAGCCGGCAGAGATGAACTGAAGTCTTAGACATGGGAATGATTCCTTGGACCACCCTGTGACGGGTGTTACCACCTACCTCCCAACCACCACAAGGCGGTTGCCTCGTTTTGAAAAATTCTGCCGATTTAGAGATATCAGCTATATATATATATATATAACTGCCAGGTAAGTACTATTCATAAAAGTACATGTTTAATCATTGCATATGGAATTCCATCAGGTCCAGGGGCTGTATCATTGCAATGAGCAAGTGCGGAATCAAATTCTCTTTCAGTGAAAGGAGAATTATAAGACTCTTCCCTTCTTGTTGCAAAATTTAAAATTTTCTTTTCTTCAACGCTCCTATACTGGTGACCAGGGGCTCCTACACACTTGCTGGATACATTTGAAAAATGACTAGCCAGGGCATTGCTAACATCATTTGCTTCAGTTACATACTGACCATTCACCTTCAACACTGGTGGTGGGTTGGGGGTGAATTTGCTAGCTATCTTTTTTACTTTCCTCCACACAGCAGATGGTGGTGTTCTACTGTTAATGGAGGAAACAAAAGACATCCATGACTGGCGCCTTGCTTCTTTCATGGCACGACGGAACTGTGCTCTACATTTCTTGTACATAATTAAATTCTCATCAGTTCGGAGTCTACGCAATCGTGTTAGAGATCTTCTTGTGGCTCTGTGGAAGGCAGTTAGTTTTGAAGACCACCACGGGACTGGTCGTCATTTGAATAACCCTGTTGTTTTGGGAATTTAATTGACTCCAGCTGTATGGAGA
This sequence comes from Palaemon carinicauda, assembly GCF_036898095.1. Lineage (NCBI taxonomy): Eukaryota > Metazoa > Arthropoda > Malacostraca > Decapoda > Palaemonidae > Palaemon > Palaemon carinicauda. Next base: position 11,141,183 of record NC_090767.1, read on the forward strand.
GTTCCATTCAGTAAGTCTATGGCATCATCGATATTTTCAACATGTTCAGCATCCCCCTCAATTTCGATTAGCTCACAAAATTTTTCCCAGTCCGCCTTATCAAGATTCCATCGTGGCGATCTCTGTAAAGGTGGACCATTGTTGGTGTTTATAATGATTGTTGCAGGATCACTAGTATGCCAATCATCTAATGTCCTCCAATCAAAATCAAGAAGGCAGTTAGAGCTTGCAATTGAAAGGTCAATGCATGACAAGGTACCTGTCTACACATGGAAGTGTGTGGGCTCTCCTGTATTAAGGAGTCCCACATCCTCATTCTCCACAATTGATGAGATAATATTGCCCCTTGTGTTTGCTAAAATATCACCCCATAAAGGATGTCTACCATTCATATCTCCCAGTAAGAGAAATGGTTGAGGGAGTTGATGAATGACCTCTGCTAAATCATCATATAAAATATTATCATTTGGAGGCAAGTAGAGAGAGCATATTGTATATTTTCTCCCTATATCAATTTGTACAACAACTGCCTGCAGGGTTGTACATATAGACATAGGTATTTGGGGAACATCTCGACGAACGTACATGAGACTTCCACCATGGCTCCCTGCTTGATGATTATATGGTGTTCTATAGCTAACATACTCTCAAGGACTAGGAGTGTTAGAATCAAGCATACTTTCCTGCAGACATAGAATTATGGGGGAATGTTCATGAATGAGGAGCTTAAGTTCTTCAAATTTCGCCCTTAAACCCTGACAGTTCCATTGCAAAATTGAGGAGAAAACTATGGATTATTTCGGGAAGACATCTTGGATGAGGTCTTCCCATTAGCAGTTTTTAATCTAACATTATTACCTGTAGGTTTCTTTAGAGGTGGTCTTGTTATGTTGGGTCTTACGTTGGTGTTTTTCTTTGTATCTTTTTTATCTATTTGTTGAGGGGGATGGTGGACCTCAACTTGAATTTCTGATTTATTTAAATTATCTTCTGGTTGATCGGCAACATCAAGAGACGAAACATCATATTTATTTGATGTCATAATTCTAATATTTCTTATGGAAGGGGGTGAGAGAGATGGAGGTCTCTCTCTTTTACGATTAATAGGTTGTGAGTTACCAGGTTTTTGTACCTTCCCCACTACAGGTACACCTGATAACTTGGTGTCAGGTGGAATCTCCATTAAATCAGGCAAGGATATGGCCTGAGAGAGGTTAGTACTATCCTTTGTAATGGAGGACAAAGGTTTGATAGTGGTGGGCAATGTCTTTTGGTTGATACTCAATGATAAATCTTTAGGAGGAGATGTTCTTGTCTTATGCAGCACTTTATCAATAGATGGTGAATTCCTTTTTCGAGAACTACCTACAGTAGTAGGTGGGTGAGATGATTCTCAAGGAACTTTTTCTCCTGTTTTTAATGTTTTTGCATAAGTATTAGATTTATTTAATAATCTCTTGGCATGCCCCACGCTTACTTGTTCAATAATTGATTTATTGAGGGCAGCCTCTTCTAACTTATAAAACTGGCAGTTCCTATCATTAGATTTATGATTAGAGTTGCAGTTTAAGCACCTTGCCTCAAATGTACATTCCCCATGGTAAATATTGGAGCAAGTATTACAAATTTTTTCATTATTGCAAACTTTGGAAGGATGTCCAAATTTAAAGCAATTATAACATTGCAGTGGCTTTTGCTTAAAAGGTTGAACTCTGATCCTTTCTTTTTCTATGTCCATGTGGAAAGGTACATCGGCATCCTGGAAAGTAAGAACAATCATTGATGTTCCAGGTACTTTATGTACTTTCCACACTGATAGAGGACACATAGCCAATATCTCCTCTTCGGTAAATTCATATAGATCCCTATTGAAAACCACTCCCCTTCCATAGCTAAAGTTTAGATGGGGTTTGATGTCCAATTTTACATCATCATTTACTGTCTTCAAATTGGACAATATAACAGACTGTGTGTATGACTTGGCTTTTATCAAGTAACTTTTCTTACCAAATCGAGATATATCTCCTGGTGCGATCGTACCTACCTTCCTCTGAAGAAATTTGCAGATCTTGAAATAATTTTCCGTACCTCCTACAGATTGAGCAAGAAGCCACATTGGTGGTTTTGGCTTTTTTTGGGATGACATATCTGCCTCTATATCTTTATCAGCCCAGTCTGCTGGTCTGTAGACATCCAGATCTTTAGGTGCCCCATCACACAGAGCACCCTTAACACTCATATTACCTACTTTAATATCAACAATGTAACAGCTTGCATTAAATGCTTCCTCATGACAATTAAATGATAACCAAGATTCCCAATTATCATCTTGAAGTTTCATTCTAATTTCTTTTATTGATCCGTAACACTCAAATATTTTATGTAGCACATCATCATTAGCTTCTAAAGGGATTTGGGTAACGTGCAGGACTTTCAATTTTCCTGTGTTGCCCAAATTACCCTTTTCTGGGCTCGAACCTGTGCCGCCCAGTGAATAAGCTCCATTTAGCACTTATTCTTAGGTAATTTACTGCTAAATATACCAGAGAAAAAATGTAAAGGAGTGCTAGGTTAACTAGCTCGCTCACCTATTGGTGTCGGTATAAAATTGGGCGTATATTCCAGAGGTCCCGCACTATTTAGATTAATCCACGACAGAGAACCCCAATAGAGGAGAGCCGTTCAACCTCACTCGGTACTACTAACAATGCATCCGCTCAGAACCCAACTCCTTTTAGCACGACGAGTAAAGTAACCCGCATTTTTGTTTGTGCTCTCGATTTTTGGTTATTTTCCATTTAATTATGGCTTCTTCGTCGGTTTCCCAGGAGACACCGTCTAAGTTAAGTACCAAGCTGGGTTTTACTGTGTTTTGAGCAACCTAGATCGTTTAATATTTATATTATAGGAGTTTATTCTCTTCGTTCATACCGATCTTGCTTGATTTCACTACAGTTGGTACTCCTGTTTTTGAGAGCTTTTAATTTTCACTTGCGGTGTTACTATGTGTATTATTTTTATTATCAAATATTATTTGTTATTGTGAATATTCATTATTTAGCGTTTAGAATCCTCGTGGTTCAATTTTTGGGCCGATATCATTTACGTATCGTTATGGCTGCCGACCTTCGTGCTAAGGCGGCAATGTTATTTTTAGCCATCAGGTGTGTCTTTTGTGATTTAATTATTATGTTGCATGCCTTGCCCAAAAATTTTCTGTGTGTTTGTTCATATAATTTAACGCTATTATTATTATTATAATGAATATTTGTGCCATTACTCCGTTTGATCTGTCTGGTTGGGGATCGTCAGTTGGTGGCCCTGCTGCCTCGTATCACGTGATCCTCCCCCACGCTCCCCCTCTAGCTAGGTGGGAGGCTAGGCTTCTCCCCCCTCCACTAAGGGACCGTTGCCTTCCCTCCTTTTAGAGGGGGTAGTTAAGTGTTTATGGACTTTGTCCTCCGGGTGGCCCGGCGGGTTCGTCTCTGTCTAGTCTGGTTGGCCACCGGTCAACAGAGTTGGATCCCGGTGCACCCTATTTTATATTCACTTTTCATTCTGGCTTATGTTATACGAAACCCTCCGGGTTCGATTGGCAGTTCTTAGCTACAGTTCCGCCCCCCTATTATTTTATAACATTTCCTATGATGATTATATATGACAGATCACTACCCCGGAGTCCCTAAAGGAATTGGTATTGGATATACCTTTATTTCCCGGCCCGGGGTCTACCCCGCCCCGGGAAATCAGACACCATGTGTCTTAATTCCTTGTTATTGCATCCTTTTTTATGCTCCCGGCTTGACCGGAATGGATTGCTATACTTTAGTCTCAAGTTAGACTTATGTTTAGGCGGGACCTCCGGTCCCGCCCCTATGTAAGAATATTACAGTTAAGCTCTAACCTTGTGTTAGACCTATGTTAGGCCCGGGTCCTCCGGACCCGCCCCTACTTAAAGAATAGTACAGTTAAGCTCTAATCTTGTGTTAGACCTATGTTAGGCCCGGGTCCTCCGGACCCGCCCCTACTTAAAGAATAGTACAGTTAAGCTCTATTCTTGTGTTAGACCTACGTTAGGCCCGGGTCCTCCGGACCCGCCCCTACTTAAAGAATAGTACAGTTAAGCTCTAATCTTGTGTTAGACCTACGTTAGGCCCGGGTCCTCCGGACCCGCTCCTACTTAAAGAATAGTACAGTTAAGCTCTAATCTTGTGTTAGACCTACGTTAGGCCCGGGTCCTCCAGACCCGCCCCTACTTAAGAGAATTACAGTTTCTCATATACTATTCTTTTTATAGATGGTGCATTGTCTGACGCCGGCCTGTGCAGCTGTTCTGCACCAGCCTTGTGGCCACTCCGTCTGCCGATCTCACGCCCCTTGTGGGGTTCAACTGGAAGACGTTGTGGTATGGCACCCGGATAACTGTGTGATTTGCTTCGACCTCATCACTACCCTTGGATCTGACTCGGTGAGTCCCGTTGGCTATATTGCCTTCTTATTTTATTTACTATTAGTAAGATATCTATGGTCTTGAAGGACCATTGGGAGTCTTCCTTTTATAATTCCCACTATTATTTCAGGCATCCCCGGAGCAAAAGTCTGCGGCTCGGGCCACACTGAAGGTGTGGGTTGGTGGGTTTGCCCGGAATGTGAAGTCTAAGCGGCCGTACGTCCTATCTGAGGACTACTGCACCATGGTTTACCCCAACGCCAAGTCTTCAGCTGCTGTGGCTAGGCATGTGGCAGCTCCCATCATTGCCCACATTGATGCCACTATAACGGGTCTCATCGACCCAGAGCAAGATCCATCGGACGCCCCCGGAGGTCTGGAGGACAATGTTGCCTCCATGAACCTGGACGTCGAACCAATGTTGCTAGACGAGCCGGATACAGGTAGGGTGGTAAGTGAGGCAGGTGTGTCCGGCGCTGAGATTCCTATCCTCAGCCCCGCTCTTTCTTCTTCTTCTGATCGCTCTTCTTTTCTTGGATTGACTGGGGACCGTGATTCGTCTCAACGTTCATACCCGGTTCCCCCTAAGGATAAGTCTACTTCAAGGACCTTACCCAAAGCTCGCAAGCCTCACAAGACTTCTCATGGCTCTAAACATGGTACGAACCCGTCTTCAAAGACCTCTGGTTCCTCCTCTAAGTCTCACGACCCGGGAGTTCCTTCCGCCCCTCCTGCTGCTAGCCCGGGCCTTTCCGAATCAGCCATGCTTCGCATCGTGTCGGAGATGCAGTCGAGGATGGACACAATGTTCTCTAACTTCGGTCAGAGAATTGGGGCTTTAGAGCAAGGAGCTCCGGAGAGAGTCCAAAGCTCTCTCATCCCGGATGCCTCTAAGCTCCCGCCGTTTGCCAAGAACAACCCCTGGCGGATGGCTCTTCATTCCCCGTTCTCAGACGGAATGTTGACTCTGGAGGGCCTTGGCACTCGTCCTCTAGAGGACTTTGAATTCTTTCCTCCGGGTCTGGCATTTCCATTTCATGGTTATGCCAGACTTACCGAGGAAGCTTTAGTCCGATTAGACAAGGTCCCCAAAGAGACGGTCATCTTCCCGAAGGAGCAAGCCCAATCTGTTTGGGCCAGATTTTTGAATGACATCGGCTGCACTAACACCATGCTGACGCCTTATAAAAGCTCCTTTACGATGTTCTTAATGGACAAGAACACCTTGACTCCATGCGTCAATAAGGTGGCAGAGCTTGCCTTTCAATATGCTCTGGAGGAGAAGCCCTTGCCTCCCATCCGAGAGGTGGATCCAATCTCCCTCCTTCTTCCCTCAGGTATTGAGTGTTGGGACAACGTCCATACCACCTTTACCTCCGGCAAGCTTGCAGCAGACTGTGCCTCAGTCTTGTTTAGTGAGAAGCTTCCCCGTCTCCCGGAATCCCTCATTAAACAGGAATATGATTCCCGCCTACGTGTGGGCCGTACTCTAAACCTGGCCACATCCACGGAGTCGATAGCCTTGACTTACGATACGGAGAGTATTTTTAAGTCTCTCAACAAGGCTACGTTACAGTCTTTATATTATGACTTGTATGACTTCGCTACTGCTAAACGCAGATGTCGCAAGCATGTTCTAGCTGAGGCGACGATTAGGCATGAACCTAATAAACTCATCCGGTCCTCCTGTTGGGGTTCAAATCTCTTCCCCGAGGATCTCGTAGAGGAAGTCTTGGCGGAGGCCACTAGGGTTAATCAGAGCCTTAAAGCCCGTTGGGGTTTGACCCCTAAACGCAAGTATGACCCCGCAAATTATCAAGCCCGGGGTAGGAAGAAGCTTAGACCATATACCTCCACCCAGTTCAGGCAACAACAGAGTGCTTCATCCAACTTCCGGCTGCCTCTTCCTCCATCTTCTGTTGTCCCTGCACGGCCTTCCACCTCTCGGGCTCCTTCGGATGACTATGTCACCGTTCTGCTACCTAAGAGCCAGCTTTCTGGTGCCTCCGCCACTTCCCCTGCCTTTAACCAGTCCTACGAGGCTCATAGCTCTTCCCAGAGTTATGGTAGAGGTAGAGGCTACCACCGTGGCTCTAACCAGAACAAAGGCAGGGGAAGAGCCTTTCGCAGAGGAAAGAACTTCCGAGGCGGACGTGGAGGCAACTCCTCAAACCAATACTGAGGTGCAGCAGGTAGGGGGGAGGCTCTATGCCTTCCGCAACAAATGGAGGTTCAGTCCCTGGGCGTTCAGTATCATCTCCAAGGGACTGGGGTGGAGTTGGATTCAAGGACCTCCTCCTCCGAACAAATTTCGTCAACATTCCACTCCGGACCTGGTCGAATTTGTCCAGGATCTTTTACAAAAGAACGCCATACAAGAAACGAAACATCTGAAGTTTCAAGGTCGGCTGTTCAGTGTCCCGAAGAAGGATTCAGACAAGAGAAGAGGGATTCTAGATCTATCCCTTCTCAACTTGTCCATTCAATGCGACAAGTTTCGAATGCTTACCGTCTCGCAGGTGCGGACCTTACTTCCCCGTGGGGCCGTCACCACCTCTATCGATCTTACAGACGCCTACTATCACGTCCCGATAGCGAGACACTTCCGTCCGTACCTAGGCTTTCGCTTAGGGGACAAAAGTTACTCCTTCAAGGTGATGCCTTTCGGGCTCAACATTGCCCCAAGGATCTTCACAAAGCTAGCAGAAGTCGCTGTTCAGGAACTCAGGAATCAAGGGATTCAAGTAGTAGCCTATCTGGACGACTGGCTCATTTGGTCAGACACCTCCCAAAATTGCCTAAAAGCCACTCACAAAGTCATCCATTATCTTCAATCTCTAGGCTTCCAGATCAACTTCAAGAAGTCCCGTCTTCTTCCAAAATCGAAGTTCCAATGGCTCGGCCTGCAATGGGATCTTATATCTCATACTCTGTGTCTTCCCAGACCCAAGAGGTTAGAGATTGTAAGGAACACCAAACGCTTTCTCAAAGACAAAGTAAGTTCCAGACGACTCCAAGAGAAGATTCTGGGGTCCCTTCAGTTTGCCTCAGTGACGGATCTTCTTCTGAAGGCAAAATTGAAAGATATCAATCGTGTCTGGCGTTCGAGGGCGAACCGGAAGCTCCGGGACAGGAAAGTCCGCCTTCCTCCCATTCTACGAGAAAGACTTCTTCCTTGGACAAGAGCAAACAGTCTGTCAAAGTCAGTTCCCCTTCGATTTCCGCCTCCGGAATTAATCATTCACACAGACGCATCCTTATCAGGTTGGGGCGGCTATTCTCAGCTCAAGAAAGTTCAAGGTCTTTGGACTCCCTTGTTCCGCCATTTTCACATCAATGTGCTAGAGGCCATGGCAGTTCTTCTAACCCTGAAACGTCTCGCTCTTCCCAAGAAACAACACCTTCGTCTGGTCCTCGACAGCGAAGTGGTGGTCCGCTGCCTCAACAGAGGCGGGTCAAAGTCAGGGCCTCTGAACCATGTTCTAGTAGCCATATTCTCCCTAGCAGCCTCGAATCGTTGGCATCTTTCAGCTGTCCACCTGGCGGGAGTCCGGAATGTAGTGGCAGACGCCCTGTCCCGGACCTCCCCTCTAGAATCGGAATGGTCACTCGATCTAAAGTCATTTCGGTGGATTCTCTCTCAGGTTCCCGGTCTCCAAGTGGACCTCTTCGCCACGGAATCCAACCACAAATTGAGAGTATATGTGGCTCCCAATCTAGACCCTCAGGCTTACGCCACAGACGCCATGTCACAGAATTGGGACAACTGGGAAAAGATTTATCTCTTTCCCCCGGTGAATCTTTTGCTGAAAGTTCTAGACAAACTGAGATCCTTCAAGGGACAAGTAGCCTTGGTCGCACCCAACTGGCCCAAGAGCAACTGGTATCCTCTCCTGCGGGAGTTGAGACTATACCCTCACCCGATACCCAATCCGGTTCTGTCTCAGATAGTACAAACACGCGTTGTGTACGCTTTCTCAAACATTCAGAGCGCCCTAACTTTATGGACTTTATGAAGTTTGCGGCTATGCATGGTGCCAATATTGATCCTCAAAACACCTTGTTCCTAGAATCGGATAAACGGGATTCCACCATCCGCCAGTATGACTCTGCAGTTAAAAAGTTGGCAAAATTTTTAATAGATTCAGACGTGAACTGTATGAACTTGAACCTTACAGTCACTTTTAGATCTTTATTAGAATCAGGTCTGGCAGCCAATACTATCACCACTATTAAATCGGCTCTGAAAAAGATCTTCCTAGTGGGTTTTAACATAGACTTAACCGACTCTTTGTTAGCTTCAATTCCGAAAGCTTGTGCCAGACTGAAACCGGTTACTCGTCCTACCCCGGTGACCTGGTTCCTTAATGACGTACTCAAATTGGCTTCTGATACCATTAACAGTTCTTGTGGTTACATGCCCCTTCTCAGGAAAACACTTTTCCTAGTGAGCTTGGCTTCCGGGGCAAGAATTTCTGAATTGGCAGCCTTGTCGAGAGACCCGGGTCATATTGACTTTCTGCCTTCAGGAGAGGTCCTTCTTTCTCCTAACAAATTCTTTTTGGCTAAGAATGAAGACCCTCAAAACAGATGGACCTCCTGGAAAATTGTTCCCCTCACGCAAGATCCGTCGCTGTGCCCTGTCACTACTCTTAGGTCTTATTTATCCCGGACCTCCTCTAACTCCTCGGGGCCTCTATTCGTTAGAGAACAAGGCGGTACCATTACTATTAAAGGGATCAGGCAACAAATTTTGTATTTTATTAAACAAGCTAACCCTGACTCTTTTCCTCTTGCACATGATATCAGGGCGGTTGCCACCTCGGTGAACTTCTTTCACCACATGAATTTTACAGACCTTTCCAGGTATACAGGGTGGAAATCACCGTCAGTGTTCAAGAAACACTACCTTAAACATTTGGAAGCCCTAAAATTTTCTACAGTAGCCGCAGGGAGCGTAGTTACTCCCGAGTAACTCACAGGTTAATGCCTTGACTCTTTATCTCTCCCTCTTACCTGCCTCATTTATACCCTATTGTATTCGTTGGTCTCGCACCTGAATACTGTTATTATATTTGTAAATTTTATGCTCCTGAGTATCTGTATATATTATCACTCACGGCATTATTATACCTACCTTATTGGATTTATGTTCATATTTAAGATACCCTTATAATTGTTTTTTGGTACTCATCTCTGATTAAAGCATCCTGTATTTCTCTTACGCTTATGTTTTTTCCTTTATTTTGCAAGTTTGGTGACATTTTTCTCTTGTATAGATTCACTGGGCGGCACAGGTTCGAGCCCAGAAAAGGGATTTTGACGTAGGAAAAATCTATTTCTGGGCGAAGGACCTGTGCCGCCCAGTGAACCCTCCCAGCTCCTCTCCCTTGGAGTCCCCAAACTTTGGGTGCTAAGGAGTTGGGTTCTGAGCGGATGCATTGTTAGTAGTACCGAGTGAGGTTGAACGGCTCTCCTCTATTGGGGTTCTCTGTCGTGGATTAATCTAAATAGTGCGGGACCTCTGGAATATACGCCCAATTTTATACCGACACCAATAGGTGAGCGAGCTAGTTAACCTAGCACTCCTTTACATTTTTTCTCTGGTATATTTAGCAGTAAATTACCTAAGAATAAGTGCTAAATGGAGCTTATTCACTGGGCGGCACAGGTCCTTCGCCCAGAAATAGATTTTTCCTACGTCAAAATCCCTTTTTCGGAATGTTTAAAGAACAGTCCTTTTTAGTTCCTACGTCGTCAATGGAGTTTTCTTTAAATGAATTGCCAGAGGTCGTCAACAGTGCCGGGGCGAGTCAGCATATCCAGGGGAGGTGGGGTCATTGTCACAAGAATCCATCAGAATAAAGAAACGAGAAGAGTGATTTTTTTAATAGTTTGATTTACCTCCTTGAGAACATTAAGGCATCACATGTTGGGAAGGAAATTTGCACTCTCCACTACCGGCACAGTGAGAGTATACTTCCCAGATGGTCCACTCCATACCCTACCCGAAGGATAGCATCAAAACAGATATAGAGGCACAGGTGTAAGCTGAACCCGCCTGTTAGGACTGAGACCAAGAAACTATGGAATCATCCTCCCCATATCTGTAATGACGGGCTTCCGGCCAAAAGCCGAGAGTCCTACCCCAAGCATTGGATCCCCCTGGATTCCGAAGACCCAACACTTGAGAATAGTTCCGCCAAAAAGGTCCAAACCATCTTCGGGATGGCTGAGATCATCCAATACTCTGACATATAGCTTTGAGCACAAATACCTCCCAACCGTGACACCTTTCCCATTCATCAAAGCAGGCAGCAATACCGGATGTAGAAACATCCGCCCAAGTGGCAATAACAGATGTAGAAACATCCATGCCATAAAGAGAGAGAAAACAAAATAATAAACATACATATATATGTAAAAATATACACATTCATATGGGAAATTTTACTCATAGGGTTGGGACAGCATCATGAAAGAAAGTTTGTAATATTAGGAGAAGGTTGAAGCAATATAAAGAGGAAGAAAAAGATAAGAAAGAGAGAAATTTAGATTCGAACTGGGGGAGCAATTTCCCCAAGTTCGAGAGCCCTCTTGCCTGTCACCAAGTTTCAGCACGGGAATAGAATGCTGTGCTGAAGCTCAATGACTTCATCAAGGCATTCTCTCATTAAGAGGGTTGCCAGGAATGAAGCGAGCTGATAGTGTTATCGAGTGGACTTCGGACCACCTCAGAATCTCTACTGCAAGATGGGATAGCTGTTGTGAAAAGGTACCTCCCTATTTGTTGATATAAGCCACTACCGTGGTGTTGTCGCTCATCACCACCACGGAGTGGCCCGCCAGGGTCCGTTGGAACTGTTGAAGGGCCAGATACACGGCCTTCATCTCTAGCAGGTTGATGTGTAAGTACTTTTCTGATTCTGACCAAAGGCCTGAGACCCTCGGGTTCAGAATGTGGGCCCCCCACCCTTCTTTTGACGCGTCCGAGAACAGTGTCAAATCCGGGGGAAGGACGAGAAGATCCACTCCCTTTCGTAGGTTTTCGTCCATCAGCCACCACCGCAGGTCCGCCTGTTTCGTGGATCCCATAGGAACCAGAGAGTCCGGGGAATCGGTGCCCTGATTCCACCGGGACTTGAGTCATCATTGCAGGGATCTCATCCTGAGACGGCCGTTCGGGACCAGACGGGCCAGGGAGGCTAGGTGACCTAAAAGACGTAACCATGATTGGGCTGGAAGCTCTTCCCGCCTGAGGAAGGGCTCTGCAACCCTCCTCAGCCTTGCTATCCTGTCGTCTGATGGAAAGGCTTTGTGGAGATTGGTGTCTAATAACATGCCTAGATATACCATTCGTTGGGTCGGCTGCAGAGAGGACTTCTCGAGATTTACCATGATCCCCAGATCTTGGCAAAGTCCCAGAAGCCTGTCTCGGTGTCGAAGAAGGGTCGACTTCGAGTCTGCCAGGATCAGCCAGTCGTCCAGATATCGGAGGAGACGGATACCGTTCCTGTGCGCCCACAACGAAATCAGGGTGAACACTCTGGTGAACACCTGAGGTGCTGTGGAGAGACCGAAGCACAGTACCTTGAACTGGTAGGTCTTGCTGTCTAGGCTGAATCTCAAGTACTTCCTGGAAGACGGATGGATTGGGATCTGGAAGTATGCGTCCTTCAGATCCCCTGTGCACATGAAGTCTTGTGGTCTCACTGCAAGTCTGACCGTGTCCGCTGTCTCCATGCTGAACGAAGTTTGTTTGACAAACTTGTTCAGAGTTGAGATATCGATGACGGGTCTCCAGCCTCCAGACGCCTTCTTTACAAGAAAGAGTCGACTGAAGAAGCCTGGGGAGCCGTCGACAACCTCTTGGACAGCATCCTTCTTGAGCATGGTCTCGACTTCTGCCCGAAGGGCTAGCCCCTTTGCCGATCCCATGGCATAGGAGCTCAACGACACTGGATTCGCTGTCAGGGGAGGTTGAGATGTTGTGAATGGGACGTGATATCCTTGGCCCATCACAGAGATCGTCCAGGAATCGGCCCCATGTTGCTGCCACCTGTGCACGCAACTTTGTAGGCATCCCCCCACAGGTGGACACGCAGGGGGACTGCCAATCCTAGCGTTTACGGCCACGGCCGCTCCCTCTAGGATTTCTGCCTCCCCTGGAGGACTTTCCGCCCCTCTTGTCCTGGACAGGAAAGGGCTGTGGCTTAGACACCTTCGTCTTAGCTGCCGGAGCCTGCTTCGGTGTCCTGCAAGGCTGCTGTTGATGCTGTTGTGGAGCTGGAGGCTTGTAGGGCCGAGATGTGAGGGCCCTTTGGAGGAGCGAATCATGATTCGACTTCCTCCACCTCTCAGCAGTGCGTTCTATATCCTTGGGCTCAAACAAGCTTCCTCCAAGGATGGAGGAGTGTCTGAGCCTGCAGACATCCACGGCGGGGACCTTCGGATGGAACTTCTCGGTCACTGCATCAAGTCGCTTTAAGATCGAGTTGGCCCACAGGTTGGTAACCTGGTGATCCAGGAACTCGATGGAGCGAGTGCCCGAGAGGAGGAAGATCTCCAGGGACTTCCTATTGCTCTCCTTAGACAAGTCCTCGGAGCGCAATAGGATGCCCAGAGAACCCAGCCAGACGTCCAGCCACGAAGTGGTCTGCATGGCACACTTCGCGACCTTCTCCTGGCTAAGGATCTCCGATGCCGAGAATGTCACCTGCCGGGAGGAGAGCTTCTCAAGAGGAGTTCCCCTAGTGAGCTCTTCCACCGAGTGGTGCAGGGGAAGAGCTATACTGGACTCCCCCATGATCTCAAAATACCTCCTCTGCTGTAAACGAGGAGGTGGGAGGAGTTTGTTCCCGGAAGAAGAACAGCTGGAGGAGGCGAGTTCCGAGAGCTGGGCTTCGACCTTATCTCTGGCACTCTTCACCCCCTGGGACCAAGCCAAAGCTGCACTGGCCCTTGGGGGTTTTTGGGTACCATAGACTTGGTCTAGGACCGTATCCTTGCCTTCACGAGGGGCGATCTCCAGGTCCTTGAACCTGTTGAGTTGCCTCATCAGATTCAAGACCTGCCAGAAGGCATGCTCCGACTCGTGCTGCTCTCCTCCCTGTGGACTGGCAGCTAAGTCTCCTGTCCCCAAAGGCTCTTCTTGGGGAGACACGTGGACGTTCTCCCGGGGTCTGGTTGGCTCTGGTCGGATCCGTGAAGAAGACCTAGGAATCGTCTTTGAGTCCTTGGGTTCGGTCCTAGGAGGGATACAGGACTCAAGCAAAGAGGTCTGGAAGGTACCTTCCATGCGAGACGTTTCTCTTCCTCGAGGTGGGGTTCCTCCCATTGGTGCCGTGGAAGAGGCCCTCACCCCGCTGGACTCTCCTGAGGACGGAAAAGCTTCGTCCACAGGAGACGGAGAAAACGACTGCGAAGGGGATGGAGCCTTCCTGTCGGACCTCTTGGGAGCCAGCTTCTCCCTGGAAGAAGTCACCACGAAGTCTACTCCTCTCCTTCTCTTCAGCGGGGGTGAGTCTGTCTTTGGTTTAAGTACCAGATCAGCGAGGGCCGGCTTCACAGCCTGCACCACCGCTTTCATCAGGTGACCAAACCAAGACTGACGGGTGACCGACGCAGTGTCAGTAATCCCCGCTGGAGGGAAGGGGATCTCCTGATCCTTCCGAGTGGACGCAACGGGGCCTGCCTGAAATGAAGAAAGGGAAGAATGTTGCCTGGACCTCTCCGGTGACTGTTCCTGGTCCTGGACGAGAGCCCTGCGCTTGCGCGGTGGCGATCCTGATGGCGATATGGAAGTACGCGTCCACGTAGGAAGCACGCGCTGCGGATCCCAGCGAGAATGGGAGTCGCGATGGAGCATTCGGAGGGTCGCGCGTGGGCGACTGCTGGATCGCGGACGAGTGGGCGCGCTGGCGAGTGGGCGCGCTGGCGAGGGAGCCGTTGGCGTACAGGTGAAGGTGCGCGCGAGGGTAGAGGAGATCGCTGTCGTTCAGGAGAACGATGGTACGCAGGAGATCAACGGCGCACTGGAGATCGATGGCGCGTGGGCGAGCGATGGCGCGTTGGCGAGCGATGTCGCGTTGGCGAACGATGGCGCGCAGGTGACAGACTGCGCACAGGTGATTTAGCGCATGGGCGCGTCGGAGACCTGTGACGATCCGAGGCATGGGCATGCTGGTGCGTTGGCGAGCGCTTGCGCACAGGCGAAGGATCGCGCGGGCGCGTAGGAGATCGTTGGTGCGCAGGAGGGTGTCGATTCGCAGTCAGCTGGGGCGCAGGATCAGATGGCGAGGAAGTGCGCAAGGGCGAACGCTCGCGGTCGGGCTCAGAAGATGTCTCGTGGGCGCGAGCGCGCAGGAACTCCTGAAGTGCGCGCACGCTGTTGCGAAGGCGAAGATGGGCGCACAGGTGCGCGTGGGCGAGGCGAAGGAGTGAAGTCCTAGCCTGCGTCCAGATCTGAAGATCTTGGGCGCGTGTTGGCGTGCATCAGGAACAAGGTGTGCAGGGCGCGCATCAGGAATAAGGTGCGCAGGTGCGCGCTGACGAGCAGGAGATCGTGGGCGCTCAGGAGACTGATGGCGCGCAGCAGGAACTGAAGGGCACTGACGGCTAGCAGGAGAGCGCTGGCGAGACAAGTCCAAAAACTGAAGCTCTGGAGAGCGCTTGTGCGCTACTGCGCGCAGTTGAGCGCGCAGGGGACCCTTGACGCGCAAGGGACTTACCCACACCGTGGGATAAGTCCCTTTGCCCCGAAGGGACCGGCGCCCATCGGATGACGGGATGAGAAGATCTGCGGAGAGGTCCATGGACGTGGCTGCGACAGTCTGCTCCCGACGAGAAGAATCCTCTGCAAGGGAAGGCGGCGGTGAAGAAGACCCGAAGAGGCGCCTCCTAACTCCCTTGTAGGGAGAAGGAAGGCCCCTACGGCGAAGAGGACGACGAGCCTTACGGCGAAGGCGACCTCGAGGCAGGGCATCCACATCGTCAGTCCTCCAAAGAGGAGTCTCTGTCAGTGCGCTCCCCCGAGGAGGAGACGCATCTGCAGGAGAGACCGTGGGACTCAACTTTCCCCTCGAAGGATGTTCGGAGGGGGATGGGGAAGCTGAGCCTTCAGCAACATCCGCAACAGCAGCAGCAGCAGAGGTTTGACCAGACCCGTCGGAAGCCTCTGCCACAACAATGTCGACAATAGACAGAGGGTCTACCTCTGCTATTACCGGTGATTGCTTGACAGCTGCCCCCAACTGGATCAGGTCAAACAGGGCTTCCTTTGAGTGCAAGCCCTTAAGCCCCAAGGAAGCCCAAAGCTGAAAGAGATCATCATTAGACACAGCACGGTCATCATCGTAATGAGAATCAATATCCTCCCCCGGAGGAGGAGGGGGAGCTGCCTCGCTATGGGAGGCAACACCCTCTCCCGCACCCAGAGGTCGGGAAACAGAACAATGGCCTACGCTACCACTCGACGGCCTCTCACAAGAGACCGATCGAGTGGGAGCTTCGGAGGAGGTTCGGGCGGCGGAAGAAGAGTCCTTGGAGCCTTCCTTCTTCAAGGCAGCCCTTGAAGGAGAAAGGTCTCTCTTGGACTTCTTCTTACGTCGCCGGGCAAACCTCTCCCACTGGGAGGTAGACCACTCCCTGCACTCACTACAAGTTAAGTCTCTATCACACTGTTGACCTCGACACTGCGGGCAAAGGGTGTGAGGATCCGTCTCGACCGCCGACATGAATGTTCCACAGGGGTGGCCGGGGAGTCACGGGGCACTTGCGCATAATTGCGATGAAGGTAGAGGCCAACTTCCAAACACACAAAGCTGAAGAAAAAGAAAAAACAGATTAAGGCTGTCAAAAGCGAGGCTAAAAGACAGACATGTCCGCTCATCGTCCCAGCCAAAAGTGAAGTGAGACAATTCACCGGTGTGTGGGGGGGAGGGGTAGTAAGCTACCCCTTCCCCTACCCCCTAGCTAACTAATGGCTCGTCATTTTCAGCAACGCCGAAAGTAATACCCTATGTAAATAGCGTTGTTTGTATTTCGGTTACGGAACAATTATTAATTTAAAGATACCATTACCTTCTACAAGTAACAGGAGTAATCACCTTTTTATATTATTGTTGGACGAGCATATGAAAAAGAAGACAGTCTCGACGGGATCCTGGTTTAGCATACGCACGCCCGGGAAGCTGGGACACACACGGCCGCAAAGTTGGCGTCGGCCTTTAACCAGAGGGCGTACATCTCCTCCAGACAGAGGTCCAGCTGAAAGTAGTCCCTCAGGAGTCTCTGGCATTCTGTCTCGCTGATCACACCGGATTGGTAATCAGAGTTACCATTTACTTTGCTTCTTTCGGTCTTTTGTCTCTTCGCTTTCGGCGCTGGCTCTTCGCCGTCACGCACCGGAAGCTCCGGTGCATCGTGGCTCTGATAGAGGATGCCGGTGTCATCTTGGCACAGTCCAAACGTGGTTTCCAATGACGCCGCGCCATTTCCCAGGGATGGCTTCCCTCCACCTGAAACGCCAAATGTTGCGTAAAGTATTGACATTTTCATCAACTTATAACACCAGAAATGAGACTACAGTACTGTATTATTAAAACTGCCTCTTCTCATTCATCACCATCAAACCTTACACTTCTTTATTCATTACTGTATTCCAAAGAGTTGCAAAACCTCTTAGACACTATAAACCCCAAAAAGGAACCCTACATCTTTGCTAACACTGTATAAAGTCATTCCTTCTTCCTAATAAAATCGTAAATTTTAAAAAGTACAAAATATGTGGCAGTATGTTAAGTGTCGGTACTTTTGCTCTCCATTTCTTAACCATTGAAGATTATGAAGAAAGTGTATAAGACATTATTGCTCATAATCAAAACATCAAAGAGATGGCAGTCTATCAAATAGATCTCAACTGTCTCAAAGAATCTACCTTAAATAAAATCCCCAGGTTTTAAAAGTAATTCTGTTTTCCCTAACTATACAAACCACCGTTCTTCAATAGGAGACTTATTATCCTTAGGAGGGAGGAATTCCCTCTGATTAAACCGGACGGTTTACTTTCCCGGGAAATGCCAAAGCACTTTGGTCTTGTGGAGGAGCGGAACTGACGGCTCCTGCCTATCAACCTCGCAACGACTTGGACGTGAAGATGAGGAAGGTGATGGGATAAGCCACTACCAGGGACTGACAGACGATCAGGGAAGAAACTACATCCGTGTGGATTGTACGTTGTCTGAATGTGTTCATAAGAGAACATGGGTTGCATACATCTTCCCATCCTCCCCAATCATACGGCCTGGCTGCATCTATCATCCGGTCCAGCAAACAACAGGCTGATTACTGTGCCCCAAAGGAAGAAGAGAAAACACAGAAAATCCCAGTAAATGTTACATCTCATTCTGGACTTTCGGACGTTTCTCGTGTTGTGAAGGAGATAGGTTTGCTACCTGAGCCCCTATCAATGGTTCGAGGATAAACGTACCCATGAACCTGTGGGTACTCCCGTAGGTGCTGGGCAGCAGAGGTCTTCAATTACTAACAGATCAATGCCTTCATGAAAACCACCTCTGACAGGATCTGATGGTATTTAGTCTTTGTATGAGCGAATCCGGAGCAGTCCTGTCATCCCCTTGTGTCTGACTGTTGCAGCCAGAAAGAAGACAGTTTCAGGGTCTCTTTCCTTATTCTGGCCCACCGCTAATCGCCTCTTTTTTAGGGACGAGATGAAGAAGAATTGAAGTCGTGAACGACTGGACTCGGCGTCCTTGTTGCCACAAGCTCTTGAACCAAGTTGACTTCTCACACAAGAAAAGACATACCATTTCCTACTCGCTTCGCCAGGGCTAACGCGGGCTCGAGCAGTTCCCTATAGATCTGCGAACTTGTGAAACACTACGTGCGGCTTGAATTCACACGGAGGTCAAGGTTACCTCAAGTGTCCTGTCGCATCTCAGGTCTGAGTCCAAGTTGGGGACTGAGTAGCAGATTTACCGCTGGAATCGGGGAGCTTCTCCCACGGAGGAATAAGACAAACAGCAGATCAGGGAACATTTCACGTGCCGTCGCTTGGGAGCAATCAGGGTCCATATATATCCCAATGTCTTCCACCACCTGTTGAGAGATCGACGAACAGGAAAAAAGAGGGTAGGAAAGACGCAAGCATCTAGGATCCCCAGTGATGTTGGAAGACATCTTCGAACTTTGCCGACAAGGAGAAATCAGAAAGTTTCTTGTTCAACTGCATGGGGTGCAGGTCGAGCGATGGCGAGTAACAAAGCTTTCCCGCCACGAGATGATGTACAGTACAGGTAACACAGAGGCTGTCAATTAAGCACATTTTCAATCAAACAGCGCTCATGTCTGAAAGAACTGCGCAGAGCTCTATCGTATCTCCTAATCCCAATACTGCACCTGTTTGAGAAGGGTTTGTGAACGGGAACCCTTTGTAACTTTGATCAAGCACACATGCATTGTCTATTATCCATACCAAGTGTTCTATCAAACTCTTTGGAGAGATTGCAAGGCCTGTAGTGCTCTATGAAAGCATTCCTGGTAGGTTGAAAGGCAGCTGCAGTCCTTATGTATATCACATCCTCTAGATGGAAGGAAATTCAAGTTGACAACTCATCCCTACTAAGAATCTACTGTGGACAGCAGATTCTCAAAGGAGAGGAGGACACGCAATGAGATTTGTCATACTGCTACCAGGGTAGAAAATCCAGTATTCTTGATGCCACCCCACCTAAGGGTAAGAGGAACGCTGGTTGATACCCAGTAGAAGCTTCAGGAGCTGTTGGAGAAAAAACTTAGAAGGCGTCCGTGCAGTAGCTTTCTTGTCGACGTTGAGTCTCGGAACAGTTACATCGACTCTCTTGCTACGATAATTTTCCAAGGATTTATCCGCAGCTTTCGGATATTCCGTCTATGTCTGGGAATCCTAAAGAGTTTCTTCCGATACATCTCAATCCGCAGATCGAGACAGGAGGAAGTAAGTCTGTCTCGATGCTGAAGTGATTCCTCTGATGGAGGGTAGAGACCCGTTAGTGAATGAATGCAGATATAAAGTGCTCAAAAGACTAACATGAACACTTAGAGTGGTAACCTCTTATCCCAGGGATGCAATGGAGAAAACCTCCAGTAAGAGAATGTATCCGTGAGGGTAAGAGTGTCCTCCAGGTCAATGGAAGCACACTTCATTCTTATGATGGACTGTATGCTACTATATGTACCTATCCTGAATGGCTTTAGGGGAATCATGCATGGAAGACGATGACTGGTCTGCTTTTCCCGTCGACAAGAGTACAGTATTCCATCCGTATAAGTAGCCAGTAGGAGTCAGTAAAACCTTCTTGGAAGAGCTCCTACCTTTAGGGGGTGAATTTCAATAGGTAGATCACAGGCGATATCAGCAAGCAGGTTTGGAACATTGTTGGCGAGTCACTCAAAGTACCGACAGGAACGTCCCTGCTCACAGAAGGGACAGGAGGTCCCTGAATTCTGTGATCCTCTCTGCCTTTTCTTCTATTCCTCTGTAACTGGAAAGAGAGGTTGTAGGTGAAAGGATGGAGCAATGTCTGAACCTTTCCAGGGGAGAAGAAGAGCCTGGAAGAGAAGATTGAACCTGTATGTCACAGAGTCTTCTTCAGTGCACTCAAGGTACCATGGGGATCTTAAGATATTCATCCTTGAAGGGCCGAACCCAAAGCAGTAAATGATCGATGGAGGAGGCGACCTGTTTGCGCCTTCTTCTACCCCCCTGATGTCGGCTCCCCATGGGGGAACCAGGTTGCAGCCCTCATACCAACGCGTTCCGTGAGGAACCTACAATCTTGACTCCCTTATTCGGCACATGTAAGGCGACTGAATTTTCTCTCCTCCGGATTTCCAACTGCCTCTCGTGAACATGAATAGTACATCAAAAAAGTTTTGACTTATGATAGTTGACATTTAACTGGGCTCCAAAAGGCACTAGAAGAGATGGAAGACTCAAGAACTATGAAGTGTGAAGTAAATGATGAATGGAGAAGTATTGAATTAAAACCTCAAGATAGAGACGACTGGTGAAATCTATCCGAGGCCTTTTGTGTCAATAGGCGTGGTAAATGATGATGATGATTTAACGTGCATTTCCTAAAACTATCGATTCTCAACTACAGTAATTAGTATCGATGACGTAGAATAAGACTGGCATAGGATATAACTTATTGCTTTGAACATTTTTGATGATATCTGGCCCAACAAAATTATCCTCATATAATAGGGACCAAAGACTCCTAATTTAAGAGATGGTTTGTCCCAATAATCCTGGTCCAGATAGCCAGTAGGAAACATATATAGTTCATGTATTTATTCTGACCATTTTTGATGAAATGATCTGGTTAGGAGGAGACACCTTCTTACTCAAGGCCCCCACCGACCAATCCAAAAAATTAAAAACTTCAAAAGCACGAAAGACTCCTTTAAGTAGATGATCAAGCTCTGAACAAGTCCACAAAATCTTGGAGCGCCTCATGGCTAGACGACGAGGAGAGTCTACCAGGCTTGAGAAGTCTCCCTGGGCAGAGGCAGGCACTCCCAAGACGAGACCTTCTCCCGTGTCATACCAGATGCCCGAACGAGAAGCTAGCTTAGAAGGAGGAAAAGCAAAGGATGACTTTCCCAGACTTCTCTTGGTTTCCAACTAGTCTCCCAGCAAGCGCATGGCCCTCTTAGAAGATCGAGAGAGCACTAACTTCGTATAAGAAGGGGTTCAGGAAGGTGGTTCTCCAACAGTTACTCTCATCAGAAACCGGTAAATTTATAGAAAAACACAGGACAACATTTCTAAGAGAAAAAAAATAACTTTATCTACAGTAAATGATGTGCTTTCAACGAATTTGACATTTATTTCCACCGCAAATAAGCCGTTCGACTGTTATGGTTGAATGGACACAGATGAGAACATGAGATTCTGCGTGTGCGAAACCAAAACAAAACGATATCATTAAACTCTTTTGAGATGTAAAAGGGTACAGAACCTAACTTAATAGTTCCCAGGTCACAAGCCCTAGCTGGGGGAGCAAGACCCTGGACCCCATATATTAGGGTATATCTTATTAAATATTTATTTGCGAGGAAAATAAAGGTCATTTTTGAAGGAAAGGGAGTTTTTTTAATAGACCCCAATTATTTTATTAGTAAATTTGTCCCATGTATTTCTATAATACCCAGAAACCTAAGAAACGCCATAAAATACTGCAGAAACAAGTCTCCTTTTCTCCAAAAAGATTACTGTACTATTCTGTAATTTCACCCTAACCTGACATAAATTGTCATACTTTAAGCTACAACTTGAAAAAACAACTTTGTAATACCATAAAAAATCCCAAGAGTTTTCGGAAAGTTCCCCTTCAAAAACTTGAGCAGTAATGAGACTGTTCAAGTGAATATACTTTATTTTTATCAAACAACACAAACAGGTTAGTCTTGAAAGACTCGTGAATACAACTTTTAAGTATTTCGGGGTATATGTATGATAGCGACCAGATACAGATAATGTCATGTTTATTACAACGCTTCGTCACGGTAACAGGAGGACTGACCCAGGCGGAGGATTGACCCATAATCTCTGGTAAAACTGACCCAGTGGTTTGGAGAACTGACCCACAATGTTTATTTATACTATTGTGCATTCATTATTAAAGTTATTTGATTAAATATAATAACATATGGATTCCATATAACAACACATATGTTGTAATAAAAACTTTTATGTCATTGGTAAATATTATATATTTGCAGGTAGAACCTTGGATAGGGGTTGTGACCTGGGAGGGGGGTTCGGGGGCTTGCCGCCCCCGGCTAGGGGTTGTGACCTGGGAACCTCTAGGTTAGGTTAGGTGGGTTTGTTAGGTTCTGTACCCTTTTTAATTACATTTTCATATCCTATATACAAAATATTTGATAAAAAAGTAAATAAAATATCAATGAAATAAACTTTTCCTTAATAAAATCATGTAATAATACCAAAGAATTAGCTTTAGAAAAGAAAAACATTGTGGGTCAGTCCTCCAAACCACTCCAGTTACCCTGACAGTGTGTGGCGTTTATTACAACGCTTCAT
The DNA here is from genome assembly GCF_036898095.1 of Palaemon carinicauda. Taxonomy (NCBI): domain Eukaryota; kingdom Metazoa; phylum Arthropoda; class Malacostraca; order Decapoda; family Palaemonidae; genus Palaemon; species Palaemon carinicauda. Next base: position 11,163,742 of record NC_090767.1, read on the forward strand.
CACTAACAAGACGGAATACAAATGCGGAGTCGATGACGCCAATAGATATAAAAAAGGTAAATCTTATGTTGAAATGGCACAGCAAACATCAAGACGATGTTACCAGCAGTGGCAGAACTACTGGGAGAAGTGTGTGCAGTCTCAATACTTCACAGTACTCTAAAAGTTTTATTCCAGCTGTGTCAAGGTTATGGAATGATCTTTCTAATCAGGTAGTTGAATCAGTAGAACTTCAAAAGTTCAAACTTGCAGTAAATGTTTTTAAGTTGAACAGGCTGACATAAGTCACTCTTTATATTTTATAAATGAGGTTTCATTGTAGTGAATTACATGGCAATGTAACCTAGGAAAAAAACTACTGTTTCTAATCGAAAAAATTACGCTCTCTTCGAAAATGACATTCGTTCCCGTCGCAAAGTAATAGTTTCAGAAATATATATACATCTATATCCTCCAATAATGGGGGACCCCCAGTGGGAACTCGGGGTTTTGGGTGGGGAAAGCATACTGGGGAATCGATATATAAACGTAAAACAAGCCTTTTCTTCTCTATACATTACCTTCTTGAAATTATAATAACCGGAGGAAAATACAAAACAGTATATATGGATAAACTTTGGAGGCGCCGTTACAAAGATTGTGGCATGAAAAAATACAGTAACCAGTGCTGCCAACGTCCGATGTAGATCAAATGTTATTTTGTGACCTGTCATACTACTAGGCTAGGTTAGGTGGGTTTGTTAGGTTCTGTGCCCTTTTTGTACTTTTTATATATTGAGTAAAACTTATATGGAGAAATTATTTAATATATGGAAATAGCTATCATTACTATCTATAGTAATGTCAACGTGCCGTTGGTAACTCTGTGTACCATGCATCAACGTTGGTAACACTGTGTATTATTGGTAACGTTGCTAATGTTATCGTTCGTTCGTAAGAGAAGTGACACCGTGCATCTCAAAGTTATCCGAAGTGGTTGATCTGTTTGTTTCCGATTGAAATGAACATCAAATTCGCTTAATTCTCGTTATTTACTATAGGAAACAATGATATTTCGTTTCCCCAGTATGTTTTCCCCACCCAAAACCCCGAGTTCCCACTGGGGGTCCCCCATTATCGTAGGATATAGATGTATATATATTTCTGAAACTATTCATTTGCGACGGAAACGAATGTCATTTTCGAAGAGAGCGTAATTTTTTCGATTAGAAACAGTAGTTTTTTTCCTAGGTTACATTGCCATGTAATTCACTACAAAAATACCATAAATGAAATATGCTTTAATGTTTCTGGGGTGTATGTACGATAGCGGCCACCTGTATGTCTAACTTAGAATACGGCAGTGTAAGGGGGGTCGCAGGGGGGCGTTATCCCCCCCGTTAGGTAAGTAGGTAAAGACACGGCTTGTTGGTTAGGTTAAGGGGGAAAGTTTAGGTTAGTTGATGTCCAGTTTTAATCAATGCGTGAGGAAATGGCCGCTGATATACAAAGGCTCCATGTCTCTAAAATATTTATTCTTAATTATTCATTACTTCTATCCAACATTCATTTCCTTATTTCCTTTCCTCATTGGGCTATTTTTCCCTATTGGGGTCTCTGGGTTTATAGCGTACTGCTTTTCAAATTAGGGTTGTAGCTTAGCTGGTAATACTAATAATAGAATTTTTTCAATGTTACATTCACTATTAGAATATTTACGAGTATAATAAAAACATTGGCTTAGGGTACAGGGGTGTAACACCATAGGTCAAGGCAGGTATGGGGGTGCCTCGAGTTAGTACGATCCCTTCGACTTACTTACGCCAAGAATTAATAGCCAGCAGGTATAGAAAACGGGATTGCAAGACAAGTGGCGATATTGAACATATTTACTAACCAAACTGGATATGAGCGAACCTTAACCTTTGGCCTACATTAGGTTATGAAAGTTACGTTATCCTGCAATAATGGTTAGTATAGGCTGGTTAGCCTGCAATAATGGTTATTAGAGGCTGGTTAGCCTGCAAAAATGGTTAATATAGGCTGGTTAACCTGCAATAATGGTTAAAATAGGCTGGTTAGCCTGCAATAATGGTTAATATAGGCTAGTCAGCCTGCAATAATGGTTAATATAGGCTGGTTAGCATGCAATAATGGTTAATATAGGCTGGTTAGCCTGCAATAATGATTAATATAGGCTGGTTAGCCTGCAATAATGGTTAGTATAGGCTGGTTAGCCTGCAATAATGGTTAGTATAGGCTGGTTAGCCTGCAATAATGGTTAATATAGGCTGGTTAGCCTGCAATAATGGTTAATAGAGGATGGTTAATCTGCAATAATGGTTAATAGAGGATGGTTAATCTGCAATAATGGTCAATATAGGCTGGTTAGCCTGCAATAAAGGTTAATATAGGCTGGTTAGCCTGCAATAATGATTAATATAGGCTGGTTAGCCTGCAATAATGGTTATTATAGGCTGGTTAACCTGCAATAATGGTTAATATAGGCTGGTTAGCCTGCAATAATGGTTAATATAGGGTGGTTAGCCTGCAATAATGATTAATATAGGCTGGTTAGCCTGCAATAATGATTAATATAGGCTGGTTAGCCTGCAATAATGGTTAATATAGGCTGGTTAGCCTGCAATAATGGTTAATATAGGCTGGTTAGCCTGCAATAATGGTTAGTATAGGCTGGTTAGCCTGCAATAATGGTTAATATAGGCTGGTTAGCCTGCAATAATGGTTAGTATAGGCTGGTTAGCCTGCAATAATGGTTAATATAGGCTGGTTAGCCTGCAATAATGGTTAGTATAGGCTGGTTAGCCTGCAATAATGGTTAGTATAGGCTGGTTAGCCTGCAATAATGATTAATATAGGCTGGTTAGCCTGCAATAATGGTTAGTATAGGCTGGTTAGCCTGCAATAATGATTAATATAGGCTGGTTAGCCTGCAATAATGGTTAGTATAGGCTGGTTAGCCTGCAATAATGGTTAATATAGGCTGGTTAGCCTGCAATAATGATTAATATAGGCTGGTTAGCCTGCAATAATGGTTAGTATAGGCTGGTTAGCCTGCAATAATGGTTAATATAGGGTGGTTAGCCTGCAATAATGATTAATATAGGCTGGTTAGCCTGCAATAATGATTAATATAGGCTGGTTAGCCTGCAATAATGGTTAATATAGGCTGGTTAGCCTGCAATAATGGTTAATATAGGCTGGTTAGCCTGCAATAATGGTTAGTATAGGCTGGTTAGCCTGCAATAATGGTTAATATAGGCTGGTTAGCCTGCAATAATGGTTAATATAGGTTGGTTAGCCTGCAATAATGGTTAATCTGTAATAATGGTTAATATAGGCTGGTTAGCCTGCAAGCTGGTTTGCAATTTCAGCTTACCTAAGGTACCGACCCCAGACTAACGTCTCCAGCCTAAGGTACACAGCTTATAGGCTAGAACTATAAATCAAGCATTTGCCATATAAATATTTAGGTTAATTACAACACAATATAAACGTGAATACAAATAGATATAAATAAATCAATAAATAAATAAGATTAAATATATTTCTCGTCTCGTATACCTGAAAGCCTGGCCACATTGAAGAGTGATATCCAAATAGTTCTTTCTTCGAACAGGGCAATTTGAAGAATCTTCCAGACTTCATTAACGGAAATTGGGTTAATTGAGGTTTTTAATCCATGTAATTAACCGTTAATATAATAAACTGGGCAGGAATTAAACTGATAATAATATTGGGTTCGTCTCAAACACTTCTCCGAAACCCGCCATGCAGGGCTCTCCTCGGATGTTTAGGAAATTACCCCAGAAATTACCTCAAATTTAGAAAAAAATACCTTAAATACTAAAAAGAAACTCATAAAACGCAAGATAATTATATAATTATTAACAAAAGCTCTCTCTATTTTGTGAAAAATGTTAAAGATAAATTTTAGATAAACATTGTTACTCTTTAATCAAAAGATTACCCAATGAAAAAAATTACCTGGAGAGTCCCATGAATCTAGAAATTTCCTTAAAATCAACCAAAATTACTCAATCTGAGGTAATTTACCTTGAAAATGAGAGCACTGCCGGTAGGCGTCTCTCGCTGGTCAGTGAAAAATATGAAAAAATAATGAAAAATCAATTTAATTATAATATATATACAATATAAAAATAGTATATTATTCATATTATTTTTATAGATTATCAAAAGTTAAATTTATACTTTAATTACGGATATTTTAGTAATTTTAAAACAGGAAAATGGGATAGCGAGCCAATAACTATGTCATTCGCTTCTGACCAAAATTATTTATTTGTAAAATTGAAAAAAAGGAATAAAAATATATTATTATTATTATCATTATTATTATTATTATTATTATTATTATTATTATTATTATTATTATTATAAGCTAAGTTACAACCCTAGTTGGAAAAGCAATATGCTTTAAGCCTACGGGCTCCAACAGAGAAAGCAGCCCAGTGAGGAAAGGAAATAAATAAGCTACAAGAGACGTATTGAACAATTAATAAAAAATACTTCAAGAAAAGTAACAAAATTAAATTAAAATCTATCATACATAAGCTATAAAAAAAACTTCAATATAACAAAAGGAAGAAAAATACATATTGTGCCTGAGTGTACCCTCAAGCAAAAGAACTACCCCCAAGTCTGTGGAAAACCATAGTTACCGAGGCTATGGCACTACCCATGATCAGAGAACAATGATTTGATTTTGGAGTGCCCTTCTCCTTGAAGAGCTGCTTACCACGGCTAAAGAGTTTCTTCTATCCTTATTTAGAGGAAAGTAACCACTGAACAATTGCATTGTAGTAGTTAACCCCTCAAAGGAAAAAGAACTGTTTGGTAATCTCAGTGTTGTCAGGTCAATGAGAACAGAGGAGAATGTAGAAGCAATAAGCCAGACTATTTGGTGTATGTTTAGGCAAAGTAAATAATGAGCCGTAGCCAGTCAATTGCCCTAATAACTCTAGCAGTAGTATCTCAAGGGGTGGCTGGTGCCCTGGGTAACTTACCACCTTCAAAAGTATATATCTTAAACCTCAAATAGTACAATTAAGCGGTGAAGAATACGTGTGATCGTTTAAAGTGTCTTTGTGTCTTTGAAATTTATTATATATTTTTATCCAAAAACTTAATTATTCTGGTGAGTCTCCACACCAAGGGAATTTGAAACAGTCACCAAGAGAAAGGTATATTAGAAATAATAATAATAATAATAATAATAATAATAATAATAATAATAATAATGATAATAATACTAGGTATGCAGTTAATTCTAATAGTCAGGCCTCCTCCATCTTCAGGCTCAATACTACACAGTATTCTAGAAGTTTTATTCCAGCTGTGACCAAGTTGTGGAATGATCTTCTTAATCGGGTAGTTGAATCGGATGAACTTCAAAAGTTCAAAGTTGTAGCAAATGGTTTTATGTTGAGCAGACTGACATAAGTCTCTCAATAGATTATATATGAAAGATACATTTTAACTTTTATTAATCTTAAGTTATCTTATATTCATTTATCACTACTTTCCATTTAGTTTATTAATTCCCTTTCCTCGCTGGGCTATTTTACCCTGTTGGATCCCTTGTGCTTATAACACCCTCCTTTTAAAGGTTCAAAGGCTGCTCATGAATGGCAAATGGCAGTGACAATGCCTGGATAGTAAGACAATGTCCTAGAGACTTATAATACATATATATAATCACCCACCAAGCCCTCCTCTCCACCCAAGCTAGGACCAGGGAGGGCCAGGCAATGGCTGTTGACGACCCAGCAGGTAGACCTATAGGCTCCCCCAAAACCCGCAAGTCTTAGCTCACAAGGATGGTGAGGTTGCAGACACTAAAAGAAGCTCCCAAGTTTGCGCGGGGCTCAAACCTCATTCCGTCGATTACCAGGCAGGGAATTCTCCAACAGGCCACTACTGTGAGGGTGATGTATATAAGGGGGACGGTTGAACCAACTCTCCTTTAGGGGAGTGATGCATGGACATCGAATGAGAAGGAAAGATACGTAGAACTCCGGAGAGATGGTCCACTCACGATGTGCCGTTGATGAGACTGAAGTGAATATATGTTCTGCATTTTTATGCAGAAGAAAGCGATTAATATTACAGATATTCACTTAACGTGGTGTGAAGGTTTGTGCATTGCCATGATCAGCAAAGCTGTACTAGTCATGTCACCCCCCCATACTAGGTTGGTTTGCTGTGAGCAACAAGATTAAAATCTCCCACCATCACCAATCTGCAGTGGCCAGTGGAGTGATGAGAATGGGCCATCAACAAAAAATGAATAAGGGCATCTCTGAGGCCTTTGTCCTGCAGTGGTCTAAAAACTGCTGCAATTATATTTATCTCTCTCTCTCTCTCTCTCTCTCTCTCTCTCTCTCTCTCTCTCTCTCTCTCTCTCTCTCTCTCTCTCTCTCTCTCTCTCTATATATATATATATATATATATATATATATATAGAGAGAGAGAGAGAGAGAGAGAGAGAGAGAGAGAGAGAGAGAGAGAGAGAGAGAGAGGAGAGAGATAAATATAATTGCAGCAGTTTTTAGACCACTGCAGGACAAAGGCCTCAGAGATGCCCTTATTCATTTTTGTTGATGGCCCATTCTCATCACTCCACTGGCCACTGCAGATTGGTGATGGTGGGAGATTTTAATATATATGATATATATATATAGAGAGAGAGAGAGAGAGAGAGAGAGAGAGAGAGAGAGAGAGAGAGAGAGAGAGAGAGAGAGAGAGAGAGAGAGAGAGAGAGAGCTCTCTCTATATATATATATTATATATATATATATATATATATATATATATATATATATAGAGAGAGAGAGAGAGAGAGAGAGAGAGAGAGAGAGAGAGAGAGAGAGAGAGAACATTCGAACAACTTGTAAGAAAAAGAAATGGACATGGGCAGGACATATAATACAAATGAAGAACAACAGAATGGGTCACTATAGAGTGCAAAAGAAACAGGGAAAGGAAGAGAAGACGATGGATTGATGAACTAAGAAAATTTGCAGGTATAGAGTGGCATAGTAAGACCATAAATAGAAGCAAGTGGAAGGACAAGTCACACACATTATACACACACACACACACATATATATATATACAGTATATATATATATATATATATATATATATATATATATATATATATATATGTATATATATATATATATATATAGGTAGTAGGTTGGCCAGGGCACCAGCCACTCGGTGGGATACTACCACTAGAGAGTTATGGGGTCCTTTGACTGGCCAGACAGTACTATATTGGATCTCCATCTCTAGTTACGGTTCATTTTCCCTTTGCCTACACACACACACACACACACACACACACACACACACAACGAATAATCGGGCCTATTCTTTACATACTCTCCTCTGTCCTCATACACCTGACAACACTTGAGATTACCAAACAATTCTTCTTCACTCAAGGGGTTAACTACTGAACTGTAATTGTTCAGTGGCTTCTTTCCTCTTGGTGAGGGCAGAAAAGACTCTTTAGCTATGGTAAGCAGCTCTTCTAGGAGAAGGACACTCCAAAATCAAACCATTGTTCTCTAGTCTTGGGTAGTGTCATAGCATCTATACCATAGTCTTTCACTGTCTTGGGTTAGCGTTCTCTTGCTTGAGGGTACACTCAGGTACGCTATTTTATCTAATTTATATTCCTCTTGTTTTGTTAAAGTTTTTATAGTTTATATAGGAAATATTTATCTTAATGTTGCTATTCTTAAAAAATTTTTTTCCTTTCCTCACTGAGGTATTTTCCCTATTGGGCCCCTGGGCTTATAGCATCCTGCTTTCCCATCTAGGGTTGTAGCTTAACAAGTAATAATATATATATCACTTCACTTCACTTCACTTCACTTCCACTCCCAGGTAGGCTTTCAGCCTGTCAGTGGAATCAGTTGTCTTCTCCACTCAATTCTGTTTTCAAAAATTCCCTCTCTTCTCAGCTGTTCAATTGTTGGCATGTTTTTCTTTGTCAAAATCTCTTCAATTCCATCCCTCCAGCATTTACGTGGTCTACCTCTTGATCTCCTCCCACCAGGCGTCCAGTCCCTTGCAATTCTATTTCCATCCATTCTCATTAAATGTCCCAGCCATCTCAGCTATCCCTTCTCAATCTTGTTCAACATAGGAGATACCCCAACCATCCTTCTAAAATCTACATTTCTTATTCTATCTCTTGTTGTTTTGTGCATTATTGTTCTCAGGATTTTCATCTCTGAAGCTTGGACTCTGCTCCTGTCTTTGATGGTCATTGTCCAGCTCTCTGAGCCATATGTCATGATTGGTGTTAGTAATCCTTCAAATATGGTTTTCTTTACTTCTATAGGTACGTATGCATCTCTCATAATTGGATAGAGTGCTCCACAACATTTATTATATTTCTTTATTCGTTCAGTAATTTCTTCTTTGTTCTTATAGCCGTTATCTGTAAACATACACCCTAAATACTTGAATGCGTTGGTGTCCTTAATTACCGTATTTCTTATCATGATGTTCGTTGGAGCTTGTTGTTGTTTGCTGATTGTTAATATTTCTGTTTTATTAATGTTCATCTTCAGTCCAGCTTCTGTTAAACAATCGTTCAAGGCTATCAATGCTCTTTCTAGTTCCTCCCGATCATATGTCCAGAAAGCAATATCATCAGCAAAAATCATAATGTCTCCCGAGATATTTATTCTTTCCTTAAAACTTCTTATAATTACATCTATATATGCAATGAACAAGAGTGGGGAAAGAACGCTTCCCTGCTTAACACCTGTTGTTACTCTAAACCAATTTTCATTCTTGTATCCAGTCCTTACATTATTCATACATGGTTCGTACGTGCTCTTTATTGCAGCTCCCAATCTACCGTCGAGTCCATAAACCTCTCCCAAGCACCTGCACAATTTGTTCCTAGGTACCGAGTCAAATGCCTTTTCCAAATCAATAAATGCTATATACAGTGGCCTATTGTATTCCCATGATTTTTCAATAACAAGCCTCAAGGCGAATATGAGATCTGATGTACTTCTGTCCTTTCTGTATCCATGCTGTTCTTCGCCTAGCTGAGGTTCAATGATGTGTCGCGCCCTTTTTTCTAAAATCCTCTCAAAAAGTTTTGCTGCATGACATATGAGCGTTATACCTCTATAATTTTCGCATTTACCTGAATCACCTTTACCTTTATAAAAGGGTACAGAAATATGTTTTCCCCAGTCTTCAGTAACCATGCTCTCTAACCAGAATGACAAGGTTAGGTCATATAATATCTGCTTTGCTAGGTCCCCTCCCTCTTTGAATAACTCAATTGGTATATTATCATACCCTGGGCTTTTCCCATTTTTCATCTCTTTCAAAGCATTTTCAAACTCATGATAAGTAATCACATCCTCCCTATTTTCTCTGTCAAATTGAAAGATATATTCTTCTTCATTTTCTTCTGTAGTTACATTTAGTAACCTATTGAAATAAGTAGTCCATTTTTCATTAAGTTCTGTAGCCGTGCCAATAATGTTTCCATTTTCATCCTTTATATTATATTGTTTTCTATTATCTTTCCTGTATGATTTTGCAACTGTAAAGATCTTCTTCTTATTTTTCTTGAGATCATCCCTCAATTCGCCTCCTAGTTTAATCCATGCATTTATCCGCGATCTTCTCTTAATCTCTTCTGATTGATTCCTAGAAGATACATATTCTTCTCTAGTCTGTTGGTTCCTTTCTTTCATCCACTTCCTGTGCATTTTGTTCTTCATCTTTATTGCACCTTTTACTTCGTCATTCCACCAAATTGTACGCCTTTTCCTAGTACCTCCAACAAACCTACAACCAAGCTCCTTCTCTCCTACATCCAAGGCAATCTCCTTCAGTTCCTTCCAATCCCGCTGTTCCAGGTGTTGCAACCTCTCTGTAAACTTGTTTTGAAATCTCATTTTGATATCTGGGTCTTTCAAGGATTCTGTTTTTATCATTTTTCTCTTCTCTGTTTTCTCTGTTCTTATGGGAGGAATGTAAATTTGTCCTATGACTAGTCTATGATCTGAATCAAGGGAGACTCCTGGCAATACTTTAACATTTTCTACAAGCCTCTTATCTGATATAACGACATAATCAATTACTGATTTTTGATCAAACTGCCCTGTGGTTTGATTCCATCTATATCTGGTGTATTTGTGTGATTCCTGGTGTTTAAAGAATCCATTCATGATCTTTAGGTGATTTCTTATGCAAAAATCTATTAAGTTTTCTCCTTCAACGTTTCTTGTTTCCTCTCCAAATGGGCCTATTACATTCTCTATCCCTCTTCTCTCACAGCCAACCCGTGCATTAAAATCTCCTAGTAGTAGGTTGATGCCTTCTGGCTGTCCCTCCAAATGTAATTCTAAAAGTTCCATAAAAGCATCTTTTTCCTCTTGTGTGTGGCCTTGCTGTGGTGCATAAATCTGAAAGACATTATAATTTGTGTTCTTTATTCTAAATGTGCAACTAATAAGTCTTTCGCTGATCAATTGTATTTTTTGTATATAGGGGGCAAGTCTGGGTCCTACGATCATAGCAACACCATGCTTTCTGATTCCTGCATCTACTCCACGATAAATCAGTACATATCCATCTCCTAGGTCCTGTCCTGCACTTTCACCTCTATGCCTGGTTTCAGCCATTCCTAATAAATCAAGTTTTCTCTCCTTCACCATATCTAGTATTTCGTCTTCCTTACTACTGTACGTGCCAATATTTAGGGTACCACATTTAAAATTCAGTTTATCTTTAGCGTTTTTCCTAAGACGTTCCCAGTTTCGTCGCCTATTTTTACATCTGGGGGAGAGAAAACTCCTACCAGACGCGTCCCCCGGGTGGCGGATGGGGGAACCCCTAGGAATTAAACTCTCTTAGGGCTGCTCTGAGTATGTTGAATAAGGAGCCGTGGACCAAACGACTGAGGTGCTGACAGTATATTCAGCAATAGGTTAGGACAGGCCTAGCAAGCCGCTAACTGAATCTTTAACGCTCGAGAAACTCAAGGATCAGTTGTCAGATGTAAAAATATATATATATATATATATATATATATATATATATATATATATATATATATATATATAAAAGTATAACATTGATAAAAAACAACTGTATTAAAAACAATCTCATCAGCTGTTAGTCAGCTGTTGACGATGTCTTGTGACAAAACAGGACCACCACATCACTATCGTGAATAATCCATATATTTAATCGTAATATTCGAACTTATGTGTATTCAAAAAAACAAAATTGACCGTAATTTTCAGACTTACGTGTTTTTAAAAACGTCTATTGGTAGAAAATGTGAAAAAAAAATAATGAATGCAGTAAGGGCCCGGCCAGACCAAGCACGCCTAGCGGCGAGGTTAGCGGCAAGAGGTTCCCGCGACAAATTGAAACCTTAGGTATCTTATGTAGGTGGCCAGATAGAAGGCGCGAGGCTTCCCGCGCCTCCTATCTGGCCATCTACATAAGATATCTAAGGTTTCAATTTTCCGCGGGAACCTCTTGCCGCTAACCTCTTGCCGCTAACCTCGCCGCTAGGCGCGCTTGGTCTGGCCGGGCCCTAAGGGTGGCGAAGCTCGAAGCCGCCTACCGGGTTTGAATATGCGTCAGGCATTCCGGTTCTGATAACTTGATTGGTTATTTTATATATTTTAAACTAAATTCTGGCTTTGATAGATATTATTAAGCATTTCAAGAAGAAACTGAAAACTTTCTTGTTCTGCGAGTGCTTCGATAATGTGGATTTGACAGTGAAGATGAAATATGCTCTGTATTACGTGATATACCTACGAATGTATAAGATAAACTGATCTTGTAGGTCCTGCAGGACACAGGGTTCGCCTGTGTGGTAGGACCAAGGATAAGTCTGCACATTATAAAGAACTCAAGAGTCAAGAGGCACACGACTGGAGCCAGATTTACTTGGGTACTTTGATACTAACTGTGTGTGTGAGAGAGAGAGAGAGAGAGAGAGAGAGAGAGAGAGAGAGAGAGAGAGAGAGAGAGAGAGAGAGAGAATGATGGTTTTAAATGTACTAAACAATAAATATGATAGGTTATAAGACATTGGTGCTTATGTAATATTAACTGTATAGATGGTTTGAATAAGTTAAGAAATGGTATAAACAATACTTTGTTATTGTATTCGTATGCGCCTATTTTTGAGACCAGCAGCTAGACGTCAGCTGATCTGATCTTAGCCAAAAGTAAAACAAAAAGAAGTCAACGATCCTCTATTTTTAAAACACACCCGAAATTTAAAAACAAAAGTACACGCTTTCTTAATGTGCAATTAACTATTTAAAGAATAGCAATATTCTAGAATAAAATGATGTTTCCCAAAAATTAGTGATTTGCTGATGAAATCTGATGCCGTATTTTAAGCTACGACTGAAATGGAGCTATACACGGTATAAATTTTTCGTTTCGTATTTGATTGACACTTTAAGAAAACTGATTTTGGTTTCTTCATCTATTTGTAAGTATTGTATAACACGAGAGAGAGAGAGAGAGAGAGAGAGAGAGAGAGAGAGAGAGAGAGAGAGAGAGAGAGAGAGAGAGAGATTTTATGATTATACCGTGTACTCTACAAAACCAATCTTTGCAAATCAAATGTATACTGTTTAAAATATGACAAAATATTGCCGACTCCTGTTGCCGAAGTTTAGGCTATTCACTGCCGATAAACGAACCCAGTCTACTCTTGAAAACCTCGAACGCCCAAAGTGAAAAATAAAGCTTTTATATTTACTGTACTAAACAAAAATTAAGCTTTAATATACCATCATTAACACTACCATTAAAATTATCGAAAGGTTGGAGAAAGATAAAGATTGCCGAGAACGTAACCACAATTCTGTTTACATTTTGTCAGCTGGATTCGCACAGTTAACAGTTGATTTCATTGTTGATGTGGAATTTTATCCTTAAATCGGCTTTTTATTATGAAATAATGTTGATAAGATGTAATGTTAATATTGTTTTGTAACATTTATTATAAATCACCGTATTTAGGGCTACCAATAGACTTAAAAAGACAATATATTTCATACGTTTTGTAGTCCTTGACTAGCAGACTTTGAACGGCTTCGCAGATACAGAAAATTTATTTTTGAAAAATAGCGATCGCATTAAAGGGGAATCGTATAATTCGAACACGTATAATTCGGGACCCTACTGTATATATATATATATATAGCTCAAGTCCCTGACGTCACGGCAGAAATTCAAAACTCGCGGCAATCGCAGATTGAGTAGCCAGGTGTACCACCAATGAGCCCTCACGCGATGGTACTTAGAACTATTCCATGTTTCCTCAGATTTTCCATGCCTATAGGTCTCTGGAGGGGAGGAGGGAGGGAGTTAAATTAAATATATCCACTACTTACCCGGTGGATATATATATACATAGCTGATTGACACCCTTGGTGGAGGGTCAGAGACAGCTAACAGTGTTGGAATATTACTTAAGAGTAAAATAACAAGCTTAAGGGTTCGTACCTGATAAGGAAGCTGACTTTTATGATACTACTCATTAGTCCGCTTTCCTTATGAGATTCAGCGATCCACTCAGGGGGCCTGAAAAGATCTCTAGGAGCTGTCAAACGGTATAAATACCTCACTATGACAGGACCTCAACCAATACCCTTGTTCCGGGGTCTCTCAAGGAACAAAATTTACCACCTGCTAAAATAAATGATTGTGGAAGACTGTCGACCAATCTCCAAGCAACCATAAAAATACAAAAGTTCCAAGAGAAGAAAAGGTTATAGGGATTATGGGAATGTAGTGGTGGATCCTTCCCCCACTACTGCACTCGCTATCACGAATGGTCCCAGAGTGTAGCAGTCCTCATAAAGAGTCTGGACACGATTCAAATAGTGTGAAGTGAACACAGAGTTACTCCTCCAAAAGGTTGTGTCCATAATGCTCTACCACAAGCTATTCTGCTTGAAGGTCATTCAAGTTGTTATAGTACTAACCTCATGCGTCTTGACCTTAAAAACTTGAGGCCAGTCTCACTGTAATGCGTATGAGCCTCTCTTATAAGAGTCTGATGAAGAATGAAAGGAAGTTCTTGACATCTGTAACGGGGGCTTCTTAGTCGAGCACCAAAGAGCTTTCAACTTGCCTCGCAACTCTTTCATTCTGCCTGGGTAGAACTTCGGGGTTCTTGCTGGACACAGGACTCTCTCCAACTCCTCGCCAACTGTTGTATGATGCCTTGCAGAATACATGTGTGAGACCTTAACTGATGACTTTGTGTACGCCACCTAGCGGCTAATAAAGTAGTTGATTTCCTGTCTTCTAAGTTTCGTGTTTGTCTTCAGTTCCTGGCTCCCCTAAAAATGTAATACCAACCATATCCGAAAGATTCGAAAACTCAAAAGCCTTAGGTCAAGGTTGAGAAAGGCGGTCATTCTAGGCGGTCATTCTTGGCAAGAAAACCTAACTGCAATGAGCAGATAGCTTCGTTATCTCGAAAGCCAACGTTTTTACTAAACGCATGAATTCACAGATTCTTTTAGTTGTCATAAGAATAACAAAACAGTTTTCATCATGAGGTCCTTAAAATGAAGAAGAATGCAAGTGCTAAAGCCTGTCACTCACAAGGAACTTCAGGATTGAGTCCAGAATCCAAGCTGGTGAATCCTGGTTGTTTGATGTTTCAAACAAGTTGAGAAGTTCCTGTAAGACTTTATCAATCGAAAGGTCCAAGATACTGTGCCTGACAACAGTAGCTAACACACTCCTGTATCCCTTGATGGAAGAGGATGAACAAATGAGCTTCCTTCGAAGGTAAAACAGGAAGTCAGCAATCTGAGTTGTAGAGATACTGGAAGAGAAAACAGAGTTGACTCTGCACCATTCTCTAAAACCTCCCATTTGGATTGATAAATCCTGATGGTAGAAGTCCTTATTGCTCTTGTAAAAGCCCTAGCTGCCTCCTTTGAAAAACCTCTAGTTCCTGTGAGTTTTCAAAAGACTGAAGGTAGCTAGAAGAAGAGCTTGGAGACTTGAAAGGTACCTTTCCAGGAGAGGGGAGGTTATCTGAGTAAACCTACTCTTAATGGAAGACTTCTAGGAGAGTCCACCATCCATTCCAGTATCTCTGTTAACCATCCTCTTGAGGACCAAAAGAAGGCCACTAAAGTCTCCTGGTCCCTACGTGTGACACAAACTTTTGTGTCACCTTGTAAAGGATATAGAACGGTGGAAAACGTACACATCCAGATTGGACCAGACTAACAGGAAAGCGTCTAAGTGGACTGCTTTGAGATCTGGCACTGGAGAGCAGTAAGTTTCTAGTCTCTTTGTCTGCGAAGTCGCGAATAGGACTATACAAGGATGACACCAAAGTCGCCACAGATTCTTGCAGATTTCTCGATGGAGTGTCCATTCTCCAGCTGAGACTGTTCTGCTATACGTTCTTCTCCCTTTGAAAGAACCTTGTTAGAAGGAGTACATTCTTCTCCTTAGCCCAGATGAGAAGACTCCTCGCAGTCCCGTAAAGGGGCCTCGAGTGGGTTCAGCCTTGCTTGGCAATGAAAGCCAATTCTGTGGTGTGATGGGCATAGACCTGCACCACTTTGTTCCAAACTGACCCTTCAAAGATTTTTGAGGGCCAACTGGACTGTCAACAGTTCCTTTGGATGATGAGGAAGCTCTTCGACTAGTGTCATCATGAAGTCCAAGGTTCTCATGATCAATGTCATGCCTCATGCTAGATCTTTGACGTCGAACGTCCTGAAAGAC
Organism: Palaemon carinicauda; assembly: GCF_036898095.1. Lineage (NCBI taxonomy): Eukaryota > Metazoa > Arthropoda > Malacostraca > Decapoda > Palaemonidae > Palaemon > Palaemon carinicauda. The sequence continues at coordinate 11,179,558 of NC_090767.1, forward strand.
GTGGCGCCGATCGTCCTGAAAGACGAGGCGCCGATCGTCCTGAAAGACGAGGCGCCTAGCGTCCTGTAAGACGTGGCGCTGATCGTCCTGTAAGACGTGGCGCCGATCGTCCTGGAAGACGAGGCGCCGATCATCCTGTAAAACATGGTGCTGAGCATTCTGTAAGACACACCGAGCGTCCTAAAAGACGTGGCGCCGAGCGTCCTGAAAGATGTGGCGCCTATCGTCCAGAAAGACGTGGTGCTGATCGTCCTGAAAGCCGTGGCGCCAGGCGTACTGAAAGCCGTGGCGCCGAGCGTCCTGAAAGACTTGGCGCCGAGCGTACTGGCAAAATGATCTTCATTACGCCACTCAGTGCGTACGGATTAATAACTTTCGTTCAGAGGGTTCTCATGGCCGATTGGCGCTCTGGGACAAAAACCATGTATGTAAGTTCATAAGCATTGCTATATCAGCGAATAACTATGACTTATAGTATTGCTATTATCAGCATATGTGATGCAATGCAAGACTCCAACAGCAGTGTTAGTAGCTTGTGTCTTTCCCAAGCAAGGGCGAGCGTTCTGGTAACGTCAACAGGAACGCTCGAAGGGACGTCTGCTCAGGAGCTAATCTCGTTTCTATTCGTTGATCGACATTCCATCTCCTAGGGGTTTGTAATAGGGACTGATTTTGATGTCTCCATGGAGAACTTTGACTTCTGAACGAAGGCATTGAGAGCAGTTACATCCAGGACCAGACAATAGCCTTCCTCTCCCAAAAGAGAGACATTCGATGTTGCATAGTCTGTCTCGTTGGCTTCTCTCTGAATTTGGCAGAGAGGTCTATCGGAGTAACTTAATAAAGGAGGTTTCACTATGAAAAAGATTTCGCATCCATCCTTTAGTAATAGCACGGACCAAAGGTCTGCTCCTCTCCTCTCCCAGGCTCGCCAGAAGTAAAGTCTGGCTCCTACTGTGTCTGTGCGGTTAAGAGAAAAAGTATGCAGAAACTTTCTTGCTGATTAAGACTCCAAAACTTGTGTCTTTGACCAACTCTTGAGGGAGAAGAGAGAAAGAAAAAGGGGGGTGCGTACCTCAATTCTGTCTTCTGATTCAAAGTTATCCTGCCTCATTGCCTGCATTCCTTAAGAGACTCAGCGATCCAGTCAGGGGGCTGTAAAAGTCTCTGTGGGGCTGCCACAAGGTCCTCGACCTTAACGTGGCTAGACCTCCACCTTTGTTATCCTGGAATATTTGGATTGCATCCAGTTCTATTAAATGATCGAGACAGCACCATCTTAGTAAAAATAGACTCCTTAGACGCCTTCCTTAGTGAAAACTCTGAAGGCGGGACGAGGAGCAGCAGGTACAAAATAATTCGGAAACTCTTCAGAAAAAACTCTCATGAGTTTCTATAAGTCAACTGAAGGATGAAGGAACTTAGGATCTTCTCCTACGAGAATTCCTCTAAAAGATAAATAATGGAAAGGAGATCGACGATCCCTTCTTCCTACAAGTCTCTAACTGAGGTAGAAACTTGTTTCATAGGAGTTAACTCCTTAAGGTCCTGTAATTCTGGCCTCAATGAGTCCAAGATTATTACTAACTTTTATTTACTTTTAGGGGTTTATTACTCGCCCTCCATTAGTCTGTACAGGCGGGCGTCCGTGTGTGAAAATAATTCTTCCAGTTAATATTTTTTCACTATATTTTCAGTAATATCGCCTGGTATAACTATGTTCCAACGCTAGACGCTTGCGTTCATTACGATCGGAACTAAGACGTTCTCGATCTCGATGTTCGGCTCGACTGGGGTAATAACGACATCCGAGTCCTGATGCCTGACGTCGCGTCTAACTGCTTGCGTTAAGTCTAACTGCTGGACGCTAGATGTCATGCAACTGTTGACACTCGGCGCTACGTGACTCTTGGAACAATGAAGTTCGCGGTTTAGACACTCACGACTAAACGCTTTTGGAACTATGTTTGAAACTCGGTGTCATGTCCAACTGCTAGACGCTCAACGTTGCTTGACACTCGACATCCTGTTTAACTGCTTGACATTCGGAACAATGGCGCTCGCTATTCAGATGCTCGGAACTATGACGTTCGCGTCTAGAACATTCACTCATCCAACGAGAGACAAAGAAGTTGCACTCAGTTCCAAACATCGTGTCAAACTCTTACAGCCTCGTTAGTAGTGCTGGACGTTCGACGTCCTGTTGGACACTCGACGTTCTACAGGAAGCTCGATGACGTCACGCTCGGTGTTACGTGTCATGACTTCCAGCTACTCAACGCTTGGCGTGATGTAGTCCATTCCTTAACGCTCGGCGTCCTTTTTGACACTAGCTATTTGTTTAGAAAGAAGTGAAATATGAAAGACGCCAGCTCTGTCTGTGAGCTGAGTCAACCGACTGTGAAGATAACTCTTTTACCTCGCCTTACCAACGGCGAGGGCGAGCGTCCTGGGGAGCGACAACATGAATGCTCGAGGGGACGTCTGCTTGAGCGCTAACGCCTCTCGTTTCCTTTCGCCGATTGACATTCCTTCTCCCAGGGGTTGGGGAGCTTGGAAGAGGTCTAAGGCTAGGATAACGATAGGTTTGAGCAGACGCACCCTTCACTGCACTAATTAGCACTGAAAATTGCACTTTAAATATTCTTTCACATAAGACCAAAGGAAAGACATATAAGCCTTTTACCTTGTAAAAAGAAAGTACATTAAATGTAAAATATTAATTAGACCTGCCCGCTGTGAGAGATATTAATCTGCTAAGGGCTTGAATGAGAATTCAAAAGGTTCTTTGATTAATATTAGAAATCCCAATATCGAAAACAAATATATTCTTAAAAATAATATAATCCTTTTGTATTACAAGAACTTAAATACTTTGATTTTTAAGTAGAATTTTACTTTTCATAAATAACGATACAATGTAATTTGTGATACTGTATCGATTGACAGAGAACTGCACAGCGTAACTTTAACTGTTTATTTAAACTCTGAAAATAGATCGATGATTATCTAAATAAAGAACACTAATAGGACAAATATATTCTTAAAAATAATATATTCCTTTTATGTAAAAACTTGACTATTTTTAGTTTGTAAGAAGAGTTTTACTTCCATTCACTACATTGAAAAAGAAATGAAAATGCAAGTCATACTACGTAGTAATTACGAAGATTACGTCATATGATTGTGACGTCATAGGGTGGCGGTAGTAATTACGAAGATTACGTCATATGATTGTGACGTCATAGGGTGGCGGTAGTGTTTACCTACTGCCATTATGTTTTTAAAAGTAGGTTCGTTATTTTTTTCAGTAGGGGAAAAAAACTCCAAATCCTACCCCTTTCAAGTTATGAACATATCGATCATAACCCAACACTACTCTCAGTTATAATCCAAACTAGCGAAAGCCAATAGTAAATTGTACATCACCAAGATGACTGCAATTATACAGGTTACAGCGAGTGAAAATTCCAACGATCTTGCCGCGTGAGCCGGCAGAGAAGATATGTGGAATAATGGAATAGTTCCTAGGTACCTCGCTAGGGCGTACAGGTGGTACACCTGGCTATCCAATCGGCGCGAGTTTTGAAATTTCTGCCAGAGACGTAAGCTATATATATAACTACCAGGTAAGTCTTATGTTTAAAAATGATATTTTCCTAATAAAATAAATTTTTGAACATACTTACCCGCTGATTATATAATAATAGCTTTATGCTTCTGTCCGGCAGAAAAATTCAAAACTCGCAGCAATCGCATAGATATGCCAGGTATACACTAGCGCCACCACGGAGTTAGGTCGAACTGTCCCTCCTAGTATCAGATTTTCCATGCCCATAGGTCTCTAGGGGGGAGGAAGGGGGGGGGGGATTTTAAGTTATATAACCAGCGGGTAAGTGTTCAAAAATTTATTTTATTATGAAAATGACAAACTTATAACAGAGTTTGTATTTTTCCTAACATACAAACCCAAATTCTTTACTATAGGAGATATTCTAGCGCGAGCTGGAAAATACGGCAGAAAAACCTTAACAAGGTCTCCACTTTTTCCTGTAATAACATGCGAGGAATTATCGCAGCCTGAGGATTCCTCGTGAGAGCTGCCGTCAAGGGACTTAGAATCCTCCTATTTAAGGACTCAGAACTGTGTGTTATATCTCATGCCTCAGCGATTTGCATCTGTCTCCTTGACCCTTTGACTCTACAGCCTTAGAGAGAGAAGATCTTCTAAAGGAGGGCATCGCCTAAGGCAAGCTTTCTCCCAGTTTTACGGAAAAAACGTAGGCGTAAAAATCTCCTCTCCTGAACGAGAGAGAAGTCCTCCCGATGAAGGACATCGCCTGAGCCAAACATACTCCCAGGGAGAAGTTCCCCCCAAAGGAGGCATAAGCCGTAGACTTGCTTTTCCCCAGCTCCAGGGGAGAAAGCACAGTCTTCGGGGACGAGATAGCAGAGGTAAAACTTATTGAGCTGTTTGCAACTCCTTACAAAGGAGGGAAGGTTGCTGACTGTCTGAAGTGGGGAAGCTTTCTCTCGGAAGGGGGATGGATCTTTCACGCAGTCCAAATTCGAGGAAGGTTATCACTCCCTTGTAAGGGAAGGATCTCTAATCCCTGGAGGTGAACCTCCTGTCAGCAATCTAAGTTTCCCAATAAGTTGATCAAGTTGCAGGTTGACAACGAGTGTTACCTCGTAACATGGGCAGCTCATGAGCTGCCACATGAAGCGCAGGATAACGAACAGAGCGGCCGAAGCCTTCGTCATCGCGTTCTACGTCGCTGCTATCTGTGTGTTTTCTTTTAGCGTCTCTAACACATTTCCCTTTTCCATTCTGCTCTCAACCGAAGAGAAGAGCTGAACCCTTGCATCTTCTTTCGAGGTTTCCGAGAGACTCGAAATCCTTAACTCATTAGGGAGCAAAGGAATTAGGGAGGTTGTCCTTTCTGAAACATGGGAGCGAGGGATTGACCCCGCGAGTGTATGATCGGAGATTTGCGTGTGTAGCGCTAATTATGTGCGAACACCTGCGTGACTGGGGTCTGAAGACTCTGCCATAAGAGTAAAACTCTTGATTGTTATGGGCATAGTGTTGGATGGGCGTACGCAACCACTCCGCGTGACAAGAGTCCGAAGACTTTCTGATCTAAGAGTAACACTCTTGATGACTTTTGTCACGAGAACCCAAAGGTTCAGCGTGAACGTGCGTGCCCCTAGAGTTTGTGTTGCGAGAACCCGAAGGGCTAGAGCAACGGGAAAACGGAAGTCTCCATTGTCACGAGACACCGAAGTGTCAGCGAGACTAAATGCACGAAAACCCGAGGGTTCAGCAACTTGCTGTGAGAAAACGAAGGGATGGCGCACCGGGAAACCGAGGTTTCCTTGTCACGAGACCCCAAAGGGTCAGAGATTGAGAATTCAAAGGCGAGAGCGATCTCTGTGAAAATAGAGAGAAAGGCAAGGCGAAGCGCTCTATCTGACTTTTTCTAGAGCGGACGGAGACCCTCAAATTAATATGTGAAGAAGAGGGTTCGAGGTTTCTTAGATGATCCCTCGCACGACGACGACAGCGAGGCAGAACTATGACGAGAGGGATCATTCTTCTCAGGTTTGTGACACGAGTGTATATAATCTCGAGTCAGGATTGATTGATTGATTGATTGAAAGTTTTCTGGCATCCTGACATCTAAGGTCATTGACGCCGATAGCATTTATTATACTGTACAGTGAACCCTCGTTTATCGCGGTAGATAGGTTCCAGTCGCGGCCGTGATAGGTGAAAATCCGCGAAGTAGTGACACCATATTTACCTATTTATTCAACATGTATATTCAGACTTTTAAAACCTTCCCTTGTACGTAGTTCTGTTAACAAACTACCCTTTAATGTACAGAACACTTAATGCATGTACTACAGTACCCTAAACTAAAACAGGCACAAATATTAAAGGTGATTTTATATCATGCATTTCCTAAACACGCTAAAAAGCACGATAAAAAATGGCAACCAATGTTTTGTTTACATTTATCTCTGATCATAATGAAGAAACAAACTGGAGGTAGAGCTTTGCTTATTACCCAGACATATTTCCCATACTTTTCCCTTAGAACTACATCACATCTTCCTACTTTAGATATATATATATATATATATATATATATATATATATATATATATATATATATATATATATATATATATATATATATGTCTATATATATATATATATATATATATATATATATATATATATATGTGTGTGTGTGTATATATATATATATATATATATATTTATATGTATACACATATACATACCTACATATATACATAAATACATGCATACATATATATATATATATATATATATATATATATATATATATATATATATATATATATGTATATATATATATATATATATATATATATATATATATATATATATATATATATTACTGTATATATATGGGTTGTGGAAAAAATCCGCGAAGTGGTGAATCCGCGATGGTCGAACCGCGAAGTAGCGAGGGTTCACTGTATATGAAAAATAAGAGAGAATTCAATTAAAACCATAAAAGTTAAGAAGTCATTACAATAGTTAAATAGTTTTCAGAAGACCTGCTTCTGAAATAAATCTAAAAATTCCACTCGCATAGTAGGAAACATCATGTCCAAGAATCTTGGCAAGGATGAACCTGCCATCCTCACCTCGAGCCTCAAACAGATATCTATTTCTCAAGTTAGTAAAATTAGGGCATTCGGTCAACAAATGCCTCACTGTTAAAGGTACTAAACAGTCCTCACAATACGGTTGGTGTTGGCCCTTCAGCAGAAACTCGTGTGTGACCAATACGGAGACGGCAAAAAGTCTTCTCCCATTTTCGGGGTATCATGTTATACCTTCAAGGTGATATGATATTTGTTACTTCCCTCATTTTATTGCCATCTTGACTATCCCAGTGCTGTTGCCATTTATTACAAACCAATTTCTTGATGTAAGGTAGGAAATCATTACAGGGAATGGGATACCTCCTTGGTAGCAACTCGGATGCCGCATTCTTTGCCAGTAAATCTGCCTTCTCGTTCCCAGACACACCTACATGTGCTGGAACCCAACAATATCAAACTGTTATACCTCTCCGTCCAATAATAAAAAGCCATTCTAAAATCTTTAAAACTAGAGGGTTACTAGAATTAAAAACTTCTAATGCTAGAAGAACACTCCTTGCATCACTAAAAATTGTAAAATTACCCTCCTTTTCCAAAGCTATTTTCTCAATAGCGGTTAGTATCCCATACAGTTCGGCAGTAAATATGGAAGCTGTTAGAGGAAGTGCACCTCTACAATTAAAATCATTAGTATGTACTCCAAATCCAACGCCAGCATCAGATTTGGAGCCATCAGTATATATAAAAGTCGATCCCCTATGTTCTTCAACATGTTCCATAAAAAGAGACCTGGATTCTAAGTCAGTCATATTCTTCTTAACTCCAATAAAGTATTTACAAAAAGATACTCAGGTAATTTCCATGGAGGCGTTGATGATACCTTGAATGGAAGCACCTTAATTCTAATTATATCCAGATTGTTTAGTAATTGTTTCACCCGAAACCCAAAAGGTTGAGGAGATTTCTCGAGGCAGGAATTCTCGGGGAGAGACAGAAGGCGAGAAAGAGCGAGACTGATAACGTTTCTTCCTATTTCGCCTGTCTCTTCGGTGAGAATATCTAGGTGAAGGCGTAAACGGGCGTACGGGAGAGTGATCTCGCATGTCTGTGCCAGCCGTAGGGCACGCAGGAGAAAATTCCCTAGCGTCCGCGCATAGAGGAATCATATGGGGCGCACGGCGTGCGCGCATATCCTTGCGGATGCGGGAGAAGGCTGGCGTGTTGGACAGCGCTGGCGTGTTGGAAAGCGCTAGCGCGTTGGTAAGCGCTTGCGTGTTGGTAAGCGCTGGCGCTGCGGGAGAAGGCAGCATGGCTGCCTTATCAGAAGACCTTCTAACAGTAGAAAGTTGACGCGCAGGTTTTACCTTTCGCGTAAGATGGTGTTGGGCACGTATGCGCACGTGCAAGAGAATGTTGGTGTGCGGGAGCGCATAAGAGAGCACTGGCGTGCAGGAGAGTGCCATTGCGCAGGAGTTTGTGCGCAGGTGAGTGCATGGCGCGTGATGAAGTTATGCTCTTGTTGGAGTGTATGCGCATGTTGGCGCATACGCTCTTGATGCCCTATGTTAGGGTAAAAAGGAAGCGTTCTTAAGTTTGTGACGAGAGCGCTTAGTCTAGCGGTGGGACATCTCGTGAAGAGACAGAAGGCGAGGAAGAGCAAGAACGATTATGTCTCTACCTATGTCGCCTGTGACTCCGGAGAGAACGACAGGGCAAAGGAGTGTGAGCCCTCTTTTTCCTCTTCTCTCTCTCCCTCCTAGCCTCCAAAGAGGGAAGGACAATGAAGTGGAGGAGGAGGAGGAGAAGGTACTGTGAAGACCACTTCTACATACTTGGTAGGGGAACCCATCCTCCGCAGGGTAGCAGAACACCCATGACCTCCGTAACGGGGCATAAGGAAAAAGGATCCAAATCCATCGGTGACATTAAGGCGTCATAAGCACTTCCTCAAAATAGAGGACATCATCAACAAAGAAAAAGAAAAAGGATTATTCAAAACTCAAAAAGAGAAAGGCTAGTCTGCCAGCAAATATAGCAGAAGCAGTGGTGTTACCACTGCGACGGCTAGAATTCGATTGAAGGTAAACAGCAGCTACCGACCGGCGGTCGCCCACCACTGACAGGTGGGTGATTACCTGTCCGGTCGTTAACGACCTTGTTAAGGTTTTTCTGCCGTATTTTCCAGCTCTCGCTAGAATATCTTCTATAGTAAAGAATGAGGGTTTGTATTTAGTGAAGGAACAAATATCATTTTTAAACATTTAAACTTACCCGCTGGTTATATATAATAGCTGATTGACACCGTTGGTGGCGGGTCAGAGACAGCAACATTAATGTAATTTCACTTAAGAGTTTAAAACAGAACTTAGCTTAAGGGTTCGTACCCATTAAGGAAGCTGACTTCAATGGTTCCTGCATTAAAAAGTCTGCTGTCCTTTTGAGAACCAGCGACCCACCCAGGGGGCTGAAGAACTCTAGGAGCTATCAAACGGTGAATAACCTATATGCTGACAGGACCTCGTTAATACCCTTGATCCGGGCGCTCTCAAGGAACAAATGACTACCTGACTAAGTCAAAGATTGCGGAAGATTGTCTAGCAATTTCCTCCAATCATAAAAATATATATGCAAGTTGCAAGAGGGGAAAAGGGTACTAGGGATTAAGGGAGTGTAGTGGTAGATCCTTCACCTACTACTGCATTCGCTGCTACGAATGGACTCAAAGTGTAGCAGTCCTCACAAAGAGTCTGGACACGTTTTAAATAAAGTGATGCGAATACAGATTACTTCTCCAAAACGTTGTACAGTATTCATCATACTTTGCAGAGAACAATTTTGTTTAAAAGCTATAGAAATTGCCACAACTCTAACTTCATGAGTCTTAACTTTCAGGAGCTTAAGGTCTGCCTCACCACAGTGTGCGTGAGCTTCTTTAATCAAAGTCTTATGAAATATGATAAGGCATTTTTAGACATAGGAAAAAGCAGGCTTTTTGACTGCACACCAAAGAGCTTCTGAATTGCCTCTTAAACCTTTAGTCCTGTCTAAATAGAACCTTAGTGCTCTAACAGGACAAAGAACCTTCTCTAAGTCCTCACCCACCAAAGCAGAGAGGTTAGCAATTTCGAAAGATTTTGGCCGTGGGTGAGAAGGACGTTCGTTCTTGGCTAGAAATTCAAGCTGCAGGGAGCATATAGCTTTTCCGTTTCTAAAGCCAATGTTTTTGCTAAAAGCATGAACTTCACTGACCCTATAAGCTGTCGCTAAGCTTACTAAAAATTTAGTCTTTAAAGTCAGATCTTTAAAAGAAGCAGAGTTCAAAGGTTCGAATCTGTCACTCATAGGAAATTTTAAAACCACGTCTATATTCCAGGCTGGTGAATCCTGTTGACGTTTTTTAGAGGTTTCAAAGGATCTAAGGAGATCCTGAAGGTCCTTGTTATTCGAGAGGTCTAAATGTCTATGCCTGAAGACCGCTGCTAACATACTCCTGTACCCTTTAATGGTTGAGGAGAAATTGTGCCTTCTTCTAAGCTCTAAAAAGAAATCGGCAATTTGAGCTATAGAGGTATTGGATGAAGAAACTGAGTTAGCTTTGTCCCATGCTCTAAAAACTTTCCACTTGGATTGGTACACCCTGATAGTAGAAGTTCTTCTTGCTCTAGCAATAGCCTCGGCTGCTTCCTTCGAAAATCATCTAGATCTTGCGAGTTTTTCGATAGTCTGAAGGCAGTCAGACGTGGAGCTTGGAGGTTTAGATGGTTTCTTGCCAAGTGGGGTTGTCTGAGAAGATCTATTCTCAATGGTAAGCTTCTTGGAATGTCCACCATCCATTGCAGTACCTCTGTGAACCAACCTCTTGACAGCCAGAAGGGGGCTCTAATGTCAATCTGGTTCCCTCGTGAGAAACAAACTTTTGTAGTACTTTGTGCGGCACTTTGAATGGAGGGAAAGCGTACACATCTAGGTGTGACCAGTCCATCAAGAACGCGTCTATGTGTGACGCTTCGAGATCCGGAACTGGGGAGCAATAATTCTCCAGTCTTCTGGTTTTTGAAGTTGTGAATAGATCTATGAGCGGGCGGCTTCAAATCCGCCAAAGTTTCTTGCATACATCTAGATGCAGTGTCCACTCTGTGGGGAGAACTTGATTCCTCCTGCTGAGGCTGTCTGCCCCTCACATTCTTTTCCCCTTGAATGAATCTTGTCAACAGGGATATCGTTCTTTGATGTGCCCAAACGAGAAGAATTTTTGCTATCTCGTAAAGAGGCCTCGAATGCGTTCCCCCTTGTTTTGCTATGTAGGCCAAAGCTGTGGTATTGTCTGCATTGATTTGTATTACTTTGTTCAGTACTAGCTTCTCGAACCCCTTGAGAGCCAACAGGACTGCTAACAGCTCCTTTTGATTGATGTGGAGACTTTGCTGTTGTTTTGTCCACAGACCAGAAATCTCTGACTTTCCTAGTGTTGCTCCCCACCCCGAGTCCGAGGCGTCGGAAAACAACACAAGGTCTGGGCTCTTTTGTTCCAAAGAGAGACCTTCCTGGAGCCTGTTTATGTTGTTCCACCAACGAAGGCACTCTTTTATTAGTTCCGTAAGAGGAATGCTGTCCTTGTCGAGGCTGTCCTCTTTGCTTCAATGGCAATTGAGATGGAACTGAAGGGGTTGTAAATTTAGTTTCCCCAGACATACAAATTGTTCTAGTGAAGAGAGGGTTCCCAGGAGACTCATCCACTCCCTCACTGAACAAAACTCCTTATTTAGAAAGGCACAAAGCCTTAGGAGAGCTAGCTGTATTCTTGCAGGTGATGGAAAACCTGAAAAGTCAGACTGTGAATCTCCATCCCCAAATAAAGGATCTTCTGTGAAGGGATCAATTGAGACTTCTCTGAATTCACCAGAAGTCCTAGCTCCCCTGACAGACTCATTGTCAGACGCAAATCCTCCAGACAGCGATTGAGTGAGGGGGCTCTTTGTAGCTAATCGTCCAAGTACAAGGAGGCTCTGATGCCTCTTGAGTGGAGCATGCTTGCTACATTCAATATGATCTTTGTGAAGACTAGAGGGGCGGTGGTGAGGCCGAAGGCTAAGGCCCAAAACCGGAATACTTCCTTCCAGAGGTCTAAGGATAGGACACAACAATATGTCGTCACAGACGCACCCTCTATTTGAGGGGTGGTGCTTAGCCCGAAAAGAACTCAAAACTGGACAACTTCCTCCCATACACGAACCTTCCGGTAGCTTGAAATTCGGATAGATGAGGAAGTAGAAGTAAGCATCCTGGAGATCTAAAGAGATCATCCAGTGGACCTTTTTTACTGCAGCAAGCAAAGTCTTATGAGTCTCCATAGAGAGGTTTTGTCCTCTGGACGTAGCTTGAACAGCATGTGACTGACGTTGGACGTCACGGTTTGTTTGACGTTCGACGTCACGAGCTTGTTGCTCGACGCCACGTTCAGCTTAACGCCCAATGTCGCGCTTAGCTGCCTAGCGATCGTCGCCGCACTTGGAAGGTAAACGCTCGATGACACGCTTGGCCGTTTGATGTCTGGTATCAAGAGAAGGCACTCAATGGGATATAGAAGCCTTATTACGCTGTTCAAAATTAGCTTGTTGGTAGACTGCCTGTGTGACAACGCGTCCTGAAAAGAATCATGATGAACCAACGCTTTGCTAACAGCAGGCTGATAAGACTGCATAAAAGATGAGAGCCGTTGCTTCATGCCAGCAGCATAGTCCAACTAGGATCAACATTAGGTGACACCGGTGTCGAAAACTTTGATCGCGAACTCGCCTTCCTCATTGCTTACATCACGCTCCGCATTTCAGCAGAAGGGAAACAGTCTGGCGGAAGCGGCAGCGCCTGTACTGTAACACCAGACTCAGGAACAAGATCCTTATCAGTCTGAACTAAAGCTTTGCCAATTCTGACATCATGACAGGCCGTATACAGCAAAAAAGGGGGGACTGCCTTCTCTTACAAAAGCCCTAATACACTTCCTGCTGTTGCAGCTGAACGTGCTGCTGCACCAACATCTGCAGTTAGGTTCTTCATGCTGCATTGAGGACGCGCTGAAGCACTGCTCTATCAGCACTATTTTTTGACTTTGTTACTTTTCTCAGAATGATTTAATGTTAATTTATTCTCATCATTTATTTATTTCCTTATTTCCTCCCTTTACTGAGCCATCTTTCCCTATTGGAGCCCTTAGGCTTATAGCATATTGCTTTTCCAACTAGGGTTGTAGCTTGGCTAGTAATAATAATAAAATAATAAACAGACACTCCTTTGCCGTCTTCCTTACCGAAAAACTCTGGAGGCAGAACGAGGAGAAGCAGGTACAAAATAGAATGGAAACTCTTCAGAAAACTCTCATGAGTTTCTGAAAGTCACTCCCTTCCTCCTACAAGTCTCTAACCTAGGTTGAGATGTCTTGTTTCCTAGGAGTCAACTCCTTAAGGTTCTGAATTCTGCCTCAATGCTTTAGAGGTTTAATTCTAGCTCTCCCAACCAAGAATTAGTTCAAGCAGGCCTTGGTCTGAGAACATAATATTTTTCTAGTTAATATTCATTTCTTAATATAGCGCCTGGCATAACAAAGTTCCAACGCTAGACGCTCATGGTCATGTAGACATCAAGTTCTACTTTGTGTCATGCAAGCTCTTAACGCTCGGCGCCACATGACTTTCCGAATAATAATAACGCTTGCGATTAAAAAACGCTCGCGATTCAGACGCTCAGAGCTATGCCGATCGTGTCTAGTGAAAGCTAGAGGACCAACTCTGTTGTTGTCACGTTAAGCTTGGCATGAGGCGACATGCTCAGCTTAGCGCGAGGCGTCACGTTCAGCTTGGCGCGAGGCGTCACGTTCAGCTTGGCGCGAGGCGCCATGCTAAGTCACCTGGCGAGCGCCATCATGCTCAGCTGCTTGGCATGCGCCATCAAGTTCAGCTCTTTTTAAGAGGTAAGAACATTAAATGCTCATTACCTGTCAATAATGATTTTAATTTTGTTTTCAGCTTCGCGCAGATATCGTTTAAAGTTAGAAAACACTTTTACCTCGCCTTACCTACTTCGAGGGCGAGCGTTCTGGGGATCGTCAACAGAAAAACGCTCAAGGGGACTTCTGCTCGGGTCTTATAAGACGGTAAGCGCCAGGCTACGCCTCTCGCTTCCCTTCGCCGCTCTACTTAACTTCTCCCATGGGTCCGGGAGCTTGAAAGAGGTCTAAGGCTAGGATAATGACAGGTCCGAACAGAAGCACCCTCCACTGTATTGAATAAAATTCACTGCACTAATTTAGCACTAAAAATTTGCATTTTTGACTCTGGTATAAAACTAAAAGTATACACGCCCGTAGAGGGAGAACTTACTATTCCGTCAAGGGCTTGAATGGGATTGCAATAGTCACTGAATCCCATATAAAATGTAACAAAATATTTAATATAAAATATCATCATACCACATGAATAGATATAGGAATAAAGAATATATCTATACATTTAAATCAACCCTTAATATTAAAGGGTTCCAATAAAAGACGAATAGTCACATTTAACAATTGGAACATTTATAAATATTATACGAATAAATTTGGTATTCCAAAAACGAACAAGTAAACAAAGATCCAAAGAATCGTGAGACTATATCGATTGTCATGAATACTACATCGTATAAATATTAACTGCACTCTAATTCTCTTTAATCTTTGTAAACAGATTAGTTGAAGAAAAAATACTAAAAGGACCAATATAATTGGAAAATGGAGTTTTTATGATAAAACAGTTTTATGAATACTTACCTGGCAGTTTTATATATATATATATATATATATATATATATATATATATATATATATATATATATATATATATATATATATATATATATATATTTATATATATATATATATATAGCTTAGTCTCTGACGTCCGGCAGAATTTTTTCAAAAATCACGGTAACCGCTGTGTGGTGGTTGTGCGGTTAGGTGGTTAACAACCCTTACAGGGTGGTACTAGGAATCATTGCCATTTTCTATTCCTCAGATCATCTTTGCCTGACCTGTCTACTGAGGGGAGGTGGGTGGGCCTTAGAATATATATATAACTGCCAGGTAAGTATTCATAAAACTTTGTTTTATCATAAAAACTCAAATTTTATGAATAGAACTTATCTGGCAGTTATATATATATATATATATATATATATATATATATATATATATATATATATATATATATATATATATATATATATATATAGCTGATTCACACATTTGGAGGAGGGTGACAGACAGTAAACATCGTTGGGAAAACTACAAAAAGTTGTAGGAGAAAAAACACCTTGATTCCTTACCTGCTAAGGTAGCTGACTTCAAAGGTTCCTGCCTCTTGAGTCACTTTCCCTTAGGAGTGTCAGCCAGGAGTGGACCTGTCATGCTGAAAACAACTCAATCGAGTCTGTCAAACGGGGTGAGACCAACAACTTGACTAGACTTCAGAAATACCTTTGCCCCTTTATTTTTAAAAAGTGCAACCTTACTAAAACTAACCACCTAACCTTGCAGAATAGATATAAACTATCTAGCTAGACTGAAGGTACTGTACCACAAGTCAAAGTCTTCAGACAACAGTAAAAACACCGACCCAAACACAGGTATACAAAAGCTAAGGTTGAGGGGAGGTAGTAACTCCTTTGCCTAATACAGAAGCTGTAGCTACGCATGGGCCCAAGGTGTAACACCTTTCATAATCCACTCTTACCTCTCTGAGGTAATGAGAGGCGAACACAGAGTTGCTTCTCCAGAACATTGCGTCCATAATCTGCCTAACTGACATATTCTTACGATATGCCAGTGAAATAGCAATAGCTCTCACTTCGTGAGCCCTTACTTTCAAAAGGCCGAAGTGCTCCTCCTCACACAAGAGGGGAGCTTCTCTTATAGTCTCCCTCAGGAAGAATGACAATGCATTCTTTGAATTGGCTTTTGCAGATCTTTCACTGAGCACCATAAGGAATTAGATGCGCCTCTAACATTCTTAGTGTGAGATAAATAAGCTCTAAGGGCTCTAACTGGACAGAGGAGCCTCTCCTGCTCTTGACCCACTAGATTAGTGAGGTTAGGGACCTCAAAAGTCCTCGTCCAGGGTCTTGATGGATTTTCGTTCTTGGCGAGGAAGTCAATCCTCAAAGCACAAACCGCTCCATTCTGATTGTAGCCCACTTGTTTCTCGACAGCATGAACCTCGCTGACCCTTTTAGCGGTGGCCAGAGCCATCAGGAAGAGGGTTTTCTTCGTAGCATCTCTAAGAGAAGATTGTGAGATGGGTTCGAACTTCTTGGTGCATAGGAACTTCAGAACCACATCCAGATTCCAAGCTGGGGGCCTTAACTGAGCCTGCTTAGTTGTCTCAAAAGACTTCACAAGGTCTTGTAAGTCTTTATTCTAAGACAAATCTAAGCCTCTGTGCCTACAGACAGCTGAGAGCATACTCCTATGCCCTTTAATCGTGGATACGGCCAGTTTAGCATCCTGTCTGAGGGATAACAAAAAATCCGCTATTTGGCTCACGAGGTAGTGGTTGAGGAAACTTTGTGCTGCCTACACCAAGCTCTAAAGGTTTCCCACTTAGATTGGTAGACCCTTTGTGAAGAGACCCTCCTCGCTCTGGCGATAGCTCTTGCAGCTTGCGCAGAAAAACCTCTCGCTCTGACAAGCTTCTCGATAGTCTGAAGGCAGTCAGTCTTAGAGCGAGGGGGTTTTGATGATACCTCTCGAAGTGGGGCTGTTTGAGAAGCTTTGGACTTGTAGGAAGGCTTCTTGGAAAGTCCACCACTTCCGTGAATTATTCTCTTGTCGGCCAATATGGGGCTACTAGGATCATTCGTCCTGATTCGAGGAGAGCGAATTTCCTGACGACCAGATTGATGATCTTGAACGGGGGGAACGCATATGTGTCCATCCCCGTCCAATCCATCAAAAAGGCGTCTACTCCTATTGCCTCCTTGTCCGGGACTAGGGAGCAGTAGTTGGGGATCCTCTTGTTCAGGTTGGAGGTGAAGAGGTCTATTAAAGGTCTCCCCCATAACTTCCACAGACTCTGACAGACCTGTTGGTTGAGGGTCCATTTTGTGGGAAGAACTTGCCCTTTCCTGCTGAGCATGTCTGCTCTTACATTCCTTTGTCCCTGTATGAATCTTGTTAACAGTTCTATCTTGTTTTTCTTTGACCATGGAAGGAGCTCCTTTGCTGTTTTGAACAGAGACAGAGAGTGAGTTCCCCCTTGCTTCCTGATGTAAGCTAGAGCTGTGGTGTTGTCCGAGTTGACCTCCACTATCCTCCCTGACACTGAGTCTTTGAAGGTCTTTAGTCCTAATAGAATGGCCATCAACTCTTTCCTGTTGATGTGCCATCCGGTCTGACTCTTTTCCCAAGAGCCTGAGTCCTCCTTGCTTCCTAGTGTTGCTCCCCATCCTGACTCCGACGCATCTGAGAACAACACTAGGTCTGGGTTCTTCCTGTAAAGGGAGATTCCTTCTCCTAACAACGCTGGATCCAGCCACCAAATCAGATGATCCTTGACTTCTGCTGGAACGGGGAAGGAAAAGGAGTCTTCCTGAATCTTCCTGTTCCACACCTTAGATAGGAAGTGTTGAAGAGGTGTGAGGTGCAGTCTTCCCAAAAAGACAAAACTGTTCGAGCGAGGAGAGGGTTCCCAGCAAACTCATCCACTCCCTCGCTGAGCACTTCTGTCTCTTCAAGAATTCTCGAACCTTCTCGAGGCACCTGGTCTGCCTCTCTTGGGAGGGAGAAGACCGAAAAAGAACTGAGTTCAGAACCATCCCCAAATAAAGAATAGTTTGACTCGGCTTGGTCTGAGATTTCTCCCTGTTGATGACGAGACCCAGTTCTTGAGCCATCATGAAAGTCTTTTGTAGGTCCTCCAAACATTTTTCTTTCGACCGCGATCATATCAACCAGTCGTTCAGATAAAAGGATACTCTTATCCCCTCTTGATGAAGCCATCCTGCCACGTTCGCCATTACCCTGGTGAAAACTTGAGGAGCAGTGCTGAGACCGAAGCAAAGTGCCTTGAACTGGAAGCACTTGCCCTGGATCATGAATCTCAGGTATTTCCTTGAAGTCGGATGGATGGGGACGTGAAAATAAGCGTCCTGTAAATCCAGACACCATCCAGTCCCCTGGGTGAATTGCTGCCAGCACTGACTGAGTCGTCTCCATGGTAAATTTTGTCTTTTCCACGAAGACGTTCAGAGAGCTGACATCCAGAACAGGTCTCCATCCACCCGAGTTCTTGGGTACCAGAAACAGGCGATTGTAAAAACCTGGGGAGGATAGTTCAAGAACTGGTTCTATCGCTCCCTTCTCCAGCATCTGGTCGACCAGATCCAGAAGGGCCCTTTGTTTCACTGCCTCCAAGTACTGAGCCACTATGGCTAGAGGAGTATTCGAAAGCAGAGGCTTCTTCAAAAGGGGGATCTTGTATCCCTCCTTGATTACCGAGAGGGACCAATCGGCCGCCCCTCTTTTCTTCCAAGCCTGCCAAAAAAGTGACAGTCTTGCTCCTATCGTTGTCTAGAGGACTAGCACTTCATTTCTTGGAGCGTGATCTAAACGAACCTCTATTTGTCGTTCCGCCCGCCTCCTGTCTTCTTCCTCTGAAGTCTGATCTTGAAGGAGCTCTACCTTGAAAGGGCTGTTGGAATTTCCTCTCCTCTCTCTTCAGAGACGAAAGAATAACTGGCAAAGGTTTTCTAGCAGAGTGCGATAGAAGGTCTTGAGTGGCCTTTTGCGCAAGCGAAAGGGTAATATCCCTGACAAGGGACTCAGGAAAGAGATGTTCTGAAAGGGGGGCATAAAGGAGCTCAGACTTCTGCGCAACAGTCACGGATCTAGAAGCAAAAGAACATAAAAGGGCCCTCTTCTTCAAAACTCCTGCTGAAAAAATGAAAGCCAACTCATTAGAACCATCCCTAAGAGCTTTGTCCATGCATGACATGATACTAGTAAGGACTTCTGTTCCCTCCATTTTTTCTGTTTTCCTGGCCAGAGTACCTAGAGACCAGTCCAAAAAACTAAAAACTTCAAAAGCTCGGAAAATCCCCTTGACGAGGTGATCATGCTCAGACATTGACCACATAACCTTCGCTGAGTTAAGGGCATGCCTTCTAGCAGAGTCCACAATACCAGAGAAGTCACCCTGGGAGGAGGCAGGAACTCCCAGACCCAGAAGTTCTCCAGTCTCGTACCAAATGCCCGCCTTCGAAGCAAGTTGAGCTGGAGGAAAAGAGAAGGTGGTCTTAACCGCTTGTCTACGCTCCTTCATCCATTCATCAACTTTAGCGAGAGCCTTCTTAGCAGAGATAGAGAGCTTCATTTTGATGAAGGCCGACTGTTTTTTGGCCTTCTTCCTGCTAAACTGTGATTGAGGAGAACGAGGGGCAGAAGGTTGAAACTCCTCCCCATACAGCTCAAGGAGGGAGCGAGAGAGAACCTTATAATCGCCAGCCGAGTTCGCAGGCTTGTCTTCATCCTCTGAGACATCCTCAAGATCTTGTCCCACCTCTACTACAGCTTCTCTTCGGGCAGAAGGTTCACCTGACTCCGAAAGAGGCAAATCGTAGGATGCGTCCTGTAGGAGAGGGCTGCAAGCATCCTGACACCGAGAACCGTGTGCGTCCTGGCATCGTCCTGGCGCCGAGCGCTAGAAAATTCCTTGAGGCCGTAGGCGGATGCATCTTGGCGCCGAGTAGGAAGCGTCCTTGCGCCGAGAGCTGCAATCGTCCTGGCGACGAGAAGCGGAATCGTCCTGGCGCCGAGAGCGAGACGGAATCATCCTGATGTCGAGTATTGCCAGAGTCCTAGAGGCGAGCCGAAGAGGAAGAAGCGTGGTACCGTGCCTTTGTTGAATCGCGCCGAGGTTCCTTGGGAGAGAAACTCCGTTCCCTCTTAGAGGCCGATTTCTTGACCGGTAAAGAG
Source organism: Palaemon carinicauda (assembly GCF_036898095.1). Classification (NCBI taxonomy): domain Eukaryota; kingdom Metazoa; phylum Arthropoda; class Malacostraca; order Decapoda; family Palaemonidae; genus Palaemon; species Palaemon carinicauda. The sequence continues at coordinate 11,199,227 of NC_090767.1, forward strand.
TCGTCCTTACGTCTATCCAACTGGGAGGGAGGGCGGCTCAAAGCTTGAACCAAAGAAAAAAGCTGCTCCTGCATAACTGTCATAAACGACTTAGCGACTGCTGCTGGATCCTGCGGTCCCGAAGGCGAAGGCTGTCGAGTAGCGCTGGTAGAAAGAGAAGGATCTTTCGCCGGTCTTTCTTGACTTTCGTCTCTAGGCTTTGGCCTTTTCACTGGAACGGAGTCCAAGTCATCCTCTGAAGGACAAGGTTCGGGGCTACTTGAACCGCGAGAGTGAGAACGAGACTGTTCAGTTCGGTTCCACCTCCTCTTGGTTGGTCTCGAAGCCTCAAACTGCCATTTGCATCTGGGCGAGGGGTTCGGGGAAGACACCATCACATCCAACACGCCTTTTCCGTGGCGGTCAAGAGCAGCCTGGGAAAATGCAACAGGACTGTCTGAGGCGACGGCTGACCGAGGATACGTACCTCTCACCCCCTTCCGGTCGTCGACGTACCATCTCCCTTGGTCCTGGGAGCTTGGTAGAAGTCTAGACCTAGGGTAATGACAGGTTCGATCAGTCGCCACCTCCACTGCACTTTCACAAGCACTAATCTCACTCTCACTCTTACCTTTTAAGGCTGCAAGTTGATCTTTAATAGCCTTCAACTCAGCCGCCATCCTGGCGTACCGAGGGTCATCCGCAGATACCTATCCTGTAGAAGGGGCAGGAGTTACTACCTCAGGGGAAGGATCAACTTCCAAAGAGGAATTAATTAAAGGTTCAATGGAAATATCTAAACTAGGCTCACTAGTAAATTTAGATTTAGAAGCCCTCCTTACTTCATCTAGCTCTAATTTGCGCACATAGTGCTTCATAGCTAACCAATCTTTCTCACTCAAAATCTCACATTCCTTGCACCTTTTATCAAGTGCAAAATCAAAAACCCTGCAACCCAAACAAACCGTGTGAGGGTCTACCGAAACTTTCGGTAACCTCACCTTGCATTCCTTATTTACACACACACAAAAATGAAGTTTCTCCCTCATATTAAACAAATCAAAAATATCAGAATAAACAGAAACACGATTGCCAAATCCCCAAATCAATGTACTTCACCAAAAATAAGTCCGGTACAGCTACACAGGGAAAGCGAAACGAAAAACTCCAATGGCGGACCAACGATGTTGTCAGTCCAGCCGGCAGAGATGATCTGAGGAACAGAAAACGGGAATGATTCCAAGTACCACCCTGTAGGGGTTGTTAATCACCTAACCGCACAACCACCACACGGTGGTTGCCGCGATTTTTGAAAAAATTCTGCCGGACGTCAGAGACTAAGCTATATACTGTATATATAACTGCCAGGTAAGTTCTATTCATAAAAAATGTTATTTTCCTTAGTAAAATAAATTTTTGAATATACTTACCCGATGATCATGTAGCTGTCAACTCTGTTGCCCGAGAGAAATCTAAGGTCGGGATACGCCAGCGATCGCTATACAGGTGGGGGTGTACACAACAGCGCCATCTGTGAGCAGGTACTCAAGTACTTCTTGTCAACAAGAACTCAATTTTCTCCTCGGTCCACTGGTTCTCTATGGGGAGGAAGGGAGGGTCCTTAAATTCATGATCATCGGGTAAGTATATTCAAAAATTTATTTTACTAAGGAAAATAACATTTTTCAATATTAATCTTACCCGATGATCATGTAGCTGATTCACACCCAGGGTGGTGGGTGGAGACCAGCATACATGTTAACATTAGAAGCTAAGTATCCCGTATCTTATTTTAGCAGTTATTCAAAATAACAAACATAAAATAAATAAGTACGTGGTAAGGAAGTCGACTTGAACCATTACTCTGCCTTTTTAAGTACGTCTTCCTTACTGAGCCTAGCGATCCTCTTAGGATGCTGAGCGACTCCTAGGAGCTGAAGTATGAAGGGCTGCAACCCATACTAAAGGACCTCATCAAAACCTCTAATCTAGGCGCTTCTCAAGAAAGAATTTGACCACCCGCCAAATCAACCAGGATGCGGAAGGCTTCTTAGCCTTCCGGACAACCCAGAAATATTTCAAGAGAAAGATTAAAAAGGTTCTGGAATTAGGGAATTGTAGTGGTGGAGCCCCCACCACTACTGCACTCGTTGCTACGAATGGTCCCAGAGTGTAGCAGTTCTCGTAAAGAGACTGTACATTCTTAAGATAAAAGACGCGAACACTGATTAGCTTTTCCAAAATGTTGCGTCGAATATATTTTGCAGAGATCTATTTTGTTTAAAGGTCACGGAAGTTGAGACAGCTCTAACTTCGTGTGTCCTTACCTCCAGCCAAGCTTGGTCTTCCTCATTCAGAAGGGAATGAGCTTCTCGTATTAACAGTCTGAAAATAATAGGATAAAGAATTCTCTGACATAGACAAAGATGAATTCTTAACTCAACACCATAAAGCTTCAGACGGGCCTCGTAAAGGTTTTTAAAATAGAACTTAAGAGCTCTTACAGGACATAATACTCTTTCTAGTTCATTTCCAACCATACGATAAGTTTGGAATAACGAACGATATTGGTCAAGGCCGAGAAGGCAGCTCGTGTTTGGCTAGAAAACCAAGATGTAGAACATGTAGCCGTTTCGGATGAAAATCCGATGTTCTTGCTGAAGGCATGAATCTCACTGACTCTTTTAGCTGTGGTAAAGCATATCAGGAAAAGAGTCTTAAAGGTGAGATCTTTCAGGGAGGCTGATTGAAGTGGTTTGAACCTGTCTAACATAAGGAATCTTAGAACCACGTCTAAATTCCAACCAGGTGTAACCAAACGACGCTCCTTCGTGGTCTCAAAAGACTTAAGGAGGTCCTGTAGATCTTTATTGTTGGAAAGATCTAAGCCTCTGTGACGGAAGACTGATGCCAACATGCTTCTGTAACCCTTGAAAGTGGGAGCTGAAAGAGATCGCTCTTTCCTCAGATATAAGAGGAAGTCAGCTATTTGAGTTACAGAGGTACTGGTCGAGGATACGGATACTGACTTGCACCAGTTTAGGAAGATTTCCCACTTCGATTGGTAGACTCTAAGGGTGGATGTTCTCCTTGCTCTAACAATCGCTCTGGTTGCCTCCTTCGAAAAACCTCTAGTTCTCGAGAGTCTTTCGATACTCTGAAGGCAGTGAGACGAAGAGCGTGGAGGCCTTGGAGTACCTTCTTACGCGTGGCAGACGTAGCAGGTCCACCCTTAGGGGAAGAGTTCTGGGAACGTCTACTAGCCATCGAAGTACCTCGGTAAGTTATTCTCTCGCGGGCCAGAGGGAAGCAACTAGTGTCAACTTTGTCCCATCGTAAGAGGCGAACTTCTGCAGTACCTTGTTGGCAATCTAGAACGGAGGGAATGCATATAGATCTAGATGAGACTAATCTAGTAGAAAGGCATCTAAAAGAACCACTGCTGGGTCCGGGATAGGTGAGCAAAGTATTGAGAGCCTCTTGGACATCGAGGTTGCGAAGAGATCTATGGTTGGCTGGCCCCAGGTGACCCAAAGTCTCTTGCATACATCTCTGTGGAGGGTCCAATATGTTGGAATTATTGTCCCTTCCTACTGAGACAATCTGCTAAGACATTCAAGTTGCCTTGGAAGAAACTTGTTACTAGTGAAAAGTCTAGACCTGTTGAACAGGAGAGGAGGTCACTAGCGAACTCGCACCATGTCAGAGAGTAGGTCCCTCCTTGCTAGGAGATGAACATCAAAGCAGGGAGTTGTCCGTGTTGACCTCCACTACTTTGTCTTGAAGGAGAGACCTGAAGCTTTTCCAGGTCAGACGTACTGCCAGAAGCTTCTTGCAGTTAAAATGCATTGTCCTTTGACTCGAGTTCCATAATCCCGAGCATTCCCTACCGCCTAAGGTCGCACCCCAGCCTACGTCCGATGCGTCTGAGAAGAGAACGTGGTTGGGAGTCTGAACAGTCAGGGGAAGACCCTATAAAAGGTTGTAAAGTCCTTTCATCAGGTTAGACCAGACTTATCTTCCGGAAACCGGGATCGAGACCGCTTCTAGCGTCTTGTCCTTTTCCAGAGAAGAGCTAGATGAAACCGAAGAGGACGGAGGTGTAGTCTTCCAAGTGACACCAATTGAACCACGGATGACAGTGTCCTAACCAGACTCATCCACAGCCTGACAGGGCCGTATTCCTTCTTCAGCATCTTCTGGATGGATAGCAGGGCTGGGGGTTGATCGTCTTGTTCAGCCATGTCCTCATCAGAGGGTTCCTCATCCGAAACTGATGAGGAAACGGCAACGGAGTGGGCAACGTCTGACTCGCTGAATCCGGTCGCACTGGTGGATGCGTGACGGAGCCGGACACAAGATCATGGTACTGCTGCACAGTCTGTGAACTGTCAACCATGGGGATGCGAGGAAGTACAGCGACAACCCGAAACTGTCTAGACTGACTGGGTAGTGCAGACAACCCCTTATCGGGTTGCTGAGGTTGCCGCACTGCGTCACAACAAGTCACCTCTGCTGGTTGTTGAACGTCTTCCCAGTGACACACTGAACGTCCACAACCACCTCCGAGAGTAGCTTAACGTCAACGTGCGACTGGCAACCCACACTGGGTCGCACCGGTGGAGGAACCATCTCAACTGGCGGACGTGAGTAGGATACCTCAGCGTCAACAGGGCGTACAACCAACCGGTAGGAAGGTCGTTGGCAAGAAGGTTCTTCTCCGTAAAAAATCCTCTATCAAGGACTAAGCTTGGACTGCATGTCTTGCAACAAAGCCCAAGGTCTATGGGAGCAGGTGTGGCAACAGACGGGGTTAGCGACTGAAGCGGAACCATTTACCCTCCCTGGAAGCATGTTATGCTTTAATTAAAGTCCATAGGAGGCTAAGCAGCTTAAGGCTCCTCTCCAAATGACAGAGTCCTCAAGGGAATATCAGAAGGAGGGAGAACAGCACTTTCTCATCTACAGGAACCATGTCCGAGAAAAGCTAGGTTATCTCAGTGAGGGTTTCACTGGTGCAAAAGCAGCAGACCAGAAGGCAACGTTATGAAACTGCTTGACAGTCTGTGAACTGTCAAAAACTGAACTGTCAACCACAACAGGAGCGTGAGGACATACAGCACTGGTGTATTAGTAGCAGACCAGAAGGCAACGTCATGTAACTGTTTGACAGTCTGTGAGTTGGCAACAACCAAAGTTGTGTGGGGAAGCCTCAACTCCTGACTGACTAGTTTGCTGCGGGCGAGTGGCGGTAACCACAGTGTGTTGCGGAGGCTGACACACCGTGTCAAAACACGGCAGCTTGTGGTAGCTCACGCACGGCAACGGAGTGCTCCGTGTGTCTGTGGGAGTCATCATACATCTGGCAGGGTTGACTGTGCATGGGTGGAGGAGCTCTCACAACAAGAGTGTGGGAGCAGGAAGCCATGCCGGGCGCACAACCGTGGTAGGTGTAGGCCCACGGGTGCATCGTCAACCTTCTCCGCAGTCGGAGTGTGGGAGCTGGCAACAACAAAAGCGGAGTGTTGGTGCGTGGGAGGGACTGCCGTGGATTGTGGAGCATGCCGCATGGGTTGCGGAGCATGCCGCATTGTGTCAAAACACGGCAGCTCTACAGCACCTTCCCACTGCTGATGCGGTAGCTCACGCATGTCAATGGAGGGTGCAGCATGAACATGCGTCTGGCAGGGTCGACTGCGCATCGGAGGTGGAGCTCTCACAGGTGGAGTGTGGGAGCAGGCAGCCGCAGTATCTGCTGAGCGCACAACCGTGGCAGGTTGTAGATTAACAGGTGCATTGTCAACCTTCCAGCACGATACTCCTGCATGAAGGAGCAAGCTGAGACTGTATAGTCTGCAGCATGGACCACTAGGGTCTATGAAAGACGGCAACAAACGGAGCTACTGTCCGTTGTGACTGAGGGTCTAAAACAGCTGGTGCGGCAACAGACGGAGTTACTGCCTGTTGCGGTACCACCTTGCCTCTCTTGGGAGGTGTGCAGTCGTCGGATGACTGGAGCGAGTCCGAACTGACCCAGTGGCTACACCTAGGCCGTTGGACTTGCGCGGAAGGGACCGACTTGCACTAAAAAGCTGCAAGATTTGGTCCATGGTTTCTGCGAGAAACCTCTTCCGCAGACGAGGAATAAATGGGCTCTCTCGTCTTTGTGTGGGTGGGGTGATCACGTCGGCAACGTGTGTAGATACACCCGAAACCACGGAGGGAAACGTCTGTTCGTCGATCAAGACCTGTGGAACCCATAAGTCCTTCGACATTACTTCTCCCCTGGGCTTGGGAGCTTGTAAGAGGTATCGGACTAGGTGAACAACTGGCACGAACAGACGAACCCTCGAACGCAACACTGTAACACTTTGCGCATATCACTTTATCACTTTTGATTTTCTGTTTGCACTTATTTCACTGAACTCGAAACTTTAAGTGATTTGTACCTGAAACACGCAATCCTATCCTTCATTAAAAGGTAGTAATTGCGAAAACAGTTTTACAATGTAACAGAAAAACATAATGAAAGATAAAGAATTCAGTGGCTGGAAAAGAGACTAAACACTAGATCAAATAAACTACGTTTAAAATCTCTCACCGCATAAAGCCTGGGAACAAGAATAAAACTCTAGAAACGTTTTACCTTCTTCCCCTATAGCGACTAGGGAGAAGAGTAAAAAACGAGAACAACGTTTCCCGCTTGAACGAAACGTTTATTCTCCTCTCTCTCCCTCCGTCTCTATCTCTCTCTCTCTCTCTCTTGACTTAGAACCTGAGAGATGAGCCCAATTATATATCGTTAAAACATATTATTTGTTAAAGGAAAAAAACTGAAAGGTTTCCCAAATAAAAAGTTCCTTTATTAGAATTAAAACCATTTAAGCTAAGAAAGAATGAACGAAACGCTAGAATCGGTTTACTCTTACTGCAACGTGAAACCGTGAAATACTCTCTCTCTATCGTAACGATAGAGCGCATGTTGAACGTTCTGAACGTCAACAACTGCGGAGACTAAACTAAACGTTAGTTCATCTTTGAAAACAGTACGAGACTATCAAAGAAATTCTTTCAAAAACATAAAATTAAAATAGCATAAATTCTTAAAAGGAAATACGATATGACGGGCTCAATGTTAATTAACTTCGGTTCCAAGTAAGGACCGCCTACTATTAGGAAAGGTCGCATATAAACAAACATAAAAATTAATTTTTATAAGTTTATAATAAATGGAAAGTTAATCGAAGAGGCCTAAAAATGGCGGAGAGATATAAAATAAATCTATAACTTTGTTAAGCAAAATTACCAAAAACCTAAACACACTTCCGTCTAAGGGAAGGGTCGGTCATAAAAGTGAAAGAGAGTCTATACTCTCTTCGTCACCAACACTTCCGTCTAAGGGAAGGGTCGGCCATTTAAAAGTGAAAGAGAGTCCATACTCTCTTCGTCACCATAATTAAATCTATCCAAAACGAGTTCAAGTTTTGAAATGAAGATAAAACCCCTGCATAGCTTAAGCTCAAAACTGGAATAGTGTACTTCACCAAAAAGTTGTGAAAACAAATCCAGTTAGGGACGGCGTATTAGTAGGTCTTGCCGGTGGCACGACAGAGGAAAAATTGAGTTCTTGTTGACAAGAAGTACTTGAGTACCTGCTCACAGATGGCGCTGTTGTGTACACCCCCACCTGTATAGCGATCGCTGGCGTATCCCGACCTTAGATTTCTCTCGGGCAACAGAGTTGACAGCTACATGATCATCGGGTAAGATTAATATTGAAAATTACATATTCCTTTTATCTAATATAATTTAAAAACTTAGCTTTTAAAGAAAAATTACAAATTCATAGGTAATTTGTATTTTTCCTAACTATACAAACCTTAGCTATTTAATATGGGTTATTACTTTTGGCGGGACGGGACGAGACGAGGGGGCTGGGAACCCCCTCTCCTATATCTACATCCTGTGAGACATCGATAAAGAGATGGAGCTGGGGGGAGAGTGACTGCTCCCCGCACTCTAGTTTTGGGGTGTTTGAATATGCGTGGATGTAGTACGATAGAGTAAAAGATGTGAAATTGGAAGTATGTTTAGGAATAGAAGGATGGATTGCTGAAGTGATGTTTGGTGAAATGTCTGGTAGAATGTCTGGGATTGAAAGGGGAAGAGCGAGAGAGGGTGTGGCTTTATTGCTGAGTGAATGGATGATGGGTAAAGTAGTGGAATGGAAGGAGATATCATCTAGGTTAATGTAGGTAAGGGTTAGGTTGGGTAGGGAATGTTGGGCGTTTGTCAGTGCGTACGGGCCAGGTAGTGAGAAAAGTGAAGAAGAGCGGAATGAGTTCTGGAATGAATTAACTAGGTGTGTAGAAGGACTGGGTAGAAGGAATTATGTAGTTGTCATGGGCGACTTAAATGCTAGAGTGGGCACTTGGGGGAGGTAGAAGGTGTCATTGGGAAGTATGGCGTACCAGGTGAAAATGAGAGTGGTGAGAGACTGGTAGATATGTGTGTTGAGCAAGAAATGGTGATAAGTAATAGCTTTTTCAAAAAGAAAGATAAAAATAAGTATACATGGGTAAGAGTGGCAAATGGAAGAGTAGTAGAAAGGGCATTAATGGATTATGTGTTGATAACTAAAAGAATGTTTGGAAGATTGAAAGACGTGCACGTGTTTAGGGGTATGGCTAACGGTATGTCTGATCATTTTTTGGCGGAAGAAAAATTAGTTGTAGCAAAAGAGTGGGGGAATAGAGTAGGTGGATGTAAAAGGGAGCTAGTGAGGGTTGAAGAGCTAATAAAACCGGGGGTAAAAAGTAAATATCAAGAAAGGTTGAAAATGACATATGACGAAGTGAAAGTAAGAGAAACTGGCAATTTAGAGGAGGAATGGAAGATAGTAAAAGAAAATTTTGTTGGGATTGCAAGTGATGTGTGTGGCAAGAAGGTTGTTGGAGGCAGCATGAGGAAGGGCAGTGAATGGTGGAATGAAGGAGTGAAGGTAAAAGTGGAAGAGAAAAAGAAGGCTTTTCAAGAATGCCTGCAGAGTAATAGTACAGAGAAGTATGAAAAATGTTATTTTGATAATAAAATAAATTTTTGAATATACTTACCCGGTGATTATATAAGCTGCAGCTCTGCTGCTCGACAGAAAACTCTACGTAAAAAATCCGCCAGCGATCGCTATGCAGGTAGGGGGTGTACTTCAACAGCGCCATCTGTCGTGCAGGTACTCAGTACTCATTGTAAACAAAGAACTCAATTTTCTCCTCGGTCCACTGCGTCTCTATTGGGGAGGAAGGGAGGGTCCTTTAATATATAATCACCGGGTAAGTATATTCAAAAATTTATTTTATTATCAAAATAACATTTTTCAATATTTAACTTAGCCGGTGATTATATAAGCTGATTCACACCCAGGGGGGTGGGTAGAGACCAGCAATAAATGTTTACATTAATATGAGCTAAGGATTTTTTATTTCATTTTAGAAGTTATCAAAATAACAAAAATAAAATAAATAAGTACCTGGTAAGGAAGTCGACTTGAACAATTACTCTGCCTTTTTAAGTACGTCTTCCTTACGGAGCCTCGCGATCCTCTTAGGATGCTGAGCGACCCCTAGGATCTGAAGTATGAAGGGTTGCAACCCATACCACAGGACCTCATCAAAACCTCTAATCTAGGCGCTTCTCAAGAAAAGAATTTGACCACCCGCCAAATCAACCAGGATGCGAAAGGCTTCTTAGCCTTCCGGACAACCCAAAAACAACAATAAAAACATTTCAAGAGAAAGATTAAAAAGGTTATGGAATTAGGGGATTGTAGTGGTTGAGCCCTCACCCACTACTGCACTCGCTGCTACGAATGGTCCCAGGGTGTAGCAGTTCTCGTAAAGAGACTGGACATCTTTAAGATAAAAAGACGCGAACACTGACTTGCTTCTCCAATAGGTTGCGTCCATTATACTTTGCAGAGATCTATTTTGTTTAAAGGCCACTGAAGTTGCGACAGCTCTAACTTCATGTGTCCTTACCTTCAGCAAAGCTTGGTCTTCCTCACTCAGATGGGAATGAGCTTCTCGTATTAACAGTCTGATAAAATAGGATAAAGCATTCTTTGACATAGGCAAAGATGGTTTCTTAACTGAACACCATAAAGCTTCTGACTGTCCTCGTAAAGGTTTAGTTCGTCTTAAATAGAACTTAAGAGCTCTCACAGGGCATAAGACTCTTTCTAGTTCATTTCCAACCATATTTGATAGGCTTGGAATATCGAACGATTTCGGCCAAGGACGAGAAGGTAGCTCGTTTTTGGCTGGAAAACCAAGTTGTAAAGAACATGTAGCCGTTTCAGATGAAAATCCGATGTTCCTGCTGAAGGCGTGAATCTCACTGACTCTTTTAGCTGTGGCTAAGCAAACCAGGAAAAGAGTCTTTAAAGTGAGATCTTTAAAGGAGGCTGATTGTAGCGGCTCGAACCTTTCTGACATGAGGAATCTTAGTACCACGTCTAAATTCCAACCAGGTGTAGCCAAACGACGTTCCTTCGTGGTCTCAAAAGACTTAAGGAGGTCCTGTAGATCTTTGTTGTTGGAAAGATCTAAGCCTCTGTGACGGAAGACTGATGCCAACATGCTTCTGTAACCCTTGATAGTGGGAGCTGAAAGAGATCGTTCTTTCCTCAGATATAAGAGGAAGTCAGCTATTTGAGTTACAGAGGTATTGGTCGAGGATACTGATACTGACTTGCACCAGTTTCGGAAGACTTCCCACTTCGATTGGTAGACTCTAAGGGTGAATGTCCTCCTTGCTCTAGCAATCGCCCTGGCTGCCTCCTTCGAAAAGCCTCTAGCTCTCCAGAGTCTTTCGATAGTCTGAAGGCAGTCAGACGAAGAGCGTGGAGGCCTTGGTGTACCTTCTTTACGTGTGGCTGACGTAGAAGGTCCACCCTTAGAGGAAGAGTTCTGGGAACGTCCACTAGCCATCGAAGTACCTCGGTGAACCATTCTCTCGCGGGCCAGAGGGGAGCAACTAACGTCAACCTTGTCCCTTCGTGAGAGGCGAACTTCTGCAGTACCTTGTTGACAATCTTGAACGGGGGGAATGCATATAGGTCTAGATGCGACCAATCTAGGAGAAAGGCATCTATATGAACTGCTGCTGGGTCCGGGATTGGTGAGCAATAAATTGGGAGCCTCTTGGTCATCGAGGTTGCGAAGAGATCTATGGTAGGCTGGCCCCATGTGGCCCACAGTCTCTTGCACACATCCTTGTGTAGGGTCCATTCTGTTGGAATGATTTGTCCCTTCCGACTGAGGCAATCTGCCATGACATTCAAGTTGCCTTGGATGAACCTCGTTACTAGTGAAATGTTTAGATCTTTTGACCAGGTGAGGAGGTCCCTTGCGATCTCGTACAACGTCATAGAGTGGGTCCCTCCTTGCTTGGAGATGTATGCCAAAGCCGTGGTGTTGTCCGAGTTCACCTCCACCACTTTGCCTTGAAGGAGAGACTTGAAGCTTTTCAAGGCCAGATGAACTGCCAGTAGCTCCTTGCAGTTGATATGCATTGTCCTTTGACTCGAGTTCTAAGTTCCCGAGCATTCCCGACCGTCTAATGTCGCGCCCCAGCCCGTGTCCGATGCGTCCGAGAAGAGAACGTGGTTGGGAGTCTGAACAGCCAGGGGCAGACCCTCTCTGAGGCTGATACTGTCCTTCCACCAAGTCAGGGAAGACTTCATCTTCTCGGAAATGGGGATCGAGACCGCTTCTAGCGTCTTGTCCTTTTTCCAGTGAACAGCTAGGTGATATTGAAGAGGACGGAGGTGTAGTCTTCCTAACGATACGAACTGTTCCAGGGATGATAGCGTCCCTATCAGACTCATCCACTGCCTGACTGAACATCGTTCCTTCTTCAGCATGTTCTGGATGCATAACTGGGCTTGACTTGTTCTGGGGGCCGACGGAAAAGCCCGAAAAGCTAGACTGTGAATCTCCATCCCTAAATACACAATAGTTTGGGATGGGACCACTTGAGACTTTTCCATATTGACCAGGAGACCCAATTCCTTGGTCAGATCTAGAGTCCACTTTAGATCCTTCAGACAGCGACGACTGGAAGAAGCTCTTAGAAGCCAGTCGTCCAAATAGAGGGAGGCTCTGATGTCCGCTAAATGAAGGAATTTGGCTACATTCCTCATCAGCCTCGTAAACACAAGAGGAGCTGTGCTTAGGCCGAAGCACAGGGCTTGAAACTGGTAGACAACCTTTTCGTAAACGAATCTCAGAAAAGGTTGGGAGTCTGGGTGGATGGGGACGTGAAAGTATGCGTCCCTTAGGTCTAAAGAGACCATCCAGTCTTCCCTTCTGACCGCTGCTAGAACGGACTTTGTGGTCTCCATGGAGAACGTCTGCTTTGTGACAAAGACATTCAGCGCACTGACGTCTAGCACCAGCCTCCACCCTCCTGTCTTCTTTGGCACTAAGAAGAGACGGTTGTAGAAGCCCAGGGTTTGATGGTCCAGGACTTTGACTACCGCTCCCTTTTCTAGTAAGAGAGACACCTCCTGTTTCAATGCTCATCTCTTGTCTTCCTCTCTGTACCTGGGAAAGAGATCGATGGGAGACGTTGCTAGAGGGGGTTTTCGTACAAACACGATCTTGTAACCCTCTCTGAGCAACTTCACAGATTGTGCATCTGCGCCTCTCTTCTCCCAGGTCTGCCAGAAGTTCTTGAGTCTGGCTCCCACTGCTGTCTGAAGAAGCTGGCAGTCAGACTCTGCCTTTAAAGGACTTGGTTCCTTTCTTCTTCCCACGTCTCCCTTCGGCACGAGCACCTCCTCTGCTGGAGGCTCTGCCACGAAAGGGCGGAATAAATCTGGACGCTGGAGTGTCCATCCTTGGTTTTGACAAGGTAGGCAAAGGGGTGGCTTTGCGGGCAGAGGACGCAACCAGGTCATGGGTGTCCTTCTGTATCAAAGAAGCAGCAATCTCCTTAATCAAGTCCTCTGGAAAAAGGCACTTAGAGAGAGGAGCAAACAGAAGTTCTGATCTTTGACACGGTGTCACTCCAGCTGACAGGAAAGAGCAAAGGTTCTCACGCTTCTTGAGGACTCCGGATACGAACGATGCCGCAAGCTCACTAGATCCGTCACGTATGGCCTTGTCCATGCAGGACATGATGAGCAAGGAAGATTTCTTCTCAGTCGGGGAGATCTTCCTGCTCAAAGCTCCCAGACACCAGTCCAAAAAGTTGAAGACCTCGAAGGCTCTAAATACTCCTTTCAACAGATGGTCTAGGTCCGAAGGTGACCAGCATATCTTAGAGCGTCTCATGGCTAGCCTGCGGGGAGAGTCTACAAGACTTGAGAAGTCGCCCTGGGCAGAGGCAGGAACTCCCAAGCCGAGAACTTCTCCCGTGGCATACCAGACGCTCGATCTGGAAGAGAGTTTAGCAGGGGGAAACGTAAAGGCTGTCTTCCCTAGACTCTTTTTGGACTGCATCCAATCTCCTAAAACTCGTAAAGCTCTCTTGGACGAGCGTGCGAGGACGAGTCTAGTAAAGGCAGGCGAGGATGACTGCGTACCTAAAGCAAACTCTGACGGAGGAGAGCGCGGAGCCACAGACACAAAATGGTCCGGAAACATCTCTTTGAACAGAGCAAGAACTTTTCTAAAGTCCAAAGAGGGTTGCGTGGACTTGGGCTCGTCAAGGTCCGAATGTGGTTCATCAACGTGTGCCGCATCGTCATCATCAGAGAGTCCATCATCCGAGAATTGAGGAGGAAGCGGCAATGGAGTAGGTATCGGCTGGTCAGCTGAGTCCGGTCGCACGGGTGCACGCGTGACTGAACCGGACGCAACGTCATGGAACTGTTGCCCAGTCTGTGAGCTGGCAACAACCATAGCAGCGCGGGGACGCACAGCGTCTACTCCAGACTGTCTAGTCTGATGTGGGCGAGCAGAGGCAACCACACTGGGTTGCGGAGGTTGACGCACCGCGTCAAAACAAAACAACTCTGACGGTTGTTGTACCTCGCGAACGTCAACGGAAGGTTCCGTGCGTCGCTGAACGTCAACATGCGGCTGGCAGGGTACACTGGAACGCATGGGTGGCGGGATTCTCTCAGCTGGAGAGCGCAAGAAGGTCGCCTCAGCGTCCACAGGACGCACAACCGTGGTTGGTTGTAGGCAAGAGGTTGGTGCAAGAGCAACCTTCTCCGCACGAAAGTCCTGCATCAGGGACGTTAATTGGTACTGCATGGTCTGCAGCAAAGACCACTTAGGGTCTGCAGGAGCAGGTGCGGCGACAGACGGTGTAACTGCCTGAGGCGGTACCGCTTTGCCTCTCTTGGGAGGTGAGCAGTCATCGGAAGATTGCAGCGAGTCCGAACTGACCCAGTGGCTACAACTGGGCCGTTGGACTTGCGCGGAAGGGACCGACTTGCGCTTAAGAGGTCGTGAGACCTTGGTCCATGGTTTCTTACGAGAAACCTCTTCTGCAGACGAGGAATAAATGGGCTCTCTCGTCTTTGTGTGGGTGGGGCGATCTTGGGTAGATACGCCCGAAACCACGGAGGGAACGTCTGTTCGCTGATTAAAGCCTCTAGAACCCATTGGTCGTACGACATTGCTTCTCCCCTGGACTTGGGAGCTTGCAAGAGGTCCCGGACTAGGAGGACGACAGGCACGAACAGACGAACCCTCAAGCGCAACACTATCCACAACACTATCACTCACTTTATCACTTCCCACTGCACTCTTACACTTCAGCTCCTTGACGTCCACCATGAGCTGGTTACGGTCACTAGCCAAGGACTCAACTCTCTCACCCAGAGCTTGGATGGCACGCATCATATCAGCCATCGAAGGTTCCTGAGTGCCAGAAGGGGGATTAGGAGCAACCACTACAGGGGAAGGAATAGGTTGTGGGGCATGAGGAGAGGAAAAATCAACAGAACGAGATGAACTTCTCCTGACTCTATCTCTCTCTAGCCTACGTGTATATTTCTGGAATTCGATAAAATCGAATTCCGAAAGCCCAACGCATTCCTCACATCGATCTTCCAATTGACAGGTTTTATCCCGACAATTGGAACAAACGGTGTGAGGATCGATAGAGGCCTTCGGAAGACGCCTTGAACAGTCCCTAGCATTACACTTCCTGAATTTTGGGACTTGAGAAGGGTCAGCCATTTTGAATTGGTCAAAGGGGAATTCAAAAACTATCCAAAGTCATCAACAAATAATCCGATATCAAAAAAAGAATGCAAGGATTTATTGAAGAGAAAGCCTGCACAGCGAAAGCTCAAAACTAGAAACGTGTACTTCACCAAATAGATGTGAAAACAAATCCAGTTAGCAACAGCGAATTAGTAGGTCTTGCCGGTAGCACGACAGAGAGAAAATTGAGTTCTTTGTTTACAATGAGTACTGAGTACCTGCACAACAGATGGCGCTGTTGAAGTACACCCCCTACCTGCATAGCGATCGCTGGCGGATTTTTTACGTAGAGTTTTCTGTCGAGCAGCAGAGCTGCAGCTTATATAATCACCGGCTAAGTTAAATATTGAAAAATATAAAGAGAAAAATGTGGAAGTAAAGCGCAAGGTACGTGAAGCAAAGAGGGCAGCTGACCTGAGGTGGGGTCAGGGATTGGGTCATTCATATGAAGAGTATAAGAAGAAGTGAAGAGAGTAAGGAAGGCTGGCTCAAGAATTGAAGACAGTGAAAGATGGAAATGGAAGGTTGTTAAAAGGAGAGGAGGCAAGGAAAAGATGGGCGGAATATTTTGAAAGTTTACTGAATGTTGAGGATAATAGGGAGGCAGATATAATTGCTGTTGCAGGTGTTGAGGTGCCAGTGATGGGAGATGAGAATGAGAGAGAGATTACAATAGATGAAGTGAGAAGAGCACTAGATGAAACGAGAGTAGGAAAAGCGTCTGGTATGGATGGTGTGAG
This sequence comes from Palaemon carinicauda, assembly GCF_036898095.1. Classification (NCBI taxonomy): domain Eukaryota; kingdom Metazoa; phylum Arthropoda; class Malacostraca; order Decapoda; family Palaemonidae; genus Palaemon; species Palaemon carinicauda. The sequence continues at coordinate 11,215,167 of NC_090767.1, forward strand.
AGCTGAGATGTTGAAGGAAGGGGGTGTGACTGTACTTGAATGGTTGGTGAGATTGTTTAATATGTGTTTTGTGTTGTCAATGGTACCAGTAGATTGGGTTTGTGCATGTATTGTACCACTATATAAGAGTAAGGGAGATGTGCATGAGTGTTGTAATTCAAGAGGTATTAGTTTGTTAATTAAGCGTAGTTGGAAAAGTGTATGGTAGAGTAATGATTAATAGGATTAAGGATAAAACAGAGAATGCAATCTTGGAAGTACAGGGTGGTTTTAGAAGAGGTAGGGGTTGTATGAATCAGATTTTTACAGTAAGGCAGATATGCGAGAAATATTGAGCAAAAGGTAAGGAGGTGTATGTTGCATTTATGGATCTGGAGAAAGCGTATGATAGAGTTGATAGGGAAGCAATGTGGAATGTGATGAGGTTATATGGAGTTGGTGGAAGGTTGTTGCAAGCAGTGAAAAGTTTCTACAAAGGTAGTAAAGCATGTGTTAGGATAGGAAATGAAGTGAGTGATTGGTTTCCGGTGAGAGTGGGGCTGAGACAGGGATGTGTGATGTCGCCATGGTTGTTTAACTTGTATGTTGATGGAGTGGTGAGAGAGGTGAATGCTCGAGTGCTTGGACGAGGATTAAAACTGGTAGACGAGAATGACCATGAATGGGAGGTAAATCAGTTGTTGTTTGCGGATGATACTGTACTGGTTGCAGACACAGAAGAGAAGCTTGGCCGATTAGTGACAGAATTTGGAAGTGTGTGTGAGAGAAGGAAGTTGAGAGTTAATGTGGGTAAGCGTAAGGTTATGAGATGTACGAGAAGGGAAGGTGGTGCAAGGTTGAATGTCATGTTGAATGGAGAGTTACTTGAGGAGGTGGATCAGTTTAAGTACTTGGGGTCTGTTGTTGCAGCAAATGGTGGAGTGGAAGCAGATGTACGTCAGAGAGTGAATAAAGGTTGCAAAGTGTTGGGGGCAGTTAAGGGAGTAGTAAAAAATAGAGGGTTGGGCATGAATGTAAAGAGAGTTCCATATGAGAAAGTGATTGTACCAACTTTGATGTATGGATCAGAGTTGTGGGGAATGAAAGTGATGGAGAGACAGAAATTGAATGTGTTTGAGAAGAAGTGTCTAAGGAGTATGGCTGGTGTATCTCGAGTAGATAGGGTTAGGAACGAAGTGGTGAGAGTGAGAACGGGTGTAAGAAATGAGTTAGCAGCTAGAGTGGATATGAATGTGTTGAGGTGGTTTGGCCATGTTGAGAGAATGGAAAATGGCTGTCTGCTAAAGAAGGTGATAAATTCAAGAGTTGATGGGAGAAGTACAAGAGGAAGGCCAAGGTTTGGGTGGATGGATGGAGTGAAGAAAGCTCTGGGTGATAGGAGGATAGATGTGAGAGAGGCAAGAGAGCGTGCTAGAAATAGGAATGAATGGCGAGCGATTGTGACGCAGTTCCGGTAGGCCCTGCTGCTTCCTCCGATGCCTTAGATGACCGCGGAGGTAGCAGCAGTAGGGGATTCAGCATTATGAAGCTTCATCTGTGGTGGATAATGTGGGAGGGTGGGCTGTGGCACCCTAGCAGTACCAGCTGAACTCGGTTGAGTCCCTTGTTAGGCTGGGAGGAACGTAGGGAGTAGAGGTCCCCTTTTTTTGTTTTTATTTCATTTGTTGATGTCAGCTACCCCCCAAAATTGGGAGAAGTGCCTTGGTATACGTATGTATGTATTACTTTCGGCGTAGCTGAAATGACGAGCCATTAGAATTTTAACGAGGATTTACTACCCCACCGCTAGCTAGCGGGGGTAGGGAGGGTAGAAACCCCCCCCCCCCCCATCGCACACACCTGTGATGACCTCACTTTGCTTAGAGGTAGGACTTCACGGGGGATAGGGCTGGTGGGCAAGTTTGATTAAATAGCTAAGGTTTGTATAGTTAGGAAAAATACAAATTACCTACGAATTTATCATTTGTTCCGTAACTGAAATACCAACCACGCTATTTAATATGGGTGACTCACCCCTTAGGAAGAGTGGTAAGTCCCAGCCAGTACTGGCTTTTGGCTTTGCCCGGGAACTCAGTATCTGAGTGTGTCAGCACTCAACAATAAAGAGTCCCTGCACCTCGCTAGAACCTTGCTGCGCAAGGGCTGCGGCCTACGTAAGCTGTGTGTGAAGGTCTGAAGTGTGACTCGCCCTAGGAAGTTGACCTGTAGTCCCTTAGAAGGCAACTTTAGGCTAGGACTCTCCCAATACCACCTCATCAGGGTATGGGGACGTGACAGTATTATCTTAATACTCGGAACACAAGGAAACATGGTTTACCTGCAGTGGTTTGAGGTCAGCTGTGCAGAGAACCCAGGATGCTGCTTTCCCCAAGAGAGGGGAGGATGAAGAAAAGAGTAAGGGCCAGACAAACCTTTTCATTCATGCAGACTAAGACCGGGTAACAATGCCCTCAACCTTCTGCTACTTGTCCATTAAGGAGCCTGAGGTTTTAAACCAGCTGTTGTGCAGCCACCACAGGGCCGATAGAAAACGTATCGAGCCTCCTGTGGGTCACGTCGTGCAAGTAGTGGGCTGTGAAGGTCGTCTGATGCTTCTACACCCCAGCTTGAAGGACCTGCGTCACTGAGAAATTTCTCTTGAAAGACAGGGACGTAGCTATGCCCCTGACATCATGTGCTCTAGGGTGACATGACGGATCCTTGGCGAGAAGGTGTTCTTGGTGACCCTCCTCTTAATCCTCCCAGTGTTAACAATGTTTGCACCTGGGGACAGACTTTAGCCGTTCTTCTGAGATATAACCTCAGACTCCTTACTGGGAACAGTAGGAGAAGGTCTGGGACATCTGTTACAGAACGGAGACTCGAATCCGGAAGGGGTCCAACCAAGCGCCCGGCCCCCCCTGATTTTGAGTCTTAGCACCAAACCCAGGGACGAGTTTAAACGTTACCTTCCCTCCATACCCTTGCATGGGCGATGTCATATGAGACCATGAAGTTCACTGACTCGCTTGGCCGAAGCCAAAGCTAGTAAGAACACCGTCTCCCAAGTTAGGTGGCGAACTGAAGCTTGCGTAATGGTTCATAGTGAGGTCTCTTAAGAGACCTGAGAACCCGAACTACGTTCCATGGAGGAGGTCTCACATCCGACTGAGGGCAGCTAAGTTCATAAGCTCGTATCAGTAGGGAAAGTTCCAGCGAGGAAGAAAAGGTCATTACTTTGAGCCTAAGGCTAGACTTAAGGCCGAGCGATAGCCTTTCACCGGCGAGACAGAAAGCCGCCTTTTCTTCCCGCAAATACACGAGGAACTCCACTATTGCTGGAATAGTGGCATCCAGTAGAGATACCCCTTCCAAGATACAAACCACCGAAGACTTTCCACTTTGCCTGGTAGACAGATGCGGATGATTTGCGCAGATGTTTAGCCATCCTAATCGCAACTTGTTGCGAAAATTCCTCTCTCTCAGAGAGGAGATGCTGGATAGTCACCAGGCTCGAAGTCGTAGCAAAGCCACAGCTTTGTGGAAGATGCTGGCATGTGGTTGTCTGAGTAGATCGTGTCGTGGAAGGAATTCTCTCGGAAGTTCCGTTAGGAATTGCAGAAGGTCCGGAAACCATTCCGCGTGATGCCATAGCAGAGCTAGGAGGGTCATTGAAAAATTGACCGATATTCTGGTCTTGTTGAGTACCCTCCTCATCAGACAGAACGGGGGAAAGGCGTACACGGTGATGTCGTCCCCCCGTTGTTGGGAGGCATCTTGCCAGAGTGCCTTGGGATCCGGGACTGGGGGGAAGTATGGTGGAATCTTGAAGATCAGCGCTGTCGCGAACAGATCCACAGTCGGGGAACCCCACAAAGTCAGGACTTTGTTGGCTACTAGATGACACAAAGACCAATCGATACTCACTATCTGAGACGCTCTGCTCAGATTGTCGGCGAGCACATTCCTCTTGTCTGGAATGAAACGCGCCGATAGTAGAATCGAGTGGCCTCCGGTCCATCTCAGTATCTCTACTGCAAGATGAGATAGCTGCTTCGAAAAGGTACCTTCTTGCTTGTTGATGTAAGCCACTACTGTAGTGTTGTTGCTCATTACCACCACAGAGTGACCTGCCAGGTATTGTTGGAACTGCTGAAGGGCTAACAAACCGGCCTTCATCTCTAAATGATTTATATGGAGGCACTTATCTGTGGTACAGAACGTGCCCCCCCCCCCCCCCCTTTCTTTGAGGCGTCCGGAAACAGCATTAAATCCGGGGGAAGGACAAGAAGATCCACTCCTCTTCGTAGGTTCTCGTCTGTCACCCACCACTGGAGGTTCGTCCGTTCCGCAGGACCCATAGGGATCATGACGTCCGGGGAATCGCAACCTTGATTCCATCGGGACTCGAGCCGCCACTGGAGAGATCTCATCCTGAGGCGATCGTTGGGAACTAGACGAGCCAAGGATGAAAGGTGACCGAGGAGACGTAACCACGATTGGGTTGGAAGCTCTTCTCGACTGATGAAAGGGCTTGCGACCCTTCTCAGCCTTGCTATCCTGTCGTCTGATGGGAAGGCTTTGTGGAGATTGGTGTCTATAATCATGCCTAGGTAAACCAGTCTTTGAGTGGGAAGCAGAGAGGACTTCTCGAGATTTACCATGATCTCCAGATCCTGGCAAAGTCGTAGAAGTTTGTCTCGGAGTCGAAGAAGGGATGACTCCGAGTCTGCTAGGATCAGCCAGTCATCCAGTTAACGGAGGATACGGATGCCGATCCTGTGTGCCCACGATGATATCAAGGTGAACACTTCTGGTAAAACCTTGTGGTGCTGTGGAGAGACCGAAACACAGCACCTTGAATTGGTACCCCTTGTGGTCTAGGCTGAATCCTAAGTACTTCCTTGAAGTCGGATTGACTGGGATCTGGAAGTACCTGTCCTTCAGATCCAGTATACACATGAAGTCTTGTGGCTTCACTGCAAAACTAACCGTGTTTGCGGTCTCCATGCTGAACGGAGTTTGCTTTAATCTGGACCTCTGCCCTAAAGGCCCGGCCCCTTGCTGATCCCATGGCAAGGGAGCTAAATGACACCGGATTCATCCTCAGGGGAGGTAGAGACGTTGCGAATGGGATGCGATATCCCTAACTGATTACGGAAATCGTCCAGGAATCGGCCCCGAGTTGCTGCCACCTGTCTACGCAACCTTGTAGGCATCCTCCCACTGCACACCTGCAGGGGGACTGCCAATCCTAGCGTTTGCGGCCTCGGCTGCTCCCTCTAGGATTCTTCCCTTCCCTGGAGGAGTTCTTGCCTTTCTTGTCCTTGACCGGAAAGGGCTTAGACACCACTGTCTTCACTTTCGTTATTTTGGTGGGACGTGGCTGCTGGGGTGCTGGAGGTTTATAGGGCTTGAATGTCAAAGCCCTATGTAGGAAGGAGTCTTGGTGACTTCCTTCACCTCTCAGCAGCCTGCTCCACGTCCTTAGGCTCAAACCGGTTCGTTTCCATAACAGAGGAATGTCTAAGCCTGTAGATTCCGGTGCTAGGGGCCTCCCGGTGTTGTCTTGGAGTCCTTTGACTCCCTCCTGGGAGGGATGCAGGACACCAACAACGACGGAGGCAGGCTCTTCTCCACCCTTATTCGAGAAGACTTTACCGCGCGAGGTGGGGTTTACCTCAATGGTGTGATGTGGGAACTTCTCACCTCACGTGACTCTCCTGAGGACAGGAAATCTTCGTCCGAAGGGGAGGGAGTAAAGTCTGAGGGGGGAGGGTGCCTGCCTCGAAGACTTACGAGGAGACAGCTTCGTCCTCGGAGAAGTTACCGCGTCCGAAACTCCTCTTTCCTTCTTCAGGGGAGTAGATGCAGCCAAGGATTTGTGGCCCAACTCAAGAGAGAACAGGCTTGAAAGCTTGTGCTACCGCTCTGATTAGAGCCCCAAACCAGGGCTGTCGGCTGCGCTGTCAGACACTTTCCCTGGAGGAGTCGCCTGTAAGAAGATGGAAGATAAGGAAGAAATGTCCCTCGACCTTTCTGGAACCTTCCCCCCTACCGGCAAGCGCGCTGTTCTGTGCCTGCAGGGGGGGAGAGAGAGAGACAGAGAGAGAGAGAGGGGAGGAATGCGGTGATGGCGCCCTTACCGCGTTGTCCGGCAGCCTTGCGCGTGGGAGGGTCTTGGTGATTGCGCTGGCGCTAGCGCGATGGGGAATACCCGGGGCTCGCGCGCGGGAGACTGCTGGAGCGCTCGGACGTGCGGGCACGAGACTTCATAAAGTATGCAGGAATCAGATTGACGTGCAGGATCAGAATGAAGAGCCCGTGCGGGCTAGAATGTTGGCGCGCGGGCGAGACTTCATAGAATGTGCAGGAATCAGATTGACATGAAGGATCAGAATGAAGAGCCCGTGCGGGCCAGAATGTTGCCACGCGTGGCTATCGGCGCGAGCGCACGCGCGGAAGACCATCGGCCCGCGCACAAGACTATTGGCGTGCGCGCGGGAGACCATCGGTACCCACGCGCGTAAGAAGATTGTCGGCGCTTGCGCGCAGGAGACCATCGGTACCCGCGCGCGTAAGAAGATCGGCGAGCGCGCGCGTTTACGCGCTAGGTTGAAGGGTCAGCTAGCAGGACGATCAGGAACTGGGATGTGTCCTTAAAAAAGGGCGGGCATCCCCCGATGAGGAACGTAAGCAGGTCTGCTTTAGTCTCTATGAGGGATATCTACCGCGAACGAGAGAGGTGCCCTTCGTAAAAGAGACTTGAAGACACGCGTGTTGAATCCCCTTGGGGCCGTTGGATCAGCAAGCTGATCTTATCAGGAACGATCCTCCGAAGAGGAGTCTCTATGACTGGCCTCTCTCGCGAACGAGAGAGGTGACACTTCGTAGAAGAGACCTGAAGACACTCGTGGTGACGCCCCTTAGGGCCGTAGGATCAACAAGCTGACTTTAACAGGAACGATCCTCCAAAGAGGAGTCTCTATGAGTGGCCTCTCTCGCGAACGAGAGAGGTGACACTTCGTAGAAGAGACTTGCCAAGACTGTGCTCCACCCCTGAAGGAGGAGAAACTCAGCAAGGGGGGAGAAAAGTCTTGCCAAAGGGCAGCAACAGTAGTCGAAGGGGATGAATTTATTAAGGTATGAGAAGTTCTCCCTCTGAAGGGAGAAAACCTCACACCTGGGGAAGAAACCTCCCTCGGAAGGGAAGTTGTCCAACCCCTGGAGGCGAACCTCCTTTAGCGTTCTAAGATGATCTTAAGTGCTGGTACGTTGTCACGGGAGTACTTCTAAGAGAAGGGATAACGCCCATGACGACGTCCTCTGAGGGACGGCAGCGACAGCAGATTCCCCAGTCATGAACAGGACAGTTCGGCAGAGACAGCAGGCTCTGCTTCCTTGGCACTCTTTAGTCGAACGAAGAAGAACTGCATAGTTAACTGGGAAAATAAAATTAAATAATTATTTTAACAAATTCCCTAGGGAGGAACTCCAAAGAGAAACCCCAGGGGAATAACATAAAATAAGAATTAAGTATGCGTCCTCCTTCCCCAGATGACATCCAAAAGGAGAAGGGGGGCGGAGAGCTGTAATAAAAACAGAATTATAACAGAATTATAATTATCTAAATCATCTAAGAATATAAACTAAAAGTGAGAACCACTGACCCCCCGAAGGAAAGTGTTCCCCACGGTGAAGCTGAAAAGTTGAAACAATTAGATTTCACTAAAAATAATTGAGACAAACAACGGAAATAGCAACCTAACCCGCAACGAGAAAGGAGCTATCGTAATAGTACGTAGTTGTAGTAAGGGGTGAACGACCTCGAGTAGAGAGAGACCGTAGTCAATCTAAAAAAAGGCCACATTCCCTTCGCTGAGAATCCAAGTTTCCCATAGGAAAAGAGGCAAAGCGAAGATAATAGATGAATGAAGAGTGTCCAGGCGTGACGGTTCCCCCGCGGCGGCCGAGTTAACGGAAATAAGCCGACGGGAAGACCGAAGGACCAGAGGGAGAGGTCGTTCCCCACGAAGTGGAACTGTGGTGGCCTTGCACTACGCAAGTGTCGTTGTCGTACATCACACACACAGCACAAACACTGAAACGAAAACTTACTACATTTCTATACAGAAATATATACATAAACATAAAGAATGTTTATATATATATTCCAAGTATAAGAAAAAGTAAGTAAAAAAGACAAAAGCATTAATATGGCTGTCAAAGAGGTGAGGGTGAGAGCGGACACGTCTGACTACCACCCGAGCCGATAGCAAAGTGAGCTCATCACAGGTGTGTGTGAGGGGTTGGGTAGCAGGCTACCCTCCCTACCCCCCCACTAACTAGCGGTGGGGTAGTTAACCCTCGTTAAAATTCTAATGGCTCGTCATTTTAGCTATGCCGAAAGTAATAACCCATATTAAATAGCATGGTTTGTATTTCAGTTACGGAACAAATGTACTTTTCATAAATATCGATACAAAGAGTATTACTGTAACGATAGACCAAGGACTGCGTAGCATAAATAAAAATGAACGCTAGATAATCTTTAAAACAGATCAAAGATTATCCAAAGAAAGCATACCAAAAGGACAAAAATTTTCTTAAAATAACATAATCCTTTTATTTTATATAACTAAATATTTTGCAAGATAGTATTAACTTATCATTCTTTGTAGAAAAAGAAAGAAAAGGCAAGTCGTACTCAGGCTTACGTCAAATGACTGATGTCATCGATGAAGCGAGTTGTTTACCTATCGCCATATGCTTTCGTTAGTTAAAAATAGGTTGAAAAAATTTCCAATCCTACCTTTTACGCTATAACATACATACATATACCAAGGCACTTTCCCCAATTTTGGGGGGTAGCCGACATCAACAATGAAACAAAAACAAAAAAGGGGACCTCTACTCTCTACATTCCTCCCAGCCTAACAAGGGACTCAACCGAGTTCAGCTGGTACTGCTATAACATAGCGATAAAATATCAAACAAACACCCAATAAGCGAATGCTCAAACCCTTAACCCTTTCACCCCCAGGACTATTTGGAAATTTCCAACCCTTAACCCCTAGGGGGTTATTTTTTTCCCAGCACATTTTGCAGTATATTTTTTTGAATTGCTCTAACAGCCTTAATTTTTGTCATAGAGAGGTCAGGTTGGTCTCATTCTCTTGGAAAATGCCTGAATTTTCTCAAAAAATTATCAAAAACATGAAAAAAAAATTTAAATAGCATTTTTGTGCAAAGACGTACCAGTACGTCCTTTGGGGGTAAAAGGGTTAACAAGAGAAAATCACCAAGGTACTGCTAAAATCCAGGTTAAACAAGAGCAAATTCCATCTCTATGTAGCCAGTATGGCGGCAGAAGGAACTCTGATACTAGGAGGGATAGTTCGACCTAACTCCGTGGTGGCGCTAGCGTATACCTGGCATATCTATGCGATTGCTGCTAGTTTTGAATTTTTCTGCAGGACAGAAGCATAAAGCTATTTTATATAACCAGCGGGTAAGTTTAAATGTTTCAATCTACAGTTAGGAGTGTTAACTTAGAATCTCATAGCACAACATAATAATTCCACATTCTTTGGACTTAATCATTAGGAATTTTTACTTTTTTCAGCCTGTTTGCAATAAAGAAAATAAATTATTGAATGGAACAATAAGGTTGAATTAACAATGAAAAATTATTTAACAATTATTTATTCTATATAAAAATATATAATCTTAAAAGACTATTTACTGGCATATCTTTAAAATAAAATAAGGGTTAACTTACAATACATTCACAGTTATTTCCTCACAGTAAGGGTGGCTTAAGAGAACACCAAACAAGTTGAGTCACTGACAAACTCCATCATTTTAACAAACATCCTTTACAACTCTTATCCATGCAATCGTGTCCGAGATTAAAGTGTCATTTTAAAAGAACTGAAAGTAAAAATAAAATATATTAAAAGAACTAAAAATAATACTACGAGTGCATGTGTAGTAGAATACCTTTTGAGTTTCTGGTCTTCTTCCCTAGCAAATAATATAATATCTGTTGTTGGATTCAATGACCTGGACTATCAGAGATGCCTGTTGCCAGAAATAAAATGCAATTAAAAGCCAATTAACCCTTTTACGCCCAAAGGACGTACTGGTACGTTTCACAAAAGCCATCCCTTTACCCCCATGGACGTACCGGTACGTCCTTGCAAATAAATGCTATAAAAATTTGTTTTTCATTTTTTTGATAATTTTTTGAGAAAATTCAGGCATTTTCCAAAAGAATGAGACCAACCTGACCTCTCTATGACAAAAATTAAGGCTGTTAGAGCAATTTAAAAAAAAAATATACTGCAAAATGTGCTGGGAAAAAAATAACCCCTTGGGGGTTAAGTGTTGGAAATTTCCAAAACCCCCGGGGGTAAAAGGGTTAACAAAAAAGTCACAAGGACTTCTAACAACAAATTAAGACTTTTTCTGGCAAAAGATCATCACTCAAATATCCTGTACATACATTTACATTAGCAACCATATATTAAATAACACAATACATAAGAGACAAATATAAAAAATTCTTTTCAGATGGTTGTTAAGTAATACTAATAAAATGTTCAAGATTCAGAGACACAAGTCCTTTGAATCAATTCGAGGAAGTAAGGCACAATCTTCAAGTTTACAAATTATGTTTTCTAAAATAAAATCAGATTATTAAGGGATCTGGTGAGCCAAGTGAGAGAGAGAGAGAGAGAGAGAGAGAGAGAGAGAGAGAGAGAGAGAGAGAGAGAGAGAGAGAGAGAGAGAGAGAGAGAGCACTTTGCATTTGTATTGTCCATATTAAATCAATGGCTGCCTCATATATTATAAAGCTTTCCCTCTCTCTATCTCTCTCTCTTTCTCACGCTAGCATTTCATTCAAACATTCCAACACTCAAATAAAGAGTTCAAAGATAAAAACCAGATAAAAGAACATTAAGAGTAAATGAATCAAAGTATGCATCAACTCAGCAACTGATAATTAAAAATAAATGTCACTCCATTTCCGCATTTCTTTTTCCCATTCAATACAAATTCCTTCTTCCCTTCATCTCGACTTCTTCTTACGTTTCGGAACTTGGTTCTTTTCTTCCTTTCCTTCCTTCTTGAGGTTGTCGAATTTCCGCAGGTCGGCGCTAAAGAGAACCTGCAATAGAGATAAGGCGTGAAAACACTGGATACTACAAATTTTTTAAATCATTTATTTTTCCTAGCTACAAAAACATGAGTCATTTAAATGGGTTACTCCTAATCTCGTTTTCTACAGCCTGACAAAAGAGAAAGGGATTTGATTGCAGGCCACCGTCGCATGACGTGATTCACTCTCTTCTGTTCTTTGAGTCTAATCGATCTTTATAACACCGGAAGTCCAAACACCTATTTTATCAGAAGGGAAGACCTGGACAGTATACCATCGGGTCATGATCCTAGAAGAGTTTCCTCTTCCTTAAATTTCTTCCAGGATATGTTTTTTGTGGGTTTACAAGCCTATTGTGACGGGCCGAGAGAAGGTTGTGACTCAAAGACAGGATGGAAGTAACTGAGTGAGTTCATTATAGAACACTCTCCTTTATATACAATAGCTCAAGGCAACAGGAAATTTCCTGTTAAAAAGCAACACCGTTACCGATGAGAAAAACAGACACGTTTTTTCAGGTTCTTTTTAGTGCGAGGGGAGAGCGAAGATACAAGCACAAAATGAACTATGTACGATCGTGTGACACACGGTTGGTACACTATATTGGATTCAAATCTTCAAGAGTGTTTTTCAAACACTACTTAACTCTTTTACCCCCAAAGGATGTACTGGTACGTTTTACAAAAGCCATCCCTCTACCCCCATGGACGTACCGGTACGTCCTTGCAAAAAAATGCTATAAAAATTTTTTTTTTCATATTTTTGATAATTTTTTTGAGAAACTTCAGGCATTTTCCAAGAGAATGAGACCAACCTGACCTCTCTATGACAAAAACTAAGGCTGATAGAGCAATTTAAAAAAAATATACTGCAAACTGTGCTGGGAAAAAAATAACCCCCTGGGGGTTAAGGGTTGGAAATTTCCAAATAGCCTGGGGGTAAAAGGGTTAAAGACAATAGGAGGAGATTAAACACATTGTTGTGGCAGCTGGTAGTGTGATTAAACCACCTTCTTAGTGTTGTGCATGGACTCTGAATGTTTCTTCTACAGTAATTTGCATTGTGTTATAAACTATGCGGGACCTTCGATTAAACGACTCGGGGTTTGTGATGCTCGGTAAAATATAAATCGTTTTAAAAATGTGTAGTTTATTCCGATGCTGATACAAACTTTAGTCATTTAAATGGCCTCTTCCTTGGGAGGAGTCTCTGTGAAGAGATATGCCCTTCCTTTCTAATACATACATCATATACATACCACGGCACTTCCCTCAATTTTGGGGGGTAGCTGACATCAAACAAATGAAACAAAAAGAAAAGACAGACTAATACATACAACTACTAATAAGTAAAAGCAAAACGTCAAAACTGGATATATTGGAACTGTTGCCGACTCGTAAAGAGGAAAGGCCGTACCTTCAATCCAAGAGGATGTGTCTTGTGCCAGGGTTAAGATATATGAACATTGTGCATTACATAAAGGATATGTCCAATATACATATACATATACCAAGGCACTTTTCCCCCAATTTTTGGGGGTAGCCAACATAAAAAAATGAAACAAAACAAAAAAGGGGACCTCTACTCTCTACGTTTCTCCAGCCTAACAAGGGACTCAACTGAGTTCAGCTGGTACTGCTAGGGTACCACAGCCCACCCTCCCACATTATCCAATATATAATATATATAATAAAAAAATGACTGAAAAATATGGCATTCTTGCATTAGGACAAGATAGGAATGAAGGCTTCAGGTCCATCTGCCTTGATCCACATTACATAATCTTCTAGTGCGGAGAATAACTGATGCGTTTGATGATACAGGTACATAAGAGTGTAAGATTAAATTATTAGTTGCGCTGCAACAACAGGGACTGAGGAGAAAGTGCCCAGAGACCTGCGAGTACAATCTCTCTGGGGTAGTGTTCTGTAAAAGTGGTTTGTCTCTTTCATACACCAGCTTTGAGGAACTGAGTTACTGAGTATTTTTTTGGGTAGAACTTCAAAAACCAAACTTGCAGCAAATGTTTTTGTGTTGAATAGGCTGACATAAGTGTCTTTTTATAGTTTATATGATAAAGATCTGTTTTAATGTTAATGTTCTTAAAATATTGTATTTTCATTTTTATCATTTCATAGTTTATCAATTTCCTTATTTCTTTCCTTAATGGGCTATTTTTTCCTGTTGGAGCTCTTGGGTTTATAGCATCCTGCTTTTCCAACTAGGGCTGTAGGTTGGCTAGAAATAATATTATAAAAATCATTACTAGCCAAGCTACATCCCTAGTGCAAAAAGCATGCTGCTATAAGCCCAAGGGCTCCAACAGGGAAAAATAGCCCAGTGAGGAAAGCAAACAAGGAAATAAATAAATGATATAAGAAGTAATGACAAATCAAAATAAAATATTTAAAAAAAAAAACCATTAAAACAGATAATTCATATATAACTATAAAAAGACTCATGTCAGCCTGTTCAACATAAAAACATTTGCTACAACTTTGAACTTTCGAAGTTCTACTGATTCAACTACCAGATTAGGAAGATCATTCCACAACTTGGTTACGGCTGGAATAAAACTTCTAGAGTACTGTGTAGTATCTAGAGTACTGTGTAGTATTGAGCCTCATAATGGAGAAGGCCTGACTATTAGAGTTAACTGCATGCCTAGTATTACGAACAGGATAGAATTGTCCAGGGAGATCTGAATGTAAAGGATGGTCAGAGTTATGAAAAATCTTATGCAACATGCATAATGAACTAACTGAACGACGGTGCCAAAGAATAATATCTAGATCAGGAATAAGAAATTCAATAGACCGTAAATTCCTGTCCAACAAATTAAGATGAGAATCAGCAGCTGAAGACCAAACCAGAGAACAATACTTGAAACAAGGTAGAATGAAAGAATTAAAACACTTCTTCAGAATAGATTGATCACCAAAAATCTTAAAAGACTTTCTCAATAAGCCAATTTTTTGTGCAATTGAAGACAGATCTAATGAGCCAAGGGAAGGCTGCAGGACCGGACATTCCTACTGAAATTTTGACCAACGGCAGTTTAGTCCTGAGGACTGTGTCTTCACTCCCTCATACTAAAATTATGGGAGGAAAAACAGGTCCCCAATGATTGGAAAGACGCACTCCTTGTCACCATTTCCAAATAAGGAAATAGATTGATTGATTGATTTGAAGTTCTCTGGCATCCAGACATCGAAGGTCATTGTCGCCGATATCGTTTATTATAAACAAAGATTAAAAGAATATTCAATTAAAACCAGAGAAGTAAATATGTTATAAAAGTTAAATAGCATTAAGAAGACCTGCTTCTAATATAAATTTAAAAATGCCACTAGCATAGTAGTACACATCATGTCCAAGGATCTTGGCCAAGATGAACCTGCCATCCTCCACTCGCGCCTCAAACAGATATCTATTTCTTCAGTTATTATAAATGGGGCATTCGGTCAACAAATGCCTCACTGTTAAAGGTACCAAACAGTCGTCGCAATACGGTTGGTGTTGGCCCTTCAGAAGAAACTTGTGTGTCAACCGTGTGTGACCAATGCGGAGACGACAAAGAGACGTCTCCCACTTTCAGGGCATCATGTTATATCTCCAAGGAGATAAGAAAATAGAAGAGAATGTGGGAATTATAGCGGGATATCCTTGATATCAATTTCAGGGATGGTCCTATTAAATAGATTAAAAAATATAGCAGAAACAATCCTGCCAGAATCCCAGTGTGGTTTCTACCCATCTAGAGGAATCATAGACAGGATTTTCTGTGCTTGCCAAATACAGGAAAAATCAATTGAACAGTAAAAAACCCTTATTTCTAATTTTCTATGACCTCGAAAAAGCATACGACAGCGTACGAGAACAGCCATGTGCTCATTCATCAATCACTTTGGAATCCCTGAGTCTTTTGTTGACATGATCAAAGTCTTACATGATGCGACGACAGCTAATCCACCAAAGCAACTCATCCCTTTACCCCCATGGACATACCGGTACGTCCTGGCAAAAAAATGCCATTTAAATTTTTTTTTTTTGCATATTTTTTATCATTTTTTGAGAAACTTCAGGCATTTTCCAAAAGAATGAGACCAACCTGACCTCTCTATGACAAAAATTAAGGCTGTTAGAGCAATTTTAAAAAAATATACTGCAAAATGTGCTTGGAAAAAAAATAACCCATAGGGGTTAAGGGTTGGAAAGTTCCAAATTGCCTGGGGGTAAAAGGGTTAATCGGACAGCCAAAATAATTCTGATTAACATATCACAATTGCAAGTAACTCAAATTGATAATCTCCTCGCGTTGCCACACTTACGGAATGGGCCCACCCGGCGTGTTCGCCAAACACTCCCCTGAAGTGGTCCCCGATCTCCTTGTAAACTCTGTCGGTCACAGACTTGTTGGCCGACAGGTGCGGCAAGTAATCTCTGGCGGCGATCTGGAACACGTGCGTGTCCACTGGGATGGCCCCGAGGTGTCCCATGGACATCAGGCAGATGCAATCAGCTACCTGATGGGGAAGAGAAAGTCTTTAGTCTTTAAGGCTTCAATTAGTCTATATCTGAACTTTTCTATTTTTGAGGTCTTTGTTAAGGCTATTATCATTATTACAAGCTAAGATACAGCCCTAGGGAAAAATTTCATTAAAATTACAAGTAATTACATAATTAATAAGTATTCTTATAGTTTATTTCGGAAGAACAAAGGTTAGTTAACCCTTTTACCCCCAGGCTATTTGGAAATTTCAAACCCTTAACCCCCAGGGGGTTATTTTTTTTTCGAGCACATTTTGCAGTATATTTTTTTTTTAATTGCTCTAACAGCCTTATTTTTCGTCATAGAGAGGTCAAGTTGGTCTCATTTTCTTGGAAAATGCCTGAAGTTTCTCAAAAAATGATCAAAAATTTGCAAAAAAAAATTTAAATAGCATTTTTTCGCAAGGACATACCGGTACGTCCATGGGGGTAAAGGGATGAGTTTTGTGAAACGTACCAGTACGTCCTTTGGGGGTAAAAGGATTAAGAAATAATAAACATGACAACAATCTCAACATATTTTGGTCTCGTCCTAACAAGACATTCCTATTTCTCTATGAATACAATCAAAATTGGTTCTCAAGATGAACATAATTAGCTCAAATCATCCAGCTCATAATCTCCCAACCCTACCCTGCATCATCTCGTCAGTAGACGTGGCATCTGCCTACAAACGTACCAACAGTTCATGTAGCTGTTTCTACATAATAAAATTATTTGTATTAATTTGTATTTCCCTTTACAATCACTTAATTTTAATATCATTGAATACATAGATGATTTATCTTTGTAAGTTCTCAAAATGAAAGTTCTTCTGAAGGGAACTTAGTCATCAGCGGGTAAAACAATCAAACAATTTTGAAACGAAAGAAAAACGAGCTTATCGACCCTAAAGAAGGCATCAGCGATGGACTTACTTTGGCTCCAATGCCGCAAAGACTGGAAAGCTGGGCGTGGCACTCGGGGTAAGGAAGCTTCTTCAGAGAATGCAACCAGGCTTCCCCGCCCTTTTCCGCAATCATCTCAGCCGACTTCTGGATGTACTTTGCTCTGGAAGAGGAAAGTCGGCATTACAAAACACGTACGAGAATTCTGTTTGATCAATTTTCATGTTTCATAGATACTAAATGTTCGTATGTAAACAGATTTCTCAGATTAAAATGACTCGATTAGATTTTGAGAATCATCTGAGACATCACCTTGTAGTTAAAAACATATGGTTTCTGAGGTCCTAAAATAGCCTTAAAAATAAACTATATCTATCCCAGTTGAAAAATAGCTAAAGCAATTGCAAAATGCTATTCACAGTACATCTCAAAATGACCAGAATATATATCATTATTTTTCTTTTGAAGATTTTGTGTAACGATCTTTAGTACCATCATTCGCAGATGTTTCATGAGGATACAACACTTCCTGTGTTCGCATTGATTCTGGTGTTAATAGCTTTACCAATAGAGATTAATAAACTCTCTGGGGATTTCAGTGGAAAGTAGAATTGGAGAATGAGTCCCATATAACGATACATCCTAATTGGGAGGACCTAACGAGAGAGAGAGAGAGAGAGAGAGAGAGAGAGAGAGAGAGAGAGAGAGAGAGAACATGTGGCTTTGAGAGTACATGAGCCAGCTTATGGTGACGTGTGGAGTAGGACTCAAAATTTCCTTGAATGAGGGAGAGAGAGAGAGACCAAAAATTGCTTTCTTTTCGACATTGCGAAAATCTATAAAAAGAATTCTATTTTCGTTCCTTTTAATAAATAGAATTGAGTTTATACAGCGGTGTGTGCCAATAAGAAAGCTTTGGTATGATGAAGCTTATTTGGAGAGATGGAAATAGATGGATGAAGAACAAGCAATAGAACATGTATGTTGGTGATAAGTATCGGGGAAAGACTGAAAGATAGAGTGTTGAAGTAATGTTGGAGACAATAATAAGATTGTTGGATATTATGTTGTAGATTATTGGAGTGTTGGAAGATTGGAAGACACTGAATGTTGGAAATAGATTGTTGAGGAAGCAGAAACTCTGAGAAATATTTTGAGGGACAGTGTTGGAGAAAGACTCATTGGCACACTGCTCGAGATGAGGAGGAAGATTTTGTTGTATGAAGATTGATAAGAGATCGAGTGTTGGAGAAAGATAGACGGAGTCTTCACTTAATCTGTGGAGAAGCAAAGTGTACGATAAGAACCTCAGGTGAATATCTTAGTTTCATCATCAAAATTTTGATTATTTCAATGTCTTTCAACCGAGGTTTTTATGGCTGACTCCCACACACTAATGGAGGAGGGATAATGAAAAAGAGAGCTAGTTATTCTAGTATTCTAGCCAAAGTAATTACTATACTCACTGTACATACTGTACACCAGTTAGCCGATGCCCACCTTCTATAATTACAACATTCAGGGTACACACAGGCACACTTTTATATGTGTTTCCTCATTTCCTTTCCTCACTGAGGTATTTTCCCTGATGAAGCCACTATAGAGCTTATACTATCCTGCTCTTCCGACAATAACACGCGGATCCACATTGGATAAAATCGAATTTAAAAGATTCTAATTACTAAATTTTTCTTTTCCTATAAATATACATTTTGTTACTACTGCTAGAAACATGAACATTAATATTATCAATATTTTTATTACCAGCTAAGCTACAACCCTAGTTGGAAAAGCAGGATGCTTTAAGCCCTATTAAGGGATCCAACATGGAAAACAGTCTCTTCGTCACATAATTATTATTTTATTATTATTATTACTTACTAAGCTACAACCCTAGTTGGAAAAGCAGTTTGCTATAAGCCCAGGGGCTCCAACAGGGAAAATAGCTCAGTGCGGAAAGGAAAAAAGGAAAATAAAATATTCTAAGAAGAGTAACAACAATAAATATTTCCTATATAAACTATAAAAACTTTAACAAAACAAGAGGAAGAGAAATAAGATAGGAGAGTGTGCTCGAGTGTACCCTCAAGCAAGAGAACTCTAACCCAAGACAGTGAAAGGCCATGGTACAGAGGCTATGGCACTACCCAAGACTAGAGAACAGTGGTTTGATTTTGGAATGTCCTTCTCCTAGAAGAGCTGCTTACCATAGCTAAAGAGTCTCTTCTACCCTTACCAAGAGGAAAGTGGCACTGAACAAGTACAGTGCAGTAACCCCTTGGGTGATGAAGAATTGTTTGGTAATCTGTGTTGTCAGGTGTATGAGGATAGAGGAGAATATGTAAAGAATATGCCAGACTATTCAGTGTGTATGTAGGCAAAGGGAAAATGAACCGTAACCAGAGAGGAGGATCCAATGTAGTACTGTCTGGCCAGTCAAAAGACCCCATAACTCTCTAGCGGTAGTATCTCAACGGGTGGCTGGTGCCCTGGCCAACCTAAATAAAAACAAAGTACAGAAGGTCCTGTTACAAACGTTCGTGGATACAAACTCGAATCGAACTGTAATCAGAAATTTCAGATATTGCATCAAAGTTCATTATGAAATGTGATAAAACAATATTGTAAAATTTAATGCAGTAAGTAAGACAACATTTGCAATATGAAACACGACTATTTGTTGACAGTTGAAAATCTAACATTTGATTTACAAACAGCTTCTTAGAACCTATACAGTTTTGCAATTTGTTCAGGACTTTCTGTACGTCACACGGTAACATACTAATGTAAATACTGTCTTCTTTTTACAAAGCGATAGCAGACCAAACACGGTTAAAAATAAAAAGGCGTCGCTACCTAGAAATCCCAAACAGACAAATATAATACTCAACTTGTCCGACGTTTCAGAGATCCCTGCGTCCATCTTCCAAAAATAACACAAAGCACACGAGAAAAACAAAACACGTCTGACCAACGCAAGCCACTCTATAAGCTAACACCCCGGGACCAACAGAATATAACCTTCGGTTCACACACTTCTTACCTGTATCCAAAGCCGTTGTTCCGAAGCGTGGCCTCTACTCCAGGGGCTGCCAGGGCAGACACGCTCGGAAAGGCATGCCAGACTGTGCCGTCGACCTCAGACAGGGGAGGGCCATAAAGGGTGCACAGTTTTTCGACTAGCATCGTTATCCTGCAAAAGAGATGCAAATTAGGGTTAAGGAGTTACAGGAGATTTCATGAATTAATTAAAGGAAATTACAGAAACAAATATTATCAATAATTTTAAGTAGAAAATTAAGCAGATAAATAAGTAAATATTATTATTATTCTTATTACTACTTACTAAGCTACAATCCTAGTTGGAAAAGGGAGGTCACTATAAGCCCAAGGGCTCCAACAGGGAATATAACCCTATGAGGAAAGGAAATAAGGAAATAACTATATGAGAAGTAATGAATAATTAATATCTTAAGATTAGTAACACTGTTAAACTAGATCTATTTTAAAGGTTTAAAGGCTACTCATGAATGGCAGAGGCAAGGGACAGTGACATTGCCCTATCAAGAAGAACAATGCCCTAGAGACTGACCATATATACATATGATCAGTGCCCAAGCACCCTCTCTGCCCAAGCACCCTCTCTGCCCAAGCTAGGACCAAGAAGGGGCAGGCAATGGCTGCTGATGACTCAGCAGGTAGACCTAAAGGCTTCTCCAAACTCCCCATCCTTAGCTCACAAGGATGGTGAGGTTGCAGCGACCAAAGTAACTAACGAGTTTGAGCGGGACTCGATCCCCAGTCTGGTGTTTACCAGTCAGGGACATTACCACATCGGTCACCACAACCCTGTCATATAAAAACTACGGAGAGAGACTCATGTCAGCCTCTTCAACATAAAAAACTTCCCTTTTGAAGTTCCAATGATTCAACTGTCTGATTAGGACGATCATTCCACAATCTGGTCATAGCTGGAATAATACGACTAGAATATTGTGTAGTAATGAACCATATGGAGAAATCAAGGCTTAGAACTGCATACCTAGTTTGCTGAGTAAGCAAATTGTATAGGTCTCTTCAATATCTAAGAGAAATGGAGTTTTTATGATAAAACAAAGTTTTATGAATACTTACCTGGCAGTTATATATATATAGCTGAGTCTCCGACTGCGGCAAAATTTAATCGAAAATCGCGGCAACCGCCTTGTGGTGGTTGTGTGGTTAAATGGTTAACAACCCTTACAGGGTGGTACTTGGAATCATTCCCGTTTTCTGTTCCTCAGATTATCTTTGCCCGACCTGTCTCCTGAGGGGAGGTGGGTGGGCTAAAATATATATATAACTGCCAGGTAAGTATTCATAAAACTTTGTTTTATCATAAAAACTCCATTTTTATGAATAGAACTTACCTGGCAGTTATATATATATAGCTGATTCACACATTTGGAGGAGGGAAACAGACAGAAAAACATAGTTGGGGAAACAACAAAAGAGTTGTAGGAGAACAAACACCTTGATTCCTTACCTACTAAGGTAGCTGACTTCAAAGGTAACTGCCTCTAGAGTCGCTTTCCCTTAGGAGTGTTCAGCCAGGAGTAGACCTGCTACGCTGCAACAACTCAATCGAGTCTGTCAAAGGGGTAGGACCAACAACTTGACTAGACTTCAGAAACTACCTTCCCATATAATAAAAACCTGCAACCTTACTAAAGCTAACCACCTAACCTTGCAGAAATAGATATAAACTATCTATCTGGACTGAGGGATCCGTGACAACCATAAAAAACACAAACCCATATACAAGTACATAAACTAAGGTTGAGTGGGGGTAGTAACTCCTTTGCCTAATACAGAAGCCGCAGCTACGTATGGGCCCAAGGTATAACACTTGTCATAGTCCACTCTTACCTCTCTGAGGTAATGAGAAGCGAAGACAGAGTTGCTCCTCCAGAACGTTGCGTCCATGACCTGCCTAACTGACATATTTTTCCGGTATGCCAGTGAGGCAGCAATGGCTCTTACTTCGTGAGCCCGTACTTTTAACAGGGCGAAGTTTTCTTCCTCACAAAAGAGGTGGGCTTCCCTAATAGTTTCCCTCAGGAAAAAGGACAAAGCGTTTTTTGACAGGGGTTTTTGAGGATCCTTCACAGAACACCATAAGGAGTTGGAAGCACCCCTCACGTTCTTAGTGTGGGCCAAATAAGCCTTGAGAGCCCTAACCGGGCAGAGGAGGCTTTCCTGTACCTGACCCACTAGATTCGTGAGGTTAGGGACTTCAAAAGTCCTGGGCCAGGGTTTCGAAGGGTTCTCATTCTTGGCGAGAAAGTCGAACCTCAAGGCACAAACCGCTCCATTTTGGGTGAAGCCTACACGCTTCTCGATTGCCTGGACCTCGCTGATCCTCCTGGCAGTCACTAGAGTCAAAAGGAAGAGGGTTTTCTTAGTCACATCTCGCAGAGAGGCTTGCGAGATAGGCTCAAACTTCTTGGAGCACAAAAACTTAAACACCACATCCAGGTTCCAAGAAGGGGGTCTTAACTGCACCTGCTTCGTTGTCTCAAAAGACCTAATGAGGTCCTGCAAGTCCTTACTCTGAGATAACTCTAAGCCTCTATGCCTAAAGACGGTTGAGAGCATGCTCCTGTATCCTTTAATGGGAGATACAGCCAGCTTAGCATCCTGCCTGAGGTACAAAAGAAAGTCTGCAATCTGGCTTAGCGAGGTAGAGGACAAGGAAACCTTGTGTCTCCTACACCAAGCTCTAAAGGTCTCCCACTTTGATTGGTAAACTCTTTGTGAAGAGATCCTCCTTGCTCTGGCAATAGCTTTCGCCGCTTGTGCCGAAAAGCCTCGAGATCTAACGAGCTTCTCGACAGTCTGAAGGCAGTCAGATTGAGAGCGAGGGGGTTTTGATGAAATCTCTCGAAGTGGGGTTGTCTGAGAAGAACTGGACTTGCCGGGAGTCTTCTTGGAAAGTCCATCAGCAACCCTACCACTTCAGTGAACCATTCCCTCTCAGGCCAGAATGGAGCCACTAGGATCATTCGTCCCGAATCGAGGAGAGCGAATTTCCTGACAACCAGATTGATGATCTTGAACGGGGGAAAGGCATACATGTCCAGCCCCATCCAATCCATCAAGAAGGCGTCCACTGCAACAGCTTCTTCCTCGTCCGGGACTAGGGAGCAGTAGTTGGGGATCCTCTTGTTTAGACTGGAGGCGAAAAGGTCTATTACAGGTCTGCCCCACAACTTCCAGAGGCTCCGACAGACATGCGGGTTGAGAGTCCACTCTGTAGGAAGGACTTGTCCCCTCCTGTTGAGCATGTCTGCCCTGATGTTTCTCTGCCCTTGAACAAACCTTGTCAACAGCTGAATCTCGTTCTCGTTCGCCCAAAAGAGAAGCTCTCTCGCAGTTGTGAACAGAGAGAGGGAGTGAGTTCCCCCTTGCTTCCTTATGTACGCGAGAGCTGTGGTGTTGTCGGAATTGATCTCCACAGTCTTTCCTGACACCGAGATTTTGAAGGCCTTTAGCCCTAACAAAATGGCCATCAATTCCTTCCTGTTGATTTGCCAACTGATCTGACTCCCTTCCCAAATACCTGAGACCTCTTTGTTCCCTAGTGTTGCTCTCCAGCCTGACTCGGACGCGTCTGAGAATAACACTAGGTCGGGGTTCTTCTTGAACAAGGAGATCCCTTTTCCCAACAGAGCTGGGTCCAGCCACCACATCAAAAGATCCTTGATCTTTGTCGGAATGGGAAAAGAAAGTGTCCTCCTGGATCTTTCTGTTCCAAACCTTTGCGAGGAAGTGTTGCAGAGGCCTTAGGTGCAGTCTCCCCAACGGGACAAACTGCTCCAGGGAGGATAGAGTTCCCAGCAGACTCATCCACTCCTTCGCTGAGCATTCCTGCTTCCTCAAAAAATCTTTGACTTTGTCCAGGCACCTTGTCTGCCTCTCCTGGGAGGGAGAAGCCTGAAAAAGAACTGAATTCAGAACTATCCCCAAATAGAGAATAGTCTGATTCGGCTCGGTCTGATACTTCCCCCAGTTGACGATGAGTCCCAGGTCCTGAGTCATAGTATACGTCTTCATTAGGTCCTCCAGACATTTTTCTTTCGACTGTGACCAGATCAGCCAGTCATCTAGATAGAAGGAGACCCTTATCCCCTCCTGGTGTAACCAGCCTGCCACATTCGCCATAAGTCTGGTGAAGACTTGGGGAGCTGTGCTGAGACCGAAGCAAAGTGCCCTGAACTGGAAGCACTTGCCCTGGAACACAAATCTCAGATATCTCCTCGAAGACGGATGAATGGGGACGTGAAAATAAGCGTCCTGCAGGTCGAGAGAAACCATCCAGTCGCCTGGACGAACTGCAGCCAGCACTGACTGAGTCGTCTCCATGGAGAACTTTGTTTTCTCCACGAAGGCGTTCAGAGAGCTGACATCTAGGACTGGTCTCCATCCACCCGAGTTCTTGGGAACCAGAAACAGGCGATTGTAAAAGCCTGGGGAGGCGAGGTCTTGAACCGGCTCTATTGCTCCCTTGACCAACATCTGGTCGACTAGCTCCAGAAGAGCCTCTCGTTTCCCACCGTTGGTGTACTGAGCCACTAAGGCTAGGGGAGTGTCTGAGAGAGGTGGTTTCTTTAAAAAGGGGATCTTGTAACCTTCCTTGACGACTGAAAGGGACCAGGTGTCCGCCCCTCTCCTTTCCCAAGACTGCCAAAAACGAGACAGTCTTGCCCCTACTGGTGTCTGGAGGACTTCCATCTCATTTTTTGGACCGGGGCCTAAACGCACCTCTGCTGGTCCTTGGCCCTGACTCTTGTCTTCTCCCCCTAAACCAAAAGGGCTGTTGAAACTTCTTCTCTTCCTTCTTCAGAGGAGCAGGAGCAACAGGTAAGGTCTTCCTAGCAGACCGAGACAAAAGGTCCTGAGTAGCCTTCTGTGCCAGAGAAAGGGAGATATCTCTGACCAGAGCTTCTGGAAAAAGATGACGTGAAAAAGGGGCGTAAAGCAGCTCCGACTTCTGGGCAACAGTCACAGATCTAGAGGTGAAGGAGCACAAAAGGGCCCTCTTCTTTAAGACCCCTGCTGAGAAAAGGGAAGCCAATTCATTCGCTCCATCCCTTAGAGCTTTGTCCATGCAGGACATGATACTCGTCAGGTCCTTCGTGTCCTCCAGGAGTTCAGACTTCCTGGCCAGAGTCCCGAGAGACCAGTCCAGGAAGCTGAAAACCTCGAAAACCCTGAAAATTCCCTTGACGAGGTGATCAAGCTCCGACATGGACCACATCACCTTGGCAGAGTTTAAAGCATGCCTTCTTGCCGAGTCCACAAGAGCCGAGAAGTCACCTTGGGAGGAGGCAGGCACTCCTAACCCCAAAGGTTCCCCTGTCTCATACCACATACCAGCCTTGGAAGCGAGCCGAGACGGTGGAAAAGAAAAGGTGTTCTTGACAGCTTGTCTCCGTTCCTTCATCCAATCATCCACCTTAACGAGAGCTTTCCTGGCCGAAATTGAAAGTTTCATTTTGATGAAGGCCGAAGACTTAGTAGCTTTCTTCCTGGTAAATTGAGACTGAGGAGAACGAGGGGCCGAAGGTTGAAATTCCTCCCCATAAAGTTCCAAAAGAGAGCGAGAAAGAACCTTATAATCACTAGAAGAGTCGGCAGGTTTTTCTTCCTCTTCCGAAATATCTTCGAGGTCCTGCTCAAGGATAACATACTGAAGAGCTGGGCTGCCAGCAGTCTGGCACCGAGAGCTGTTTGAATCCTGGCGCCGAGCGCCGCTAACATCCAGTCGGCGAGAAGCGGTATCGTCACAATGACGAGAAGCGGTATTGTCACGATGACGAGAAGCAGTATCGTCACGATGACGAGAAACGGAATCGTCCTGAAGATGCAGGCTGCCTTCGCCTTGAAAATGCAGACTGCATTCATCCTGTTTCTTAAGAAACGAGGCGGTAACGTCCTGGCGTTTCGAAAGAGAAACGGAATCGTCACGGCGCCGAGAACGAGAGGCAGTATCGTCCTGGCGCCGAGAGGGGGGAAGGAAAATCCTGGCAGCGTGCCGATGAAGATGGTGTGCGTTGTCGTACGGCCGACGAAGTGCGCAGAGGTTTCTTGGGAGAGATACTAAGATCTCTTAACAGGCAAAGAGACGTCCTTACGTCTGACAGACTGAGAAGGGTGGCTGGAAGCTTGAACTAACGATGAAAGTTGTTCCTGCATAACAACCATGAAAGCTTTAGCAACCTCCGCTGGCTCTCGCGGTGCCGAAGACGGCAGTTGTCGTACGGCTTGACTGGTGGGAGCGCTGGCAGAAGAAGCAGGGAGTTTAGCAGGATTAACTGGGCTAAGGACTCTCTGTTTCGCCCTCTTAACAGGAACAACATCGAAATCGTCTTCCGAAGGATCAGGATCTCGGCTACTCGAACCGGGAGAGGGAGAGCGAGACTGCACATCCCGATTCCACCCTCTCTTCATTGGTCTTGATTCGTAACGCCAATTACGTCTGGGAGAACGATCAGGCGAAGACACAAACGTATCCGACACGCCTTTTCTACGGCGGTCAAGAGCAGCCTGGGAGATCGCAACAGGACTGTCTGAGGCGACGACTGACTGAGGATAAGCACCTCTCACCCCCTTTCGGCTTTCGACGTACCTTCTCCCTTGGTCCTGGGAGCTTGGTAGAGGTCTAGACCTAGGGGTATGACAGATTCGATCAGTCGCCACCTCCACTGCACTTTCACAAGCACTAATTTCACTTACACCCTTACCTTTAAAAGCCTCCAATTGTGCTTTAATGGCCTCTAATTCAGCAGCTAATTTAGCATACCCAGGGTCATCCGTAGGCACAGATCCTGTAGAAGGGGCAGGAGTTACTTCATTTGGGGAAGGAATAACTTCCAAAGAGGTTACAAGTAAAGGGTCAATAGATAAATCTAAGCTAGGCTCACTCGCAGACTTTGACTTTGATTTAGCTCTTCTAACTCTATCAACCTCAAGTTTGCGCACATAGCTAACCAATTATCATCATTTAAAACCTCGCATTTCTTACACCTATTATCTAGAGCACATTCAAACCCCCTGCAACCCATACAGATAGTGTGAGGGTCAACCGACACTTTCGGCAACCTCACCTTGCAAATATCATTCGCACAAATACGAAAATGAATTTTCTCACTCATGATAAGAAAGGAAAAAAGACAAAAAACAAAAAACAAACACGATT
This sequence comes from Palaemon carinicauda, assembly GCF_036898095.1. Lineage (NCBI taxonomy): Eukaryota > Metazoa > Arthropoda > Malacostraca > Decapoda > Palaemonidae > Palaemon > Palaemon carinicauda. The sequence goes on from NC_090767.1 coordinate 11,241,988, forward strand.
GCCAAATCCCAACACAGTGTACTTCACCAAAAACGAAGTCCAAAAAGGCGATGAAGGGAAAGCGATCCGAAAAAACTCTGAATGGCGGACCAACGATGTTGTCAATCCGGCCGGCAGAGATAATCTGAGGAACAGAAAACGGGAATGATTTCAAGTACCACCCTGTAAGGGTTGTTAACCATCTAACCACACAACCACCATAAGGCGGTTGCCGCGATTTTCTATTAAATTCTGCCGCAGTCGGAGACTCAGCTATATATATATAACTGCCCGGTAAGTACTATTCATAAAATTATTAATTTAAAGATACCATTACCTTCTACAAGTAACCGGAGTAATCACCTTTTAATATTACTGTTGGACGAGCATATGAAAAAGAAGACATTCTCGACGGGATCCTGGTTCAGCATACGCACGCCCGGGAAGCTGGGACACACGGCCGCAAAGTTGGCGTCGGCTTTCGACCAGAGGGCGTACATCTCCTCCAGACAGAGGTCCAGTTGAAAGTAGTCCCTAAGGAGTCTCTGGCATTCTGTCTCGCTGATCACACCGGACTGGTAATCAGAGTCACCGTTAACTTTGCTTCTTTCGGTCTTTTGTCTCTTCGCTTTCGGCGCTGGCTCTTCGCCGTCGCGAAGCGGAAGCTCCGGTGCATCGTGGGTCTGATAGAGGATGCCGGTGTCATCTTGGCACAGTCCAAACGTGGTTTCCAATGATGCCGTGTCATTTCCCAGAGACAGCTTCCCTCCATCTGAAATGCCAAATGTTGCGTAAAGTATTGGCATTTTCATCAACTTACGACACCAGAAATGACACTACAGTACTGTTTTATTAAAACTGCCTCTTCTCATTCATCACCATCAAACCTCACACTTATTTATTCATTACTGTATTGTACTGAGTTGCAAAATCTCTTAGACACTATAAACCCCAAAAAGGAACCCCACATCTTTGCTAACACTGTATAGAGTCATTCCTTCTTCCTAATAAAATCGTACATTTTAAAAAGTACAAAATATGTGGCAGTATGTTAAGTGTCGGTACTTTTGCTCTCCATTTCTTAACCATTGAAGATTATGAAGAAAGTGTATAAGACATTATTGCTCATAATCAAAACATCAAAGAGATGGCAGTCTATCATATTGATTCCAACTGACTCAAAGAGTCTACCTCAAATAAAATCCCCAGGTTTTAAAAGTAATTCTATTTTCCCTAACTATACAAACCACCATTCTTCAATAGGAGACTTATTATCCTTGGGAGGGAGGAATTCCCTCTGATTAAACCGGACGGTTTACTTTCCCGGGAAATGCCAAAGCACTTTGGTCTTGTGGAGAGGCGGAAGTGACGGCTCCTGCGTGTAAACGTCCTAACGACTTGGACGTGAAGATGAGGAAGGTGATGGGATAAGCCACTACCAGGGACTGACAGACGATCAGGGAAGAAACTACATCTTTGTGGATTGTACGTTGTCTGAATGTGTGGTCATAAGAGAACATGGGTTGCATACATCTTCCCATCCTCCCCAATCATAAGGCCTGGCTGCATCTATCATCCGGTCCAACAAACAACAGGCTGACTACTGTGCCCCAAAGGAAGAAGAGAAAACAAAGAAAAGCCCAGTAAATGTTACATCTCATTCTGGACTTTCGGACGTTTCTCGTGTTGTGAAGGAGACAGGTTTGCTACCTGAGCCCCTACCAACGGTGCAAGGATAAATGTTCCCATGAACCTGTGGGTCCTACCATAGGTGTTGGGCAGTGGAGGTCTTCAATTACTAACAGATCAATGTCTTCATGAAAACCACCTCTGACAAGATCTGATAATATTCAGTCTTTGTATGAGCGAATCCGGAGCAGTCCTGTCATCCCCTTGTGTCCGACTGTTGCAGCCAGAAAGAAGACAGTTTCCGGGTATCTTTCCTAATCTGGCCAACCGCTAGTCGCCTCTTTTGTAGGGACGAGATGAAGAAGAATTCAAGTCGTGAACAACTGGACTCGGTGTCCTTGTTGCCACAAGCTCTTGAACCAAGTTGACTTCTCACACAAGAAAAGACATACCATTTCCTACTCGCTTCGCCAGGGCTACTGCGGGCTCGAGCAGTTCCCTATAGATCTGAGAACTCGTGAAACACTACGTGCGGCTTGAATTCACACGGAGGTCAAGGTTACCTCAAGTGTCCTGTCGCATCTCAGGTCTGAGTCCAAGTTGGGGACTGAGTAGCAGATTTACCGCTGAAATCGGGGAGCTTCTCCCACGAAGGAATAAGACAAACAACAGATCAGGGAACATTTCACGTGCCGTCGCTTGGGAGCAATCAGGGTCCATTTAAATCCCAATGTCTTCCACCACCTGTCGAGAAATCGACGAACAGGGAAAAGAGGGTAGGAAAGACGCAAGCATCTAGGATCCCCAGTGATGTTGGAAGACATCTTCGAACTTTGCATACAAGGAGAAATCAGAAAGTTTCTTGTTCAACTGCATGGGGTGCAGGTCGAGCGATGGCGAGTAACAAAGCCTTCCCGCCACGAGATGATGTACAGTACAGGTAACACGGAGGCTGTCAATTAAGCACATTTTCAATCAAACAGCGCTCATGTCTGAAAGAACTGCGCAGAGCTCTAACGCTTCTTCTACTCCTAAGAGTGCACCTCTTTGAGAAGGGTTTGTGACTGGGAACCCTTTGTAACTTTGATCATGCACACAAGCATTGTCTATCATTATCCATACCAAGTGTTCTATCAAACTCTTTGGAGAGATTGCAAGGCTTGTAGTGCTGCAAGCATTCCTGGTAGATTGAAAGGCAGCTGCAGTCCTTATGTATATCACATCCTGTAGATGGATGGAAGGAAATTCAAGTTGACAACTCATCCCTACTATGAATGTACTGTGGACAGCAGATTCTCAAAGGAGAGGAGGACTCGCAATGAGATTTGTCATAATGCTACCAGGGTAGAAAATCCAGTATTCTTGATGCCATCCCACCTAAGGGTAAGAGGAATGCTGGTTGATAGCCAGTAGAAGCTTCAGGAGCTGTTGGAGCAATCACTTATAAGACGTTCATGCAGTAGCTTTTTTGTCGACGTTGAGTCTCGGAACAGTTACATCGACTCTCTTGCTGCGATAATTTGCCAAGAAGTTTCCCGCAGCTTTCGGATATTCTGTCTCCTAAAGAGTTTCTTCCGATACATCTCAATCCGCAGACCGAGACAGGAGGAAGTAAGTCTGTCTCGATGCTGAAGTGATTCCTCTGAAGGAGGGTAGAGACCCGTTGGTGGATGAATGCAGATATAAAGTGCTCAAAAGACTAACATGAACACTTATAGTGGTAACCTCTTCTCCCAAGGATGCAATGGAGAGAACTTCCAGTAAGAAAGAGAATGTATCCGTGAGGGTAAGAGCGTCCTCCAGGTCAATGGAAGCACACTTCATTCTTATGATGGACTGTATGCTGCTATCTGTACCTATCCTGAATGGCTTTAGGGGAATCATGCATGGAGGCCAATGACTGGTCTGCTTTTCCCGTCGACAAGAGTACAGTATTCCATCCGTATAAGTAGACGGTAGGAGTCTGTAAAAACCTTCTTGGAAGAGCTCCTACCTTTAGAGGGTGAATTTCAATTGGTCGATCACAGGCGATATCAGCAAGCAGGTTTGGAACATTGTTGGCGAGTCACTCAAAGTACCGACAGGAACGTCCCTGCTCAGAGAAGGTACAGGAGGTCCCTGAATTCAGTGAACCTCTCTGCCTTATCTTCTATTCCTCTCTAACTGGAAAGAGAGGTTGTAGGTGAAAGGATGGAGCAATGTCTGAACCTTTCCAGGGGAGAAGAAAAGCCTGGAAGAGAAGATTGAACCTGTATGTCACAGGAGACTTCTTCAGCGCACTCAAGGTACCATGGGGATCTTAGGATATTCATCCTTGAAGGGCCGAACCCAAAACAGTAACTGATCGATGGAGGAGGCGACTTGTTTGCGCCTTCTTCTACCCCCCTGATGTCGGCTCCCTCTCGGGGAAGCAGGTTGCAGCCCTCGTACCAACACGTTCCGTGAGGAACCTACAATCTTTACTCCCTTATTCGGCAACATGTAAGGCGACTGTATGTTCTCTCCTACGGGTTTCCAACTGCCCCTGGAGAAGATGATTAGTACATCAAAATGGTTTTGAGTTATGATAGTTGATATTTATCTGGGCTCCAAAAGGCACTAGAAGAGATGGAAGACCCAAGAACTATGAAGTGTGAAGTAAATGATGAATGGAGAAGTATTAAATTAAAACCTCAAGATAGAGACGACTGGTGAAATCTATCCAGGCTTTTTGTGTCAATAGGCGTGGTAGATGATGATGATGATTTAACGTGCATTTCCTAAAACTATCGATTCTCAACTACAGTAATTAGTATCGATGACATAGAATAACACTGGCATAGGGTATAACTTATTGTTTTGAACTTTTTTGATGATATCTGGCACACCAAAATTATCCTCATATAATAGGGACCAAAGACTCCTAATTTAAGAGATGGTTTGTCCCAATAATCATGGTCCAGATAGCCAGTAGGAAACATATATAGTTCATGTATTTATTCTGACCATTTTTGATGAAATGATCTGGTTAGGAGGAGACACCTTCTCACTTAAGGCCCCCAACAACCAATCCAAAAAATGAAAAACTTCAAAAGCACGAAAGACTCCTTTAAGTAGATGATCAAGCTCTGAACAAGTCCACCAAATCTTGGAGCGTCTCATGGCTAGACGACGAGGAGAGTCTACCAGGCTTGAGAAGTCTCCCTGGGCAGAGGCAGGCACTCCCAAGACGAGAACTTCTCCCGTGTCATACCAGACGCCCGAACGAGAAGCTAGCTTAGGAGGAGGAAAAGCGAAGGATGACTTTCCCAGACTTCTCTTGGTTTCCAACCAGTCTCCCAGCAAGCGCATGGCCCTCTTAGAAGATCGAGAGAGAGCACTAACTTCGTATAAGAAGGGGTTGAGGAAGGTGGTTCTCCAACAGTTACTCTCATCAGAAACCGGTCAATTTACAGAAAAACACGGGACAACACTTCTAAGAGAAATAAAATAACTTTATCTACAGTAAATGATGTGCTTTCAACGAATTTGACATTTATTTCCACTGCAAATAAGCCGTTCTATTGTTATGGCTGAATGGACAAAGGTGGGAACTTGGGATTTTGGGTGTGCGAAAACAAAACGTCATCATTAAACTCTTTTGAGATTTGTAAAATGGTACAGAACCTAAAAAACCCACCTAACCTTACCTAATAGTTCCCAGGTCACAAGCCCTAGATGGGGGAGCAAGACCCTGGACCCCATATATTAGGGTATATCTTATTAAATATTTATTTGTGAAGAAAATAAAGGTCATTTTCGAAGGAAAGGGAGTTTTTTAATAGACCCCAATTATTATTATTAGTAAATTTGTCCCATGTATTTCTATAATACCCAGAAACCTAAGAAACGCCATAAAATACTGCAGAAACAAGTCTCCTTTTCTCCAAAAAGATTACTGTACTATTCTATAATTTCACCCTAACCTTAATTGCTATACTTTAAGCTACAACGTGAAAAAACAACTTTGTAATACCATAAAAAATCCCAAGAGTTTTAGTTTCCCTTCAAAAACTTGAGCAGTAATGAGAATGTTCAAGTGAATATACTTTATTTTCATCAGACAACACAAACAGGTTAGTCTTAACCCTTTTACCCCCAGGATTTTTGGAAATTTCCAACCCTTAACCCCCAAGGGGTTATTTAGTTCCCAGCACATTTTGCAGTATATTTTTTTAAAATTGCTCTAACAGCCTTAATTTTTGTCATAGAGAGGTCAGGTTGGTCTCATTCTCTTGGAAAATGCCTGAATTTTTAAAAAAAAAAATATCAAAAAAATGAAAAAACAAATTTTTATAGCATTTTTTTGCAAGGACGTACCGGTACATCCATGGGGGTAAAGGGATGGCTTTTGTGAAACGTACCGGTACGTCCTTTGGGGGTAAAAGGGTTATAAGGCTCGTGAATACAACTTTCAAGTATTTCGGGGTGTATGTATGATAGCGACCAGATACTGATAATGTGTCGTGTTTAATACAACGCTTCGTCACGGTAACAGGAGGACTGACCCAGGCGGAGGATTGACCCATAATCTCTGGTAAAACTGACCCATAATGTGTATTATACCATAGTGCATTCATTATTAAAGTTATTTAATTAAATATAATACCATATGGATTCAATATAACATTAACACTTATATGTTGTAATAAAAACTTTTATGTCATTGGTAAATATTATATATTTGCAGGTAGAACCTTGGATAGGGGTTGTGACATGGGAAGGGGGTCCGGGGGCTTGGCCCCCGGCTAGGGGTTGTGACCTGGGAACTTCTAGGTTAGGTTAGGTGGGTTTGTTAGGTTCTGTACCCTTTTTAATTACATTTTCATATCCTATACACAAAATATTTGATAGAAAAGTAAATAAAATATCAATGAAATAATAAACTTTTCCTTAATAAAATCATGTAATAATACCAAAGAATTAGCTTTAGAAAAGAAAAACATTGTGGGTCAGTCCTCCAAACCACTCCAGTTACCCTGAAAGTGTGTGGCGTTTATTACAACGCTTCGTCACAAACACGACGGAATACAAATGCGAAGTCGATGACGTCAATAGATATAAAAAAGGTAAATCTTATGTTGAAATGGCACTGCAAACATCAAGACGATGTTACCAGCAGTGGCAGAACTACTGGAAGAAGTGTGTGCAGTCTCAATACTTCACAGTACTCTAAAAGTTTTATTACAGCTGTGTCCAAGTTATGGAATGATCTTTCTAATCAGGTAGTTGAATCAGTAGAACTTCAAAAGTTCTAACTGGCAGTACAGTAAATGTTTTTAAGTTGAACAGGCAGACATAAGTCTCTCTTTATAGTTTATAAATGAAATATGCTTTAGTGTTTCTGGGGTGTATGTACGATAGCGGCCACCTGTATGCCTAACTTAGAATACGGCAGTGTAAGGGGGGTCGCAGGGGGGCGTTATCCCCCCCACCCCCGTTAGGTAAGTAGGTAAGGACACGGCCTGTAGGTTAGGTTAGGGGGGAAAGTTTAGGTTAGTTGATGTCCATTTTTAATCAATGCGTGAGGAAATGGCCGCTGATATACAAAGGCTCCATGTCTCTAAAATATTTATTTTTAATTATTCATTATTTCTATCCAATATTCCTTTCCTTATTTCCTTTCCTCATTGGGCTATTTTTCCCTATTGGGGTCTCTGGGTTTATAGCATACTGCTTTTCAAATTAGGGTTGTAGCTTAGCTGGTAATACTGATAATAGGATTTTTTCAATGCGACATTCACCATTAGAATATTTACGAGTATAATAAAAACATTGGCTTAGGGTACAGGGGTGTAACCCCATAGGTCAAGGCAGGTATGGGGGTGCCTCGAGGTAGTACGATCCCTTCGACTTACTTTTGCCTCGAACAAATAGTCAGCAGGTATAGAAAACGGGATTGCAAGACGAGTGGCGATATTGAACGTATTTACTAACCAAACTGGATATGCGCGAACCTATCGGTAACTTTAACCTTTGGCCTGCAGTAGGTCATCAAAGTTACATTACCCCGCAATTATGGTTAGAATAGGCTGGTTAGCCTGCAATAATGATTAATATAGGCTGGTTAGCCTGCAATAATGATTTATATAGGCTGGTTAGCCTGCAATAATGATTAATATAGGCTGGTTAGCCTGCAATAATGGTTAGTATAGGCTGGTTAGCCTGCAATAATGATTAATATAGGCTGGTTAGCCTGCAATAATGATTAATATAGGCTGGTTAGCCTGCAATAATGGTTAATATAGGCAGGTTAGCCTGCAATAATGGTTAGTATAGGCTGGTTAGCCAGCAATAATGGTTAATATAGGCTGGTTAGCCTGCAATTATGGTTAATATAGGCTAGTTATCCTGCAATAATGGTTAGTATAGGCTGGTTAGCCTGCAATAATGGTTAATATAGGCTGGTTAGCCTGCAATAATGGTTAATATAGGCTGGTTAATCTGCAATAGTGGTTAATATAGGCTGGTTAGCCTGCAATAATGGTTAGTATAAGCTGTTTAGCCTGCAATAATGGTTAATAGAGGCTGGTTAGCCTGCAAGATGATTAGCAATTTCAGCCTACCTAAGGTACCGACCCCAGACTAACGTCTCCAGCATAAGGTACACAGCTTATAGGCTAGAACTATAAATCAAGCATTTACCATATAAATATTTAGGTTAATTACAATACAATATAATCGTGAATACAAATAGATATAAATAAATCAATGAATAAATAAGATTAAATATATTTCTCGTCTCGTATACCTGAAAGCCTGACCACATTGAAGAGTGATGTCCAACCGAAGCTCTTTCTTCGAACAGGGAAATTTGAAGAATCTTCCAGACATCATTAACGGAAATTGGATTAATTGAGGTTTTTAATCCATATCATTAACCGTTAATATAATAAACTGGGCAGGAATTAAACTGGTAATAATATTGGGTTGGTCTCAAACACTTCTCCGAAACCCGCCATTAAGTTACTAACGGAACCGGTAGAGTCTCTCGTTGGTCAGTGAAAAATATGAAAAAATAATGAAAAAAATCAGTTTAATTATAATATATATACAATTTAAAGGTATTATATTATTCATATTATTTTTATAGGTTATCAAAAGTTAAATTTATACTTTAATTACGGATATTTTAGTCATTTTAAAACAGGAAAATGGGATAGCGAGCCAATAACTATGTCATTCGCTTCTGACCAAAATTATTTATTTGTAAAATTGAAAAAAAAGAATAAAAATATATTATTATTATTATTATTATTATTATTATTATTACTTGCTAAGCTACAACCTTAGTTGGAAAAGCAATATGCTTTAAGCCTACGGGCTCCAACAGAGAAAGCAGCCCAGTGAGGAAAGGAAATAAATAAGCTACAAAAGACGTAATGAACAATTAAAACAAGATACTTCAAGAAAAGTAACAAAATTAAATTAAAATCTATCATACATAAGCTATAAAAAAATTAAATAAAACAAAAGGAAGAAAAATACATAGAATATTGTGCCTGAGTGTACCCTCAAGCAAAAGAACTACCCCAAGTCTGTGGAAGACCATAGTTACCGAGGCTATGGCACTACCCATGATCAGAGAACAATGATTTGATTTTGGAGTGCCCTTCTCCTAGAAGAGCTGCTTGCCACGGCTAAAGAGTTTCTTCTATCCTTATTTAGAGGAAAGTATCTACTGAACAATTGCATTATAGTAGTTAACCCCTCAAAGGAAAAAGAATTGTTTGGTAATCTCAGTGTTGTCAGGTCAATGAGAAGTGAGAACAGAGGAGTATGTAGAAGCAATAAGCCAGACTATTCCGTGTATGTTTAGGCAAAGTAAATAATGAGCCGTAGCCAGTCAATTGCCCTAATAACTCTAGCAGTAGTATCTCAAGGGGTGGCTGGTGCCCTGGGTAACCTACTTCCTTCAAAAGAATATATCTTAAACCTCAATTAGTACGATGAAACGGTCAAGAATACGTGTGATCGTTTAAAGTGTCTTTCTGTCTTTGAAATTTTTTTTATATATCCTTCTCCAAAAACTAAAATATTCTGGTAAGTCTCCACACCAAGGGAATTTGAAACAGCCACTAAGAGAAAGGTATATTAAAAATTATAATAATAATAATAATAATCAATATTTCTGATGACCCTATACCATGGTCTCCATTATCTTGGGTTAGAGTTCTCTTGCTTGAGGGTACACTCGGGCACACTATTCTATTTCATTTATTTTCCTCTTGTTTTTTTAAAGTTTTTATAGTTTATATATGAAAAATTTACTATATTATTATTATTGTTCTTAAACTTCTCTTGTTAATTATTTCCTTATTTCCTTTCATCGCCAGGCTATTTTCCCTGTTGGGGCCCTTGGGCTTATAGCATCCTGTTTTTTCAACAAGGGTTGTAGCTTAGCAAATACTAATAATAGAGATTTTCGTCATCTAAGCTACGACCCTAGTTGGAAAAGCAGGATGCTATAAGCCCAGGGGCTCCAACAAGGAAAATAGCCCAGTGAAGAAAGGAAACAAGAAAAAATGAAATATTTTAAGAACAGTAACATTACGATAAATATTTCCTATATAAACTACAAAAAAATTTAACAAAACAAGAGGAAGAGAAATAAGATAGAAGTGTGCCTGAGTGTAGCCTCAAGCAAGAGAACTCTAACCCAAGACAGTGGAAGGCCATGGTACAGAGGCTATGGCACTCCCCAAGACTAGAGAATAATGGTTTGATTTTGGAGATACTAGGGCTTTCAAGAAAAACTGAAGACTTTCTCGTTCCGTGAGTGCTTCGATAGTGTGGATTTGACAATAAACGAGCAATACGCGATGTGAAATGCTGAATGTTCTCGAACGAACATGATAAAACGACTGTGGAGGTCCTGTAGAGAGTAGGGTTCCCCTGCTGTATAAGACTGGAAAAGCAGCCCTTAAAGTAAAAGTAAGCAAGTAAGAGAACAGGAAAGTCTTCAGTTTCCTCTTAAAAACCTTAATGATATCTTCAGTCTTTCTGAGGATGTTTAATAGGAACTTATTGTAGAGTCATGGGGCCGCATATTTGAAAGCCCTAGAACCAAGAGTGGACAGATAAATCATGAAACGATCTGTAACTATTCTCGTGTCAACACGATTTGTTGGTTGCACGATACATAGCAATTCTCTTAGATATTTTGGACGGCTGGTTCTGAAAACTTAGCGTGTTATTATACATATTTTAAATTCAATTCTCTCTTTAATCGGCAGCCAATGTAGATCAATTAGTATAAGAGTGACAATTTCTTGGGGCTGGGACACCTTTTATCAGTCTTGCTCCTCTGTTTGTTATTTTTTGTAATTTATTAAATTGCAATTTTAGTAAATTGTAGTAGATGGAGTTACAATAGTCAGTTCTGGTAATCACACAGTTTATCACAAGCTGCTTTACATACTGTTCCTCCAGTTAGGCTACTTCTTTATCAAAACAATATTACAAGATATCACAATTGAGTTGAGCTGCCCAAATCTCTCTACAATTACCATAAACTCAGTTTTACAATAATCTCTTTTTGTACACGACATATCTCTTTTAAAGCTGTTGTCCTTGTTTCAAGTATCGTTCTCCTGTCTGGTCTTCAGCTGCTGATTCTCATCTTAATTTGTTGGACAGGAATTTACCAAGGTCTATCAAATTTCTTATTCCTGGTCTAGATATTAGTAATCTCTGACACCTTCGTTCAATTAGTTCTTTACCATAGTCTTTCACTGCCTTGGGTTAGAGTTCTCTTGCTTGAGGATACACTCAGGTGCGCTATTTTATCTAATTTCTCTTACTTTGTTAAAATTTTTATAGTTTATATAGGAAATATTTATTTTAATGTTGCTGTTATTAAAATACTTTATTTTTCCTTGTTTCCTTTCCTCATTTAGCTATTTTCCCTATTGGGGCCCCTGGGCTTATAGCATCCTGCTAGTCAGCTGTTGACAATGTCTTGTGACAAAACAGGACCCCCACATCACTGTCATGAATAATCCATATATTTAATCGTAATATTCGAACTTATGTGTATTAAAAAAAAAAATTGACTGTAATTTTCAGACTTACGTGTTTTTAAAAACGTCTATTGGTAGAAAATGTGAAAAAAAAATAATGAATGTAGTAAGGGCTCGGCCAGACCAAGCACGCCTAGCGGCGAGGTTAGCGGCAAGAGTTTCCCGCGACAAATTGAAACCTTAGGTATCTTATGTAGGTGGCCAGATAGAAGGCGCGAGGCTTCCCGCGCCTCCTATCTGGCCACCTACATAAGATACCTAAGGTTTCAATTTGTCGCGGGAACCTCATGCCGCTAACCTCGCCGCTAGGAGCGCTTGGTCTGGCCGGGCCCTAAGGGTGGCGAAGCTCGAAGCTGCCTACCGGGTTTGAATATGCGTCAGGCATTCCGGTTCTGATAACTTGATTGGTTATTTTATATATCTTAAACTAAATTCTTTCTTTGATAGACAGCCAGTGTAAATCAGTTAGTATACAACAATCTCCTGTTAGACACCCATAAAAAGACTGGAGATATTATTAAGCTTTTCAAGAAGAAACTGAAAACTTTCTTGTTCTGCGAGTGCTTCGATAATGTGGATTTGACGGTGAAGATGGAATATGCTGTGTATTACGTGAAATACCTACGAATGTACAAGATAAACTGATCTTGTAGGTCCTGCCGGGCACAGGGTTCGCCTGTGTGGTAGGACCAAGGATAAGTCTGCACATTATGAAGAACTCAAGAGTCAAGAGGCACACAACTGGAGCCAGATTTACTTGGGTACTTTGATACTAACTGTGAGAGAGAGAGAGAGAGAGAGAGAGAGAGAGAGAGAGAGAGAGAGAGAGAGAGAGAGAGAGAGAGAGAGAGAGAGAGAGAGAGAGAATATTTTAACATGTAAGAAACAGAAACAGACATGGGTAGGACATAATAAGAATGACAGATAATAGATTGATATTAAGAATAACTGAATGGGTCCCTATCGATTGCAAAAGAAACAGGGGGAGAAGACGATGGATTGGCGAACTAAGAAAATGTGTGTAGGCCCTATATGTTGGCAGGACATGTCTGAGGCCTTTGTTCTGCAGTGGATTAGTAACGGCTGATGATGATGATTAGTCTATCTATCTATCAATACATACATACATATGTACATAAGTGCGTGTTTTAATTGATCTTATCGTCCAAAATTAGAACATAACAATTTCTTTAAATAATACTTGTGAGTTTAATTCTAAATCTTACAAAAGAACTGGTAAGTGATCAATATAAATTCCAATGTCTCTTGTTGAACCTATCACGCAATAATGCCTGAGTAATACCCTTATTTCAGAACCAATTATAACAATTTTCTCGTAACTAACAACACAGAATTGAGTCGTTTTATGTATTAAAATCGTTATAAATTGGATAAAAACTACGAAATTGTAAGATATTTAGGTATATTGAGAATATTATATATATATATATATATATATATATATATATATATATATATATATATATATATATATATATACTAAAACCCAATATGGTTTTAGTTTATATAACTATAATATTATGTATCTTAGCAACTTTTGAAATGCGTGACTCGTAACAACAGAGCAATTATGTCATTTCATGGCTTAAAAACATCATAAGATGCTTAAAAACATCTAAATTATTTAATCTTAGTTCTATTGAGAATATAATATATTCATAACAACATAACACGAATGTATTTAGATAATTTAAGTTATATATTTATCCTAGCAACGTGGTAATGACGTCATTGAAGAACTAGGAAGAAGAAGAAGCAACTGCCGCGTTTGTTTACATGTATAGACGACTGAATCTTGAAGTATAAGGGATCAAAAGTGTCACTTTATAGGGTTCAATAACCTTTAAAGTGACACTTTCGATCCATTATACTTCAAGATTCAATCGTCTATAGTCGTCTCAGGAGTCCCAAGTTCTCCCGCCGTCAAATTTTTTTTTCATATTTTGAAGTGTAAAAAAAGATGTCGATTTCAGATTGCAAGAAACAGAAGACAGTAAGTGTTGAGTCTGGTTTATTGTGCCATTATTTAGCCGGGAATTATGTTATTTAACCGATAAACCGGGATATGTCGGCGTATGGTTTGGGGGTGTTTTTGACTAGATATCACGTACCATATTTATGTATTTAACTCATTTTATTTCTTATTTGATTGATTATTTTTTCATTTTCATTAATATTTTATATAAAACCAGGGTTTTTTGTCTTTATTTCGGCATTGTTTGGCCGGTAAAATCGTAGGTTATGGGCGTTGCCTGGTGTTTCAAAACTTAGGTTTTTGAGTTGGTAAATTTAATCCAATATTTGGAATGACGGTTTTGTTACGGAAATATGTCTTGTTTTTGTGCCTTCGTAGTTTGTTGGGAGAGGGTTAGGTTTACTAGAATATAGAGTAAAAAACGTAAAAAAATTGGCTGTTTTTTTTTCACTGGAATCATAGCCTAATGAAGAGCCTTTGTATATCAGCGGCCAGTTCCTCATGCGTTCATTAAAAATGTACATCAACTATCCTAAACTTTTCCCCCTAACCTAACCTACAAGCTGTGTCCTTACGTATGTAACAGGGGGCTAATGCCCCCTGTGACCCCCCTTACACTGCTATATTCTAAGTCAGACATAATAATACATACAGCTGGCCACTATTATACATAAGCCCCCACTGGAATTATAACCGAATGAGATATCAATGTATTCACTAGTTTTGTAAACACTTGTCTCAACAATCTACATACTAGGACCACTTTGCGCATGAATGTCGGAAACATGCGAGGATAGCCAACAAGAAATGTGTTGGAACACCGAGAAAACATTAATTTTGTGCTTGGCATTTCATATGATGTCAAATAACTGAAATTTCACTCGTTTGTCCCAACGTTCTACATACTGTATTAGGAACACTCGACGGACACAGGTGGGAACCTTGGGGTTTGGGTTTCGTTAAATAGGACTAAACGGGATTATTTAATCCTTGTGAGATTTGTAAAAGGCCACTGAACCTAACAAACCCACATAACATAACCGAATAGTTCCCAGGTTACAACCCCTAGGCGGGGCAAGCCCCCGGACAGCCTTCCCAGGTCGCAACCCCTAGCCAGATTTGTAAAAAGCCACCTAACCTAACCTAGTAGTTTCCAGGTCACAACCCCTAGCCGGGGTCAAGCTCCCGGATCCCCATCCCAGGTCACAATCCCTAGCCAGATTTGTAAAAGGCTACAGAACCTCACAAACCCTCCTAACCTAACCTAATAGTTCCCAGGTCATAACCCCTAGCGGGGGGCAAGCTCCCAGAACCCCCTCCAGGTCGCAAACTAAAACAAAATAAAATATAAATGGTTATATTATGGTAAAGTGAATCTCAAATAAATCTCTCTTCCACACAATAAAACGATTGGCAGCACTCAAAATTATATCTTAACCACACTCGGGATTACCTTTATGTGAATTTTGTACGACAATTGCAATTCCTGCACCTCCAGTTATACATGATTGTCCCCAAAGCACCAAGCTGATCAATATGAGTAATAGATACAACCACGTCGCTCAAAGAAAAACCAGAGTATAGGACATGCGTCTGTCCATCACGGATGTTAGCATTGGAAAGGTTGACCTCGGTCAGGTCAATCTTGGGTCACGGGGGGGCGGTTAAATTTTTTAAATCACGCGGCCAACAAAAGAAGGCCTACAAGCGCACGGAAAAGAAAGGTTAGTTCGGGTCGGCTTAATGACACTGGCTTAATCCTCTTAAACATCCTAATTAGATGTTGCCTACCCTAACCTTTGGCTGTACTGTATACATAACAAATTAGTGTTCGGTATACTTTCAGGAAGTGTCCCAACGAACTACAATCTTAACAAGGGGATAAGAATGTAGATTGTTGATCTTAGGAAAAACATCACTAAATTTTCAATATTAATCTTACCCGATGATCATGTAGCTGTCAACTCTGTTGCCCGACAGAAATCTACGGTCGGGATACGCCAGCGATCGCTATACAGGTGGGGGTGTACCAACAGCGCCATCTGTGAGCAGGTACTCGAGTACTTCTTGTCAACAAGAACTCAATTTTTCCTCTGTCGTGCCACCGGCTAGACCTACTTGGATACGCTGTTGATTCTGGAGTTATTGTTCACGATTTGGTGATGTATTTGCTCTAGAGTTTAGCCTTCGCTATTCAGGAAGCTTTTTCATTAGCTTAGCAAGCTTTTGGAATTAATTTGATTTAATTATAATGACGAAGACAGTATGGACTCTCTTCCACTTTTAAATGGCCGACCCTTCCCTTAGACGGTAGTGTTGGTGTCGAAGAGAGTGTAGACTCTCTTTCACTTTTTTATATCTCTCCGCCATTTATAGGCCTCTTCGTTTAACTTTCCTTTTATTATAAACTTATAAAAATTAATTTTTATGTTTGTTTATATGCGACCTTTCCTAATAATAGGCGGTCCTTACTTGGAACCGAAGTTAATTAACATTGAGCTCGTCATATCGTTTTTCCTGTTAAGAATTTATGCTATTTTAATTTTAATGTTTTTGAAAGAATTTCTTTGATAGTCTCGTACTGTTTTCAAAGTTGAACTAACGTTTTTAGTCTCCGCAGTTGTTGACATTCAGAACGTTCAACTTGCGCTCTATCGTTACGATAGAGAGAGAGTATTTCACGGTTCACGTTGCAGTAAGAGTAAACCGATTCTAACGTTTCGTTCATTCTTTCTTAGCTTAAATGGTTTTAATTCTAATAAAGGAACTTTTTATTTGGGAAACCTTTCAGTTTTTTTCCTTTAACAAATAATATGTTTTAACGATATATATAATTGAGCTCATCTCTCAGGTTCTAAGTCAAGAGAGAGAGAGAGAGAGAGAGAGATAGAGACGGAGGGAGAGAGAGGAGGATAAACGTTTCGTTCAAGCGGGTAACGTTGTTCTCGTTTTTGCTCTTCTCCCTAGTCGATTTAGGGGAAGAAGGTAAAACGTTTTTAGAGTTTTATTCTTGTTCCCAGGCTTTATGCGGTGAGAGATTTTAAACGTAGTTTTTTTCAATATTAATCTTACCCGATGATCATGTAGCTGTCAACTCTGTTGCCCGACAGAAATCTACGGTCGGGATACGCCAGCGATCGCTATACAGGTGGGGGTGTACCAACAGCGCCATCTGTGAGCAGTTACTCAAGTACTTCTTGTCAACAAGAACTCAATTTTTCCTCTGTCGTGCCACCGGCTAGACCTACTTGGATACGCTGTTGATTCTGGAGTTATTGTTCACGATTTGGTGATGTATTTGCTCTAGAGTTTAGCCTTCGCTATTCAGGAAGCTTTATCATTAGCTTAGCAAGCTTTTGGAATTAATTTGATTTAATTATGGTGACGAAGAGAGTATGGATTCTCTTTCACTTCTAAATGGCCGACCCTTCCCTTAGACGGAAGTGTTGGTGTCGAAGAGAGTTTAGACTCTCTTTCTTAATTTTGCTTATCAAAGTTATAGATTTATTTTATATCTCTCCGCCTTTTATAGGCCTCTTCGATTAACTTCCATTTATTATAAACTTATAAAAATTAATTTTTATGTTTGTTTATATGCGACCTTTCCTAATAGTAGGCGGTCATTACTTGGAACCGAAGTTAATTAACATTGAGCCCGTCATATCGTTTTTCCTGTTAAGAATTTATGCTATTTTAATTTTAATGTTTTTGAAAGAATTTCTTTGATAGTCTCGTACTGTTTTCAAAGTTGAACTAACGTTTTGTTTTGTCTCCGCAATTGTTGACGTTCAGAACGTTCAACTTGCGCTCTATCGTTACGATAGAGAGAGAGAGTCTTTCACGGTTTCACGTTGCAGTAAGAGTAAACCGATTCTAGCGTTTCGTTCATTCTTTCTTAGCTTAAATGGTTT
Organism: Palaemon carinicauda; assembly: GCF_036898095.1. Lineage (NCBI taxonomy): Eukaryota > Metazoa > Arthropoda > Malacostraca > Decapoda > Palaemonidae > Palaemon > Palaemon carinicauda. The sequence goes on from NC_090767.1 coordinate 11,259,543, forward strand.
AATTCTAATAAAGGAACTTTTTATTTGGGAAACCTTTCAGTTTTTTTCCTTTAACAAATAATATGTTTTAACGATATATATAATTGGGCTCATCTCTCAGGTTCTAAGTCAAGAGAGAGAGAGAGAGAGAGAGAGATAGAGACGGAGGGAGAGAGAGAGAGGAGGATAAACGTTTCGTTCAAGCGGGTAACGTTGTTCTCGTTTTTTTTTTTTTTTTTTTTTTTTTTTTTTTTTTTTTTCCCTAGCCGCTATAGGGGAAGAAGGTAAAACGTTTCTAGAGTTTTATTCTTGTTCCCAGGCTTTATGCGGTGAGAGATTTTAAACGTAGTTTATTTGATCTAGTGTTTAGTCTCTTTTCCAGCCACTGAATTCTTTATCTTTCATTATGTTTTTCTGTTACATTGTAATACTGTTTTCGCAATTACTACCTTTTAATGAAGGATAGTATTGCGTGTTTCAGGTACAAACCACTTAAAGTTTCGAGTTCAGTGAAATAAGTGCAAACAGAAAATCAAATGTGATAAAGTGATATGCGCAAAGTGTTACAGTGTTGCGTTCGAGGGTTCGTCTGTTCGTGCCAGTTGTTCACCTAGTCCGATACCTCTTACAAGCTCCCAAGCCCAGGGGAGAAGTAATGTCGAAGGACTTATGGGTTCCACAGGCCTTGATCAACGAACAGACGTTTCCCTCCGTGGTTTCGGGTGTATCTACACACGTTGCCGACGTGATCACCCCACCCACACAAAGACGAGAGAGCCCATTTATTCCTCGTCTGCGGAAGAGGTTTCTCGCAGAAACCATGGACCAAATCTTGCAGCTTTTAAGTGCAAGTCGGTCCCTTCCGCGCAAGTCCAACGGCCTAGGTGTAGCCACTGGGTCAGTTCGGACTCGCTGCAGTACGACAACTGCACACCTCCCAAGAGAGGCAAGGTGGTACCGCAACAGGCAGTAACTCCGTCTGTTGCCGCACCAGCTGTTTTAGACCCTCAGTCACAACGGACAGTAGCTCCGTTTGTTGTTGTCTTTCATAGACCCTAGTGGTCCATGCTGCAGACTATACAGTCTCAGCTTGCTCCTTCATGCAGGAGTATCATGCTGGAAGGTTGACAATGCACCTGTTAACCTACAACCCGCCGAGGTTGTGCGCTCAGCAGATACTGCGGCTGCCTGCTCCCACCCTCCACCTGTGAGAGCTCCACCACCGATGCGCAGTCCACCCTGCCAGACGCATGTTCTTGCTGCACCATCTGCTAACATGCGTGAGCTGCCGCATCAGGAGTTGCCGGGTTCCAGCACTATGCAGCATTCTCCTCAGCCCATGCAACATGCTCTGCAGACCTTACAGCATTCTCCGCATACCATGCAGCATGAGCCGCATACCATGCAGCATGAGCCGCATACCATGCAGCGTGAGCCGCATACCATGCAGCATGAGCCGCATACCATGCAGCATGAGCCGCATACCATGCAGCATGAGCCGCATCCCATGCGGCATCAGCCGCATACCATGCAGCATGAGCCGCATACCATGCAGCATGAGCCGCATGCCTTACAGCATGAGCCGCATCCCATGCGGCATGAGCCGCATACCATGCAGCATGAACCGCATACCATGCAGCAGGCTCTGCATACCTTACAGCAGGCTCTGCATACCTTACAGCATGCTCTGCATACCTTACAGCATGCTCTGCATACCTTACAGCAGGCTCTGCATACCTTACAGCAGGCTCTGCATACCTTACAGCATGCTCTGCATACCTTACAGCAGGCTCTGCATACCTTACAGCATGCTCTGCATACCTTACAGCATGCTCTGCATACCATACCGCATGCTCCTCAACCCACCGCAGCCCCTCCCACGCACCAGCAGACTCCCACACACAGAGCACTCCGTTGCCATGCGGGAGCTACCACAAGCTGCCGTGTTTTGACACGGTATGTCAGCCTCCGCAACACACTGTGGTTACCGCCACTCGCCAGCAGCTAACTAGTCAGGCAGGAGTTGAGGCTTCCCCACACAACTTTGGTTGTTGCCAACTCACAAACTGTCATACAGTTACATGACGTTGCCTTCTGGTCTGCTACTTATACACCAGTGCTGTATGTCCTCACGCTCCTGTTGTGGTTGACAGTTCAGTTTTTGACAGTTCACAGACTGTCAAGCAGTTTCATAGCGTTGCCTTCTGGTCTGCTGCTTTTGCACCAGTGAAATCCTCTCTGAGAGAACTTAGCTTTTCTCAGATATGGTTCCTGTAGATGAGAAAGTGCTGTTCTCCCTCCTTCTGATATTCCCTTGAGGACTCTGTCATTTGGAGAGGAGCCTTAAGCTGCTTAGCCTCCTTTGGACTTTTATTTAAGCATAGCATGCTTCCAGGGAGGGTAAATGGTTCCGCTTCAGTCGCTAACCCCGTCTGTTGCCACACCTGCTCCCATAGACCTTGAGCTTTGTTGCAAGACATGCAGTCCAAGCTTAGTCCTTGATAGAGGATTTTATTTTACGGAGTCAGTGTGTCACTGGGAAGACGTTCAACAACCAGCAGAGGTGACTTGTTGTGACGCAGTGCGGCATCCTCAGCAACCCGATAAGGAGTTGTCTGTACTACCCAGACAGTCTAGACAGTTTCGGGTTGTCGCTGTACTTCCTCGCTTCTCCATGGTTGACAGTTCACAGACTGCAGCAGTACCATGATCTTGTGTCCGGCTCCGTCAGACGACTGGCTTTTAAGAGCTCCCACAAGTCGTCGCTGTCTGGAGAATCTCAGATGGACTATGGATCTGACCAAGGAACTGGGCCTCCTGGTCAATTTAGAGAAGTCCCAGCTCGTCCCATCCCAGACCATTGTCTACCTGGGTATGGAGATTCAGAGTCGAGCTTTTCGGGCTTTTCCGTCGGCCCCAAGGATCAACCAAGCCCTAGAATGCATCCAGAGCATGCTGAAAAGGAACCGATGCTCAGTCAGGCAGTGGATGAGTCTAACAGGGACACTTTCATCTCTGGCCCTGTTCATCGAGTTAGGGAGACTCCTCCTCCGCCCCCTTCAGTATCATCTAGCTGCTCACTGGATAAAGGACATGACGCTAGAGACGGTCTCAGTTCCTGTTTCCGAAGAGATGAGGTCTACTCTAACGTGGTGGAAGAACAGCTTTCTTCTCAAGGAAGGTCTACCTTTGGCTGTTCAGAACCCCGACCGCCGTCTCTTCTCGGACGCATCAGACACGGGCTGGGGTGCGACATTGGACGGACAGGAATGCTCGGGAACATGGAATCAGGAGCAAAGGACACTTCACATCAATTGCAAGGAGTTATTGGCGGTTCATCTGGCCTTGATAAACTTCAAGTCCCTCCAGCTAAACAAGGTGGTGGAGGTGGACTCCGACAACACCACAGCCTTGGCTTACATCTCCAAGCAGGGAGGGACTCATTCGAGGAAGTTGTTCTAGATCGCAAGGGACCTCCTCATCTGGTCAAAAGATCGAAAGCTCACGCTGGTAACGAGGTTCATTCAGGGCGATATGAATGTCATGGCAGATTGCCTCAGCCGGAAGGGTCAGGTCATCCCCACAGAGTGGACCCTTCACAAGAATGTTGGCAGCAGACTTTGGGCCCTGTGGGGTCAGCCTACCATAGATCTGTTCGCTACCTCGATGACCTAGAGGCTCCCGTTGTATTGTTCTCCGATTCCAGACCCAGCAGCAGTTCACGTGGATGCTTTTCTGCTGGATTGGTCCCATCTCGACCTGTATGCATTCCCGCCGTTCAAGATTGTCAACAGGGTACTTCAAAAGTTCGCCTCTCACAAAGGGACACGGCTGACGTTGGTTGCTCCCCTCTGGCCCGCGAGAGAATGGTTCACAGAGGTACTGCAATGGCTGGTCGACATTCCCAGGACTCTTCCTCTAAGAGTGTACCTGCTACGTTAACCTCACGTAAAGAAGGTACACCCAAACCTCCACGCTCTTCGTCTGACTGTCTTCAGACTATCGAAAGACTCTCAAGAGCTAGAGGCTTTTCGAAGGAGGCAGCCAGAGCGATTGCCAAAGCAAGGAGGACATCCACTCTCAGAGTCTATCAGTCTAATGGGAAGTCTTCCGAAGCTGGTGCAAGGCCAATGCAGTTTCCTCAATCAGTACCACTGTAACCCAGATTGCTAACTTCCTGTTACATCTAAGGAACGTAAGATCCCTTTCAGCTCCTACGATCAAGGGTTACAGAAGTATGTTGGCAGCGGTTTTCCGCCACAGAGGCTTGGATCTTTCCACCAACAAAGATCTACAGGACCTCCTTAGGTCTTTTGAGACCTCAAAGGAACGTCGGTTGTCCACTCCAGGCTGGAATCTAGACGTGGTCCTAAGGTTCCTTATGTCATCAAGATTTGAACCTCTCCAATCAGCCTCTTTTAAGGACCTCACATTAAAAACTCTTTTCCTCGTGTGCTTGGCAACAGCTAAAAGAGTAAGTGAGATCCACGCCTTCAGCAGGAACATAGTTTTCACATCTGAAACGGCTACATGTTCCTTGCAGCTCGGTTTTTTGCTAAAAAACGAGCTTCCTTCACATCCTTGGCCTAAGTCGTTCGAGATCCCAAGCCTGTCCAACTTGGTGGGGAACGAACTGGAGAGAGTACTTTGCCCAGTTAGAGCTCTTGGGTACTATCTAAAAAGGTCAAAACCTTTACGAGGACAATCAGAAGCCTTATGGTGTGCTATCAAGAAGCCTTCTCTTCCAATGTCTAAGAACTCAGTTTCTTACTACATCAGGCTTCTGATTAGGGAAGCACATTCTCATCTGAAGGAAGAAGACCTTGCTTTGCTGAAGGTAAGGACACATGAAGTGAGAGCTGTGGCTACTTCAGTGGCCTTCAAACAGAACCGTTCTCTGCAGAGTGTTATGGATGCAACCTATTGGAGAAACAAGTCAGTGTTCGCATCATTCTGTCTCAAAGATGTCCAGTCTCTTTACGAGAACTGCTACACCCTGGGACCATTCGTAGCAGCGAGTGCAGTAGTAGTTGAGGGCTCAGCCACTACATTCCCATAATCCCATAACCTTTTTAACCTTTCTCTTGAATACTTTTTATGGGTTGTACGGTCGGCTAAGAAGCCTTCCGCATCCTTGTTGATTTGGCGGGTGGTCAATTCTTTCTTGAGAAGCGCCGAGGTTAGAGGTTGTGATGAGGTCCTTTAGTATGGGTTGCAGCCCTTTATACTTCAGCACCTAAGAGTCGTTCAGCATCCTAAGAGGACCGCTACGCTCAGTAAGGAAGATGTACTTAATAAAGGCAGAGTAATGGTTCAAGTCGTCTTCCTTACCAGGTACTTATTTATTTTATGTTATTTTTGAATAACTAATAAAATAAAATACGGGATACTTAGCTTCTTTGTTAACATGTATGCTGGTCTCCACCCACCACCCTGGGTGTGAATCAGCTACATGATCATCGGGTAAGATTAATATTGAAAAATGTTATTTTCATTAGTAAAATAAATTTTTGAATATACTTACCCGATGATCATGAATTTAAGGACCCGCCCTTCCTCCCCATAGAGAACCAGTGGACCGAGGAAAAAATTGAGTTCTTGTTGACAAGAAGTACTTGAGTACCTGCTCACAGATGGCGCTGTTGGTACACCCCCACCTGTATAGCGATCGCTGGCGTATCCCGACCGTAGATTTCTGTCGGGCAACAGAGTTGACAGCTACATGATCATCGGGTAAGTATATTCAAAAATTTATTTTACTAATGAAAATAACATATTTGATCTAGTGTTTATTCTCTTTTCCAGCCACTGAATTCTTTATCTTTCATTATGTTTTTCTGTTACATTGTAATACTGTTTTCGCAATTACTACCTTTTAATGAAGGATAGGATTGCGTGTTTCAGGTACAAACCACTTAAAGTTTCGAGTTCAGTGAAATAAGTGCAAACAGAAAATCAAAAGTGATAAAGTGATATGTGCAAAATGTTACAGTGTTGCGTTCGAGGGTTCGTTTGTTCGTGCCAGTTGTTCACCTAGTCCGATACCTCTTACAAGCTCCCAAGCCCAGGGGAGAAGTAATGTTGAAGGACTTATGGGTTCCACAGGCCTTGATCGACGAACAGACGTTTCCCTCCGTGGTTTCGGGTGTATCTACACACGTTGCCGACGTGATCACCCCACCCACACAAAGACGAGAGAGCCCATTTATTCCTCGTCTGCGGAAGAGGTTTCTAGCAGAAACCATGGACCAAATCTTGCAGCTTTTAAGTGCAAGTCGGTCCCTTCCGCGCAAGTCCAACGGCCTAGGTGTAGCCACTGGGTCAGTTCGGACTCGCTGCAGTACGACAACTGCACACCTCCCAAGAGAGGCTAGGTGGTACCGCAACAGGCAGTAACTCCGTCTGTTGCCGCACCAGCTGTTTTAGACCCTCAGTCACAACGGACAGTAGCTCCGTTTGTTGTTGTCTTTCATAGACCCTAGTGGTCCATGCTGCAGACTATACAGTCTCAGCTTGCTCCTTCATGCAGGAGTATCATGCTGGAAGGTTGACAATGCAGCCTGTTAACCTACAACCCGCCGAGGTTGTGCGCTCAGCAGATACTGCGGCTGCCTGCTCCCACCCTCCAACTGTGAGAGCTCCACCACCGATGTGCAGTCCACCCTGCCAGACGCATGTTCTTGCTGCTCCATCTGCTAACATGCGTGAGCTGCCGCATCAGGAGTTGCCGGGTTCCAGCACTATGCGGCATTCTCCTCAGCCCATGCAGCATGCTCTGCAGACCTTACAGCATGCTCCGCATACCATGCAGCATGAGCCGCATACCATGCAGCATGAGCCGCATACCATGCAGCGTGAGCCGCATACCATGCAGCATGAGCCGCATCCCATGCGGCATGAGCCGCATACCATGCAGCATGAGCCGCATGCCTTACAGCATGAGCCGCATCCCATGCGGCATGAGCCGCATACCATGCAGCATGAGCCGCATACCATGCAGCAGGCTCTGCATACCTTACAGCAGGCTCTGCATACCTTACAGCAGGCTCTGCATACCTTACAGCAGGCTCTGCATACCTTACAGCAGGCTCTGCATACCTTACAGCATGCTCTGCATACCTTACAGCAGGCTCTGCATACCTTACAGCATGCTCTGCATACCTTACAGCATGCTCTGCATACCTTACAGCATGCTCTGCATACCATACCGCATGCTCCTCAACCCACCGCAGCCCCTCCCACGCACCAGCAGACTCCCACACACAGAGCACTCCGTTGCCGTGCGGGAGCTACCACAAGCTGCCGTGTTTTGACACGGTATGTCAGCCTCCGCAACACACTGTGGTTACCGCCACTCGCCAGCAGCAAACTGGTCAGGCAGGAGTTGAGGCTTCCCCACACAACTTTGGTTGTTGCCAACTCACAAACTGTCATACAGTTACATGACGTTGCCTTCTGGTCTGCTACTTTTACACCAGTGCTGTATGTCCTCACGCTCCTGTTGTGGTTGACAGTTCAGTTTTTGACAGTTCACAGACTGTCAAGCAGTTTCATAACGTTGCCTTCTGGTCTGCTGCTTTTGCACCAGTGAAACCCTCTCTGAGAGAACTTAGCTTTTCTCGGATATGGTTCCTGTAGATGAGAAAGTGCTGTTCTCCCTCCTTCTGATATTCCCTTGAGGACTCTGTCATTTGGAGAGGAGCCTTAAGCTGCTTAGCCTCCTTTGGACTTTTATTTAAGCATAACATGCTTCCAGGGAGGGTAAATGGTTCCGCTTCAATCGCTAACCCCGTCTGTTGCCACACCTGCTCCCATAGACCTTGAGCTTTGTTGCAAGACATGCAGTCCAAGCTTAGTCCTTGATAGAGGATTTTATTTTACGGAGTCAGTGTGTCACTGGGAAGACGTTCAACAACCAGCAGAGGTGACTTGTTGTGACGCAGTGCGGCATCCTCAGCAACCCGATAAGGAGTTGTCTGTACTACCCAGACAGTCTAGACAGTTTCGGGTTGTCGCTGTACTTCCTCGCTTCTCCATGGTTGACAGTTCACAGACTGCAGCAGTACCATGATCTTGTGTCCGGCTCCGTCAGACGACTGGCTTTTAAGAGCTCCCACAAGTCGTCGCTGTCTGGAGAATCTCAGATGGACTATGGATCTGACCAAGGAACTGGGCCTCCTGGTCAATTTAGAGAAGTCCCAGCTCGTCCCATCCCAGACCATTGTCTACCTGGGTATGGAGATTCAGAGTCGAGCTTTTCGGGCTTTTCCGTCGGCCCCAAGGATCAACCAAGCCCTAGAATGCATCCAGAGCATGCTGAGAAGGAACCGATGCTCAGTCAGGCAGTGGATGAGTCTAACAGGGACACTTTCATCTCTGGCCCTGTTCATCGAGTTAGGGAGACCCCACCTCCGCCCCCTTCAGTATCATCTAGCTGCTCACTGGATAAAGGACATGATGCTAGAGACGGTCTCAGTTCCTGTTTCCGAAGAGATGAGGTCTACTCTAACGTGGTGGAAGAACAGCTTTCTTCTCAAGGAAGGTCTACCTTTGGCTGTTCAGAACCCCGACCGCCGTCTCTTCTCGGACGCATCAGACACGGGCTGGGGTGCGACATTGGACGGACAGGAATGCTCGGGAACATGGAATCAGGAGCAAAGGATACTTCACATCAATTGCAAGGAGTTATTGGCGGTTCATCTGGCCTTGATAAACTTCAAGTCCCTCCAGCTAAACAAGGTGGTGGAGGTGGACTCCGACAACACCACAGCCTTGGCTTACATCTCCAAGCAGGGAGGGACTCATTCGAGGAAGTTGTTCTAGATCGCAAGGGACCTCCTCATCTGGTCAAAAGATCGAAAGCTCACGCTGGTAACGAGGTTCATTCAGGGCGAAATGAATGTCATGGCAGATCGCCTCAGCCGGAAGGGTCAGGTCATCCCCACAGAGTGGACCCTTCACAAGAATGTTTGCAGCAGACTTTGGGCCCTGTGGGGTCAGCCAATCATAGATCTGTTCGCTACCTCGATGACCTAGAGGCTCCCGTTGTATTGTTCTCCGATTCCAGACCCAGCAGCAGTTCACGTGGATGCTTTTCTGCTGGATTGGTCCCATCTCGACCTGTATGCATTCCCGCCGTTCAAGATTGTCAACAGGGTACTTCAGAAGTTCGCCTCTCACAAAGGGACACGGCTGACGGTTGCTCCCCTCTGGCCCGCGAGAGAATGGTTCACAGAGGTACTGCAATGGCTGGTCAACATTCCCAGGACTCTTCTTCTAAGAGTGGACCTTCTACGTCAACCTCCACGCTCTTCGTCTGACTGTCTTCAGACTATCGAAAGACTCTCAAGAGCTAGAGGCTTTTCGAAGGAGGCAGCCAGAACGATTGCCAAAGCAAGGAGGACATCCACTCTCAGAGTCTATCAGTCTAATGGGAAGTCTTCCGAAGCTGGTGCAAGGCCAATGCAGTTTCCTCAACCAGTACCACTGTAACCCAGATTGCTGACTTCCTGTTACATCTAAGGAACGTAAGATCCCTTTCAGCTCCTACGATCAAGGGTTACAGAAGTATGTTGGCAGCGGTTTTCCGCCACAGAGGCTTGGATCTTTCCACCAACAAAGATCTACAGGACCTCCTTAGGTCTTTTGAGACCTCAAAGGAACGTCGGTTGTCCACTCCAGGCTGGAATCTAGACGTGGTCCTAAGGTTCCTTATGTCATCAAGATTTGAACCTCTCCAATCAGCCTCTTTTAAGGACCTCACATTAAAAACTCTTTTCCTCGTGTGCTTGGCAACAGCTAAAAGAGTAAGTGAGATCCACGCCTTCAGCAGGAACATAGTTTTCACATCTGAAACGGCTACATGTTCCTTGCAGCTCGGTTTTTTGCTAAAAAACGAGCTTCCTTCACGTCCTTGGCCTAAGTCGTTCGAGATCCCAAGCCTGTCCAACTTGGTGGGGAACGAACTGGAGAGAGTACTTTGCCCAGTTAGAGCTCTTAGGTACTATCTAAAAGGTCAAAACCTTTACGAGGACAATCAGAAGCCTTATGGTGTGCTATCAAGAAGCCTTCTCTTCCAATGTCTAAGAACTCAGTTTCTTACTACATCAGGCTTCTGATTAGGGAAGCACATTCTCATCTGAAGGAAGAAGACCTTGCTTTGCTGAAGGTAAGGACACATGAAGTGAGAGCTGTGGCTACTTCAGTGGCCTTCAAACAGAACCGTTCTCTGCAGAGTGTTATGGATGCAACCTATTGGAGAAGCAAGTCAGTGTTCGCATCATTCTATCTCAAAGATGTCCAGTCTCTTTACGAGAACTGCTACACCCTGGGACCATTCGTAGCAGCGAGTGCAGTAGTAGGTGAGGGCTCAGCCACTACATTCCCATAATCCCATAACCTTTTTAACCTTTCTCTTGAATACTTTTTATGGGTTGTACGGTCGGCTAAGAAGCCTTCCGCATCCTTGTTGATTTGGCGGGTGGTCAATTCTTTCTTGAGAAGCGCCGAGGTTAGAGGTTGTGATGAGGTCCTTTAGTATGGGTTGCAGCCCTTTATACTTCAGCACCTAAGAGTCATTCAGCATCCTAAGAGGACCGCTACGCTCAGTAAGGAAGACGTACTTAATAAAGGCAGAGTAATGGTTCAAGTCGTCTTCCTTACCAGGTACTTATTTATTTTATGTTATTTTTGAATAACTAATAAAATGAAATACGGGATACTTAGCTTCTTTGTTAACATGTATGCTGGTCTCCACCCATCACCCTGGGTGTGAATCAGCTACATGATCATCGGGTAAGATTAATATTGAAAAATGTTATTTTCATTAGTAAAATAAATTTTTGAATATACTTACCCGATGATCATGAATTTAAGGACCCGCCCTTCCTCCCCATAGAGAACCAGTGGACCGAGGAGAAAATTGAGTTCTTGTTGACAAGAAGTACTTGAGTACCTGCTCACAGATGGCGCTGTTGGTACACCCCACCTGTATAGCGATCGCTGGCGTATCCCGACCGTAGATTTCTGTCGGGCAACAGAGTTGACAGCTACATGATCATCGGGTAAGTATATTAAAAAATTTATTTTACTAATGAAAATAAAATTTTTCAATTTGTGCCACCAGCTGATAGGCGAACCGAGCGCCGCCCAACGGGTGTTATTTTAGTCGGCCAGGAAGCAATGCTGTGGCTACAGCGACCGATACATTATAATGACCTTTACCCTACCTAACATTTCATGATGATTATTACAGAATTGTTGAATACAACTGTACAGGACGTGTCTCAACCAACTACAAACTTAACCAAGAGTTAATAGAGATTTAGCTAAAATTAGTGCATGTTGCAAATTATGGGGTATGAAGTTGAATCATAATAAAACTCAAGTATGATTGTAAGTAGGTCAAGGACGGTGGCTCCTCAACATCCGGATCTCAGTATTGATAATATTTCTTTAAATTTGTATGACTTTTAAAATTTTAGGTGGGATTCTCGACAGCAAATTTACTTTTGAGAATCACATTAGGTCTGTGTCTTCTTCAATTGCACAAAAAATTGGCTTATTGAGAAAGTCTTACAAGATTTTCGGTGATCAATCTATTCTGAAGAAGTGTTTTAATTCTTTCATTCTACCTTGTTTTGAGTATTGTTCTCCTGTCTGGTGTTTAGCTGCTGATTCTCATCTTAATTTGTTGGACAGAATTTCTTATTCCTAATCGAGATTTGTTCCATAACTGGAATACAAACCACGCTATTTAATAGGGGTATTACCTTTGGCGTAGCTGAAATGACGAGCCATTAATTTTTAACGAGGGTTTACTACCCACACCGCTAGTTAGCGGGGGTAGGGGAGGGTAGCTTGCTACCCCCCCCCCTCTCACACACCTGTGCTTGAGCTCACTTTGCTCTCGGCTCAGATGGTAGTCGGACGTGTCCGCTTTCATCCTCGTTGTCATTTGGCAGCCATTTAATGCTTTTTTGCTTTTTCTTTTCTAGTTTTGTGTGTGAAGTTGGCCTCTGCGAATATGCGCACCTGCCCTGGGTTTCCCGACCACTCCTGTGGAACATTCATGTCGGCGGTCGAGACCGATCCTCACGCCCTTTGCCCTTCCTGTAGGGGCCAACGGTGTGATAGCAATAACAGGTGTAGTGAGTGTAGGGAGTGGTCTACCTCCCAGATGGAGAGGTTTTCGCGACGACGGAAGAAGTCCAAACGGGATATTTCTCCTTCGAAGGTTTCTTTGAAAGGAGAAAATCGCTAGGCCTCTTCTTCCGTTGCCCAAACCTCCTCCAAAGCTCCCACTCGATCGGTCTCTTTCGAGAGACCATCGAGTGGTAGCGTAGACCGATGTACTGTTTACCAAACTCGGGGCTTGAGAGATGACGTTGCTTCCCCTAGCAAAGCAGCTCTACCTCTCCCCCCGGGGGAGGATATATCACTAACCCCCCTTTTTCAGCGTTGGTCCTCCTTGGGGCTTGAGGGTTCGCCCTCCAAGGAGGTTTTACTTGACTACATCCGATTGGGTGCCGCTGTCAAGCAATCGCCGTCACCGACAGAGGTTGATCATCTGTCTCTTGTCGACGTTGTGGTGTCAGAGGTATCCAATGCGGTATCACCCATCACCCCTGCCTCTTCAAACCCTATGGTAGCTGACGGCTTAGTTTCTCCCGTTCCTGTTCAACCATAGAGGGAGAAACTAAGTCCAACAGTCTCTCCTGCCAGTGTTTCTTCCCCTGGGGGAGTTCACTTACAGAGACTCCTCTTCAGAGGACTGCAGAAGGTCAGCTTGCTGCCCCTACGGCCCCAAGAGGGCGCATTCTTTGCAATGCTCGCCTTCCTCTTCGCCAGAGAAGCCTTCCTTCACCTGCAGTGAGGAGGCGCCTCTTCGGTTCAACATCTTCGATGCAGTCCCCCGCAAAGGAGCCTCGACATCGGTCACCGATCACTGTTCCTGCATTGGTCCTGGACCTTTCTGCAGATCGTTCGCGATCTCCTTCGGTGGAAGGTCGTCCTTGTAAAGGACACGTCGACCTTCCACCCGACAGACCTGCCGACCTGCCGTCACCGTTTTTATACAAACCTAGCAAGGTTTCATCGGAGTATGCTAAAACAAAACTGAGGAGCACGCTATAGTAGCTCGTCAGGCCCCGTCAACAAACCCTAACACAGGGCATCAAGGGCGTATGCGCCAACACGCACATATGTTCCAACAGGAGCCCAGCTCTTCTCCGCGCTATGCACGCACTCTTGCACATATGCGCCCACGTTTTCCTGCGCACCAGGCCTTGCCTGAGCCTAAGCATACACGCCCACACCCAGCTGCGCGCCAACCCTCACCTGCGCGTCGTCAACCTCCTGCGCGCCAGCGCTCTCCTGCGCATCAGCGCTCTCCCACGCGCCAGCGCTCTCCTGCGCGCCAGCGATCTCCTGTGCTCCCACGATCTACTGATTTGGGTGCTACTGGGAAGTTAACTAGAGTGACCTCTTCCACGTTCCAGCTCTCGCCATCGCGCCAGCGCTCTCCATCGCCCGCATGCATCCGCGAGGATACGTGCGCGCACACTCCTCCATCCTCTCCTACAGATTTGCGCCCACATTCTGACACGCGCCCACGATCAGCACAGACTTCAAATGCGCGGCCGCGTGCTAGGGGTCTTTCTCCTGCGCGGCCGCGTGCTAGGGGTCTTTCTCCTGCGCGCGCGCCCTACGACTGGTACAGGCATGCGCGAACTCTCACGCGCGTGCGCGCCAACAGTCTCCCGCACACACTTCTGTGCGCCCACAGTCTCCCGCACGCGCTTCTGTCCGCCCACAGTCTCCTGCACACGATCCTGTGCGCCACCAGTCTCCCGCGCATCCACTCGCACGCCCGTAATCTCCTGCGCGCCAGCATCAGCAGTCTCCCGCGCGCGACTCCTGGTATTCTCCCTCGCGCGAGCACCATTACGTACTCTCCCTCGCGCGAGCACCATTACGTACTCTCCCTCGCACGAGCACCATTACGTACTCTCCCTCGCGCGAGCGTTAATATCCTCCCGCACGTGAGACTTCTGAACTACGAACGGCAAGGTCGCCATCGCCTCATTCCCCTCCACGCAAGCGCATACCAGCGCGCATTGTGGGAGAAGAGAAACATCTAGAGGGGTCCAGGATCCCAAAGCCTTTTCAGGCGAACCCACCAATGATGAGAATTCCTCCCAGGGATCCTTCATTTCCTGTCCCTTCAAGGGGTATGTCTGACAGCGCGTCTGTAAGCCAACAGCCCTGGTTCAGTGCACTAATCAGAGGCGTAATGCAGGCGTTCAAGCCTGTCTTCTCTGAATTAGGGCACAGATCCTTTGCTGCTTCTACCCCTTTGAAGAAAAAAAGAGGAGCTCCGGGACGCGGTAACTTCTCCAAGGGCAAAACTGACTCTACGCAAGCCTTCGAGGCATGTTCCTTCTTTCCCCCAGACGGTCTCTCTTTCCCCTTCGGACAAAGATTTCCCGTCCTCGGGAATCACGTATGGAGAGACTTTCCCCCATCACACCAATGAGGGAAACCTCTCCTCGCGTCGAGATGTCTTCTCACGGGGGTACTGAAAGGAACATGCCATCCTCGTCAATGTTGGAGTCCTACATCCTTCCCAGGAAGGAATCTAAGGACTCTAAAACATTACCGAAGTCCTCTACTAGGACTAGGATGGAGCCAGCTAGCCACTCGGAGAACATTCGCGACTTTTCCCAAGAAGAGCCTTTGTGGACAGGAGACTTCGCTGCAAGTCCTACATCAGGAGGAGACCAGCAAGAGTCAGAACATGCGTTTTGGCAAGTTCTGACTCTGATGAGGGCTTTCAACGGGTTTTCTGACCCAGAGATCCCTCCTCGAGAGGGCAAGGACACGGTCTTGGACCGTGTCTTTGGTACTCAGAAACCCTCCCAGACCAGTGCAGCACTGCCCTGGTCTCAGGGGGTTAAGAGTACCAGGGACAAGATCTCTCTACAGCTCTCCGAGATGTCCTCCTCCAACCGTTCCAGTGCCACCAACAAGCTCCTTCCACCTCCTCGCGTACAGCAGAGGAGGTACTTCGAGATCCTTAAGGAGCCTTGTTTAGCTCTTCCCCTTCACCACTCGCTGGAAGAGCTAACCAGGGGAGTCCCTCTTGAGAGACTCTCCAACCGGCAGGTCTTGGACCGTGTCTTTGGTACTCAGAAACCCTCCAAGACCAGTGCAGCACTGCCCTGGTCTCAGGGGGTTAAGAGTACCAGGGACAAGATCTCTCTACAGCTCTCCGAGATGTCCTCCTCCAACCGTTCCAGTGCCACCAACAAGCTCCTTCCACCTCCTCGCGTACAGCAGAGGAGGTACTTCGAGATCCTTAAGGAGCCTTGTTTAGCTCTTCCCCTTCACCACTCGCTGGAAGAGCTAACCAGGGGAGTCCCTCTTGAGAGACTCTCCAACCGGCAGGTCTCATTCTCGGCAACCAGGAGAAAGTTGCGAAGTGTGCTATGCAAGCCACGTCGTGGCTCGACATCTGGTTGGGAACCTTAGGTATCCTGATACGTTCTGAGGATTTCTCCAAAGAACGTACCAGGAAAGCTATGGAGACCTTCCTTCTCTCAGGTACTTGCAAGATCAAGTTTCTGGCCCACCAAGTCTCGAACTTGTGGGCAAATACCATTCTGAAACGTCGGGATGCAGTAGCTGAGAGATTTCATCAGAAGGTCCCTAGCACCGAGATCAATAGGCTCAGGCATTCCTCTCTAGAGGGATCCATCTTGTTTGAGCCTAAGGATGTAGAACAGGCCGCTGAGAGGTGGAGGAAGTCTCATCAAGACTCCCTCCTTCATAGGGCTTTAACATCTAAGCCCTATAAGCCTCCAGCACCACAGCAGTCCCGTCCAGTCAAGACCGCTAAAACGACGACAGCAGCGAAGACCGTGGTGTCTAAGCCCTTTCCTGTCAAAGGAAGGAAAGACAAAAAGTCCTCCAGGGGAGGCAAGAATCCTAGATGGAGCAGCCGAGGCCGCAAACGCTTGGATAGGCAGTCCCCCTGCTTGTCCATCAGCGGGGGGATGCCTACAAAGTTGCTCAAACAGGTGGAAGCAACTCGGGGCCGATTCCTGGATAATCTCTGTGATCAGTCTAGGATATCGCGTCCCCTGTTCATAACATCTCTACCTCCCCTGACAACGAATCCAGTGTCATTGAGCTCCCTTGCCATGGGATCGGCAAGGGGGCAAGCCCGTCGGGCAGAAGTCCAGACCCTGTTGAAGAAGGGCGCTCTACAAGAGGTCCTCGGCGAATCTCCAGGCTTCTTCAGTCGACTCTTTCTTGTAAAGAAGGCGTCTGGAGGCTGGAGACTAGTCATCGACCTCTCAGCTCTGAACAAGTTTGACAAACAAACTCCGTTCAGCATGGAGACGGCGGACACGGTCAGACTAGCAGTAAGACCGCAAGACTTCATGTGCACACTGGACCTAAAGGACGCGTACTTCCAGATCCCAGTCCATCCGTCTTCAAGGAAGTACTTAAGACTCAGCCTAGACAACAGAAAGTACCAGTTCAAGGTGCTGTGCTTCGGTCTCTCCACAGCACCTCAAGTCTTCACCAGAGTGTTCACCCTAATATCATCTTGGGCACACAGGATTGGCATCCGTCTCCTGCATTATCTGGACGACTGGTTAATCCTAGCAGACTCGGTGTCATCCCTTCTTCAACACCGAGACAAACTTCCGAGACTTTGCCAAGATCTAGGGATCATGGTAAATCTCAAGAAGTCTTCTCTGCTTCCCACTCAAAGACTGGTATACCTAGGCATGGTTATAGACACCAATCTCCACAATGCCTTCCCATCAGACGACAGGATAGCAAGGCTGAGGAGGGTCTCAAGGCCTTTTCTCAGACCAGAAGAACTTCCAGCCCAATCGTGGTTACGTCTCCTCGGTCACCTCTCATCGCTGGCTCGTCTACTTCCCAACGGTTGCCTTAGGATGAGATCCCTCCAGTGGTGATTCAAGTCCCAGTGGAATCAAGGGTACGATTCCCCGGACATCCAGATCCCCATGGGACCTGTGGAACTGACGGATCTCCAGTGGTGGGTGGCAGACAAGAACCTATGAAAAGGATGGATCTTTTCGTCCTCCCCCCGGATTTGATGCTGTTTTCGGACGCTTCAAAAAAAAAAGGTGGGGCCCCACGTGCTGCACCACACGACCTCAGGCCTCTGGTCAGAGTCAGAAAAGTACCTCCATATAAATCTCCTAGAGATGAAGGCCATCTTTCTGGCCCTTTAACAGTTCCAACAGTACTTGCCAAGTCACTCTGTGGTGGTGATGAGCGACAACACCACAGTAGTGGCCTACATCAACAAACAAGGAGGTACTTTTCGCAGCAACTATCCCATCCAGCAGTAGAGATACTGAGATGGGCCGAAGTCCACTCGATACCACTATTGGCACACTTCATTCCGGGCAAAAGGAATGTGCTCGCCGACAATCTGAGCAGAGCGTCTCAGATGGTGAGTACCGAGTGGTCTTTGGATCATCTAGTAGCCAACAAAGTCCTGACTTTGTGGGGTTCTACGACTGTGGACCTTTTCACAACGGCTCTGAACTTCAGGCTTGCGCTGTACTGTTCCCCAGTCCCGGACCCCAAGGCTCTCTGGCAAGATGCTTTCCAACAACGGTGGGACAACATCGACGTTTACGCCTTTCCCCCGTTCTGTCTGATGAGGAGGGTGCTGAACAAGACCAGAACATCGGTCAATCTTTCAATGACCCTCATAGCTCCGCTATGGCATCACGCAGATTGGTTCCCGGACCTTCTGCAACTCCTAACGGAGCCTCTAAGAGAACTCCTTCTACGAGATAATCTACTCAAACAACCACAAGCCAACACCTTCCACAAAGCCGGGGCTTTGCTACGACTTCACGCATGGAGACTTCAGCATCTCCTCTCTGAGAGAGGATTTTCGCAACAAGTTGCGATCAGGATGTCTGGACATCTGCGCAAGTCATCAGCAGCAGCAGTCTACCAGGCAAAGTGGAAAGTCTTTTGTGGTTGGTGTCGTAGAAGGGCTATCTCTCCATTCGATGCCACTATTCCAGCAATATCGGAGTTCCTCATGTATTTACGTGAAGAAATGCGCCTCTCAGTATCGGCAGTGAAAGGCTATCGCTCAACCTTAAGTCTCGCCTTCAGACTGAAAGGAATGGACATTTCTTCATCGCTAGAACTTTCTCTACTCATAAGGAGTTATGAACTTACCTGCCCTCAGTTGGAAGTAAGACTTCCCCCATGGAACGTGGTTCGAGTTCTCAGGTCTCTTAACCCTTTTACCCCCAAAGGACGTACTGGTACGTTTCACAAAACTCATCCCTTTACCCCCATGGACATACCGGTACGTCCTTGCAAAAAAATGCTATAAAAATTTTTTTTTCATATTTTGGATAATTTTTCAAAAAAATTCAGGCATTTTCCAAGAGAATGAGACCAACCTGACCTCTCTATGACAAAAATTAAGGCTGTTAGAGCAATTTAAAGCTTTGGCCTCGGCCAAGCGAGTCAGCGAACTTCGTGGTCTCTCATATGACATCGCCCATTCAAGGGGATGGAGGGAGATAACGTTCAGCATCGTCCCTGAGTTTATTGCTAAGACTCAGAATCCGGGAGTAGCGGATCCTCGATTCGACTCCCGGATTTCTAGTCTCCGTACTGTAACAGATGACCCTGACCATCTCCTACTACTGTATGCCAGTAAGGAGCTTGAGGCTGTACCTCAAATGAACAGCCGCAGCCCGTCCTCATGTGCCAGCACTATTCATCAGCACAGGAAGGACTAAGAGCAGGGTCACCAAGAACACCATCTCTGCATGGATTCGCAGGGTCATTGACCTGGCACTGAATCCAGACCCTCCTCCATCACGTCGCCCCAGAGCACATGATGCAGGGGCATAGCTACGTCCCTGGCCTTCAAAAGAAATTTTTCAGTGACGCAGGTTCTTCAAGCTGGGTTGTGGAAACGTCAAACAACATTCACATCCCACTACCTGCAAGACGTGACTCACAGGAGACTCGATACTTTATCGGCCCTGTGGTGGCTGCACAACAGCTGGTTTAAAACCTCAAGCTCCTTATTGGACAGGTAGCAGAAGGTTGAGGGCAATTTTACCCAGTTATAGTCTGCATGAAGGAAGAGGTTTGACTGGCCCGTATTCTTTTCTTCATCGTCCCCTCTCTTGGGGAAAGCAGCATCCTGGGTTCTCTGCATAGCTGACATCAAACCACTGCAGGTAAACCATACTCCCTTGTGTTCCTGGTATTAAGATTAATACTGTTACGTCCCCATACCCTGACGAGGTGGTTTTGGGAAAGTCCTAGTCTACAAGTTTCCATCTAAAGAACTTCAGAACAACTTTCTAGGCCGAGTCACACTTTTTCATACCTTCACACACAGCTTGCGTAGGCTGCAGACCTTGTGTAGCAAGGTTTTAGCGAGGTGCAGGGAGCCCTTATTTCTTGAGTGCTAACACACTCAAATAAGGAGCCCTCTAGCAAAGCCAAAAGCCAGACTGGCTGGGACGTCCACCCTTCCTAATGGGTGAGTCACCCCTATTAAATAGCGTGGTTTGTATTCCAGTTACGGAACAAATGACAAATTCATAGATAATTTGTATTTTTCCTAACTATACAAACCTTAGCTATTTAACCAAACTTCTTCACCAGCCCTATCCCCCTTGAAGTCCTGCCTCCAAGCAAAGTGAGCTCAAGCACAGGTGTGTGTGAGGGGGGGGGAGCAAGCTACCCTCCCCTACCCCTGCTAACAAGCGGTGTGGGTAATAAACCCTCGTTAAAAATTAATGGCTCGTCATTTCAGCTACGCCGAGTGTAATACCCCTATTAAATAACTAAGGTTTGTATAGTTAGGAAAAACACAAATTACCTAGGAATTTGTCATATTAGGGTATATCTGATCATGATAAAGAATATTTTCCCCATAAAAGAAAAGCAATTTGACAAGTAATAAGAAAGATATCGCCTGTCCCGACAAATTACATTTTACCCTAAACTTTACTTTTGCACCGCTATTAGTATACAGGTAATGTCTGTACTCATAATCATCTGCCGCACCTCACACCCCTCTCTGCACTCTACACACCTCCTTGCACCCCCCCACATCTTCCTGCACTCCCACACGCCTTAATACCCCACTACCATCCACACTCACTTAAACTTATCTAGGATACAGTACTCCTACTTATCGAACGCCAAAGTTATACACAAGGTTATTTATTCCTTCAAGAATACGAATGAAATGGCCATTAATGTTCAGCGAGGTAGTTATAACTACCGGGTGATGACGGAGAAATCAAAAGTGGGCGAAGAGCTCGCTTTTGATTTCAGCCTCGAGCAGTACACACCTTACTGCTTTTCTCATTTTTGCTATTTTGATTATATGGATAAGTGTGCAGACATTTTGATATGCCAGGAAAAACATGGATGAGACGAATGCAGTTAATCCTAATCGCCCTCGTGCCTTTTGCGGGGCACGACTGTTAAGTCAACCACAACCCGAACCAAAGGAAGTTAGCTTTCCTTGGACATCAATGGTGCTTAGTAATCGGGAGAGGGTTTTTGGCCGCTTCCCAGACTTCTGAGGCGGCCCCTTCTGTGTCTGACCCATATACCACACCTGTGAAGGTGCTATAGGGTGTGGTCTCTGCTTCTACAGGGACCTCTTCCTCCATTGGAGTGTCTTTGATTTCCAAGACCTTGACCCCGAAGAAGACTGGCACGTAGGAGAGTATGCACGCCTCCTCCTCGGCCTCATATTTGTCAGAATCTTCAGACGCTGCCACTTCTAAGGAGAAGTCCTGGATGACTGATTGACGTGTCGCGTGAGACTCCAGCCAGGAAAGGTGTAAGTACGCGGCTGTTGTTGCTCAATCTCATACCGGACTGATCGCTTGCACCGTCGTGTCATCTCGCGATCACTGAATTCGCTCCTAGGCACCAGAAAGGCAATTGGCACTTGCAAGCGCTATTAGAAACGGAAACATTGCATAGGCCAGATCTGTAACAAGCTCCTGGTGACCGGCGTGTGCGTAGTGCCTGGTGCGGTGGTCACCAACACGCACCACAGGGACTAAAGTACGCAGTACTTCATTAGTTTTTGGCGGCATGAGTGCTAAAGGTGGATTCATTTACGAGAGGGAAGCATATTGTCGATTGGACCCCTCTTCAAACTCTTCATGGCTGCTAAACTTTTCACAAGGTAAACAATGGTTATCTGTTGAGCAAACCTCCCTTTGTTTTCGGCCACTGGACAGTACAGACGTACTATTTGGCTTCCCCATCTGGCTGTTTAAATCTTTTACTTTTCTTCTAGATTGAATAAATGCTGTAGCAGAGAGTCATGTATGAGGGATATTGATGGAAGGAACCAAGGATGTGCATTTTTCTTATAAATGTAATTGTGTGACAATTTCTTGTCCTACCTGCCATCATCCAACAAACTTTTCCTGTCGGTTGGCTAGTTTGTTGTGTTTCTGACCCTCTTGTGTCTGGCCTTACAATGAGGAGGACAACTTGAATCTAACCCCTTTTACCCCCAAAGGACGTACTGGTACGTTTCACAAAAGCCATCCCTTTACCCCCATGGACGTACCGGTACGTCCTTGCAAAAAAATGCTATAAAAAATTTTTTTTTCATATTTTTTATAATTTTTTGAGAAAATTCAGGCATTTTCCAAGAGAATGAGACCAACCTGACCTCTCTATGACGAAAATTAAGGCTGTTAGAGCAATTTAAAAAAAATATACTGCAAAATGTGCTGGGAAAAAAATAACCCCCTGGGGGTTAAGGGTTGGAAATTTCCAAATAGCCTGGAGGTAAAAGGGTTAAAGTGGTTTTCCTTAGACGTTGCTGGTGCTTCCGTATGAGGAAGAATTCTTCCGCAGCCTTTCTTCTTTCCTTTGGTGTCTTACGATTCCAGGGGGCGCTAAGGACATATATCCATGTTGTGTAAACTGGTCTCTCTCCCTGTAGGAGACAAACCATAAGCTCCCTCCTCCTCCCCTGTTTCATCCTCGTTAGCGTCCCTGTTGCAACTTCTGGGGGAAGAGCAAGTAGGTGACGTCTTGGAAGTAATCCAAGAAGAGTCCATTCTTGAGCGAGAGAATTGTTTGCCCGTAACGGGAAGAAACATCAGCACATGCAACACTAGGGAACTATCAGGGCGCTTGATATGGGTGTTCTCATACCTTTTACCCATGCCCGTTCATGTGCCGGGAGATAGGGCTTCCAGTGTTAGGTCTCATGTTGGTAAGGACGTAGGCAGTCGCTTTCATCCCTGTCCCGCCTCAAAATGTTCCCGAGACTCTACGGCAGCTGAGCTAACGATCAATGAAAGATGCCTTGAAGAAATCTGCCATAAGGGAAGCAGAGTCTTCAGCAAGGAACCTCCCTTGACTAACTTCTCGCGAATTATCTCCCCCATTTGTATGGGAGGGACGGTATGTGCATGAAACGCATCTACTTGGGAGGACTATCTTAGTACGTTCTCGCCTTGGTTACATGTTGGAAATGCTTCCTTCCCTGAGAATACGTTTCGGTATGCTGCTGTGCAGGTATTCTCACATCCGGTACCTCACCTCAGTCTAGAATGATGTCGAGCACGTACACCCTTGTGCAGATTGACTGGGTCTGCTCTTGTCCCCGTCCTTATTCAGAATTCTAGAGATGACAACTCAGCTTCATGATCACCACACACACAATTCCCCGACCAGTTCTTTGACTTTATTGGGGGGAATGCGTGCCAAACATAATCCCACAGAGGGAAGATTGTTGGCATGCATAACTCCATGTCTCGTATTGGGTGCAGTACCTGCAGACGCTGATGTCTCTGGCATAAAATTGTCGTTGAGTGTGTACCGAGAATGTACCTACTCTGGTGGACGGTCCTTGGACGTTCTCATCTAGTTTACGAAGTGAGGTAGTACGTACCGTGAACGTATTTTCATCCGCACTCATTGCAACTATGCCATCGGACACCGCGTTCATTTTTCGGGGAGTTTCAAGTCATAGAACTTTTAGTATCTGTTTCATTTCAGCTTCTCCAGTGTTCGATACCAGTGGAAGGGAAACCTGTTATTGTTCTCATTGCTATGATATCTCTTTACGAGTGCTGATGTTTTCCCGTACTTTTTCCCTTCGTGTTTTGCCTTCGCAGAAACATTCCGATTGGGTTCCCTCCTGCTTCTCATGGAATTGGCCGCACACATATCGGGAACCATACGATCTGTAATGGCAAGTTGGAATCACACGATCGGTACGTACTCTCGTTTTTCAAATGGTCGTTTCTTTTAAGTCACCAGGGAACTTGTAAACTTGTCATCTGTGCCATGAAATTACTACCACCTCAGTCCTGCTGCATAGATTAGAAAGAAAATGTCACCGAAGCAAAGAACAACGAATTGTACCAATTCCCATGAGACTTCGACCAATTCCTCTTTGTTCCGACACAGGAAGAATACTTCTCTCACTCGGTGAACCTGAAAGATATGTAGATCCAGATAACCATCCTTCGGTTCATCAGCATTATCTCCGTCCTCTAGGCTTTGGTATTCGGTTCCGAACTGGAGTTTTAGACTGCCTCAAGTTTTCATGCTCGCCTTTCTGATGCCTTCTTGGACTCCTTTCGTTGTTAGAGAAGCTTGTGATCCACAGGCGCATCCGCCAGAGTTCACTACGGTAGGTGTCCATAGCCTTGCTGGTCAGCAGAACAAAAATTGAGGAACAATCTGGAATGGTGGCTGGCTCACCCGAAGGACCAGACCACCTCGTGATCTTGGACCAAAGAAGAAAAGTGTCTGCACAGCAATGCGAGCGGCGTTTTTGGCTCTGAAAACTTTCTATCAGATGGAGAAGTCACTCGGCAGTGGCCCACGTCAACAGGCAAAGGGAAATGTCTCGCTGTCCCTTTACGAGTTGACCGGGCAGACACACTCTTGGGCATTCGAGATTGCAGTAGAGCTATCAGGGTAGGGGAATGTACTAGCAGACTGCCTGGGCCATTTGGTAAGAGGGGACTCGTGTCTTCTACCCTGCATGGCAGAAAGACTTCTTGCCATTTGGCAGTAATGGAGGACCCCATTTAACCTATCTGCCTGATACGTTAGGTCATAAACAGTGTTGAGGATCCCGAATATCAAGATGACTCTGGTTTCTCCAAAGAAGTGACCCGCCAAATGGTGTCCGTATATGCTGATGCCCCTAGATGGTTTACCCAGACAATTGCCCATCTTCTGCTATTGGTGTCGAAGGCGGGATTCTTCTCCAGTCGGCAATTGATAGCAGATTTCCTAGTCTTCTTTTGCCAAGAAAGGTTCTTCTGAGGCTCATGCTCAGCCTTGAGTCAGGTCTATAGACTGAAGGACTTGGACCTCCTCTTCGTGGGAATCGTCAATGCTCATGAAGAGTTTCAAGCAGTCTTGCCTTCCCAGAGAACTCAGACCGCCGGAGTGGGATGTCACGAGTTTACTTCTCGTCCAAACAGCTTTTGGCACCCCAGCAAAGCCCAGCTTCAGCCCAGAGCCAGCAGAGTTGGAGAAGCGCGAGGCTCGGTACTTTTTTATGAGTACAGTAGTAAACTTAGAGAGGCTGCTGTGTCTTCTGTAACAGTTTGATCCAATGTCATTTATTAGTGCTCTGGATCAAAAACCTCATTGCAACTGCTAAGCATGACCTTGGACAGTAAAATCTCAGATCTCCGGTCCTGAGATTTCTCTGCGGTCTAGCTGATCGATTAAGATACTGCCTCCCGCTCTCTCGACAGAGAAGATTCTACATACATTTTTCCGTTGTTCCCTGAATTTCTTTTTTGATGGCGGCATACTACGGGCAGAATGCAGTCTTTTAAGCCCTTGAGTACTGTATATCGCCATGGCCAGCCTCGAGGCTGTTTCCTGGATCGACCAGTCATCCGGTGCAGTCATGTACTTTGCCGCGAATGCGGTAACCTTTTCTGCACTCCATTCAGCTAGTCGATAAGCCAACTGGATCCTGAAGAGGAAAGATGCGTTTTTTTCCCAATTCTCCAGACAAGCTGGACGTGCATCTCTCCTTCCTCGGAGGGACATACTGCGGAAGCAATGGTGGAGAAGGAGAGGAAGGCTTGCCATGACTCCTTCTTCTATTGTTCTGTTACCATCGAGGATTCAGGCCCTTCGAAGGCGGCTGAGCTGTCAGGCTCAGCACTTGAGAGAGCTCCAGCAGCCTCTTCCTCTAAGAAGGCTGCTGTCAGGGCTCCACCCTTTTGTACCCAGCAGTAGAGGAGCAGTAGAGATAAGGATGATAAGAAGCAGTGGATTGTAGAAGTCCGTCGAGACAGAGACCGTCTACCCTCTGAAGATCTTCATCCTCTCTCTGCTTTCACTCTGATGGTGTTCCATTGTAAACGCTGTCGTCGTAGAAGAACGTGCTAGAGGTAATTCTAGACGGTTCTCCGGGGTTCTACTATCGGTTCGTCTCGTTGGAGAAGTCAAACCTTAGTCTGAAGACCAGTCGTTGACCTCTTCCTCAGCTTTCCCTTTTGTGTTTTGATAAAATATTTGATTTATTTTTTTAAACAGTTGTAAAATAAAGAGGTCAAGCAAATTAAAATTTATTCAACCAAAACTTCACAATCTCGAAATCTTATGTTGAAAAAATATTAATGTACCGTGCTAAGCCGTAGTACCATACTAGGCGATATATCTTCGCAATCCATGTTTGCCAACGGTTATATAAGCGGATGAGGATTTTGGCGGAGTAACGAGAGCTTTGGGTGTGGAGGAAATGCCCCTTTAAATCTGGATGAAGTCACTGGCAGCAAGGTGACGGATGGAGTTTAAGGTGATAGACAATATGTCTTCGGCTTTTACTCCTGATGCCTGGTGTATGATTTTACTGGAATTAGTATAGACTGGCAGGGGTCAATTGCCTTAGTTAGATAGAGATTTAGCTAAAATTAGTTCATGGTGCAAATTATGGGGTATGAAGTTGAATCCTAACAAAACTCAAAGTATGATTGTAAGTAGGTCAAGGACGGTGGCTCCTCAACAT
This sequence comes from Palaemon carinicauda, assembly GCF_036898095.1. Lineage (NCBI taxonomy): Eukaryota > Metazoa > Arthropoda > Malacostraca > Decapoda > Palaemonidae > Palaemon > Palaemon carinicauda. The sequence goes on from NC_090767.1 coordinate 11,285,608, forward strand.
CCGGATCTCAGTATTGATAATGTTTCTTTAAATTTGTATGACTCTTAAGATTTTAGGTGTGATTCTCAACAGAAAATTTACTTTTGAGAAACACATTAGGTCTGTGTCTTCTTCAGTTGCACAAAAAATTGGCTTATTGAGAAAGTCTTACAAGATTTTCGGTGATCAATCTATTCTGAATAAGTGTTTTAGTTCTTTCATTCTACCTTGTTTTGAGTATTGTTCTCCTGTTTGGTGTTCAGCCACTGATTCTCATCTTAATTTGTTGGACAGAAACTTACGGTCTATTAAATTTCTTATTCCTGATTTAGATATTAATCTTTGGCACCGTCATTCAGTTAGTTCATTTTGCTGAATGTTGCATAAGATTTTTCATAACTCTGACCATCCTTTACATTTAGATCTCCCTGGACAATTCTATCCTGTTCGTAATACTAGGCAGGCAGTTCATTCTAATAGCCAGGCCTTCTCCATCATGAGGGTCAATACTACACAGTATTCTAGAAGTTTTATTCCAGCTGTTACCAAGTTGTGGAATGATCTTCCTAATTGGATAGTTGAATCAGTAGAACTTCAAAAGTTCAAAGTTGGAGCAAATGTTTTTATGTTGATCAGGCTGACATGAGTCTTTTTATAGTTTATATATGACATATTTGTTTTTGACGTTAATAGTTTAAATATGACATATCTGTTTTTGACGTTGTTAATAGTTTATATAGGACATATCTGTTTTGACGTTGTCACTGTTTTTAGAATGATTTATTGTTAATTTATTCTCATCATTTGTTTATTTCCTTTCCTCACTGGGATATTTTTCCCTATTGGAGCCCTTGGGCTTATAGCATCTTGCTTTTCCAACTAGGGTTGTAGCTTGGAGAGTAATAATAATAATAACTGGCTATCCTTTGATGAATCTAGCCAATGAATCCTAGAGGCCCTTTGCGTCAATAGCCGTAGGATGAGATGACGAGCTGAGTATAGTTTGAATTATGAATTACGTTAATAATTTACAGATTACGATAGGTGTTAGAGGGAAGGGGGCATTTTGCTTGAAAGTAATTCAATCTTGATTCGTCATTCATAATTTTTTTTTTTTTGGCAATGATTCCAAATCATCGTCGTCGTCGTCGGCGCCCACTCGTGTCCGAGTATTGGGTTCTGTCGTTAGCCATCAGCCTCCCATCTATGGGGTGGGTGCTTATGTCTGATGTGGCTGTTAAGTCCTAGTCTGTGGTGGAAGAGTCGCGGACAGTGTTCACAAGGGAGGGTAGGTGGTGGGCGGGGTTGTTCTAATCGCTCTCTCCTCCTTCTCCTCCTAGCCTCCTCATTTTGTCTCCTCCTCTCCTCGAAGTCCACGGTGCCATGGTGTTCTGTACTCCTCCAGGTTTTCCTGTCCCTGGCTGTTTCTTCCCATGAGGAAGGATCGATGTCAGTTAGAGCCAGGGTGCGCTTTAGTTGATCTTTATAGCGCATTTTTGGGGCTCCTCGTGGTCTGGTGCCCTGGGTCAGTTCTCCGTAGAATATTTTCTTTGGGAGCCTAGATGGATCCATCCTATGCACGTGTCCTATCCAGCGGAGGCGGTGGTGGATGATGGTGGCCTCCACGCTGGTCAGCGAGGCACGTTCTAAGACTTCAATGTTGGTGGTGTGGCTCTCCCAGGGGATTTTCAAGATCTGCCTCAGTTTCATTTGTTGGAAGCGTTCTAGGTTTTTAATATCATTTCTATATAGCATCCATGTTTCACATGCATACAGGAGCGTGGAGAAGACTACTACCCTGAACACCATTATTTTGGTGGTCATTGTCAGTGCGTGGTTGTTAAATACGCGGCAGTTGAGTCGGCCAAAGGCGGAGTGCGCTGCCCTGATCCTGTTCTCCACGTCCTTTTTGCTTGTGGGAGCTGATGTTAGGATGCTCCCTAGGTAGGAGAACTGGTCCACCTGTTCTAACAGTTGGTCATTCACTGTGGTATTGAAGTTGGGGAGCATCAGTCCTGGTGGATGTTGGACGAGGGTCTTGGTTTTATCTGTGTTGACTTGCATCCCAAAATCATAATTATGTGGTATACAGTAGGCCCATTTGTTGTGTTATTTCATGATATAACTAATAGGAAAGTTATTGGTTAAAATAATGGATTTTCCAGTAGTTTATACATTTGGTTCAGACTGAAAACCCTCACTCGTATACAATTCACGAGTCCAAGAACATTTTTTTAGGGTCTTAAGATGGCACATCAACAATTGAATGCAACAGTTCAGCATTTAAGAGCAAGTATTTTTAGGGAAGACTTGTGTTCAGTGGCTACTTTCCTATTGGTAAGGGTAGAGGGGACTCTTTAGCTATGGTAAGCAGCTCTTCTAGGAGAAGGACACTCCAAAATCAAACCGTTGTTCTCTAGTCTTGGGTAGTGCCATAGCGTCTATACCATGATCTTCCACTGTCTTGGGTTAGAGTTCTCTTGCTTGAGGGTACACTCGGGCGCACTATTGTGTCTCGTTTCTCTTCTTCTTGTTTTGTTAGAGTTTTGATAGTTTATATAGGAAATATTTAAATGTTACTGTTCTTAAAGAATTTTAGTTTTCCTTGTTTCCTTTCCTCACTGGGCTATTATTATTATTATTATTATTATTACTTGCTAAGCTACAACCCTAGTTAGAAAGGCCGGATACTATAAGCCCAGGTGCTCAACATGGAAAATAGCCCAGTGAGGAAAGGCAACAAGGAAAAATAAAATATTTTAAGAGCAGTAATATTAAAATAAATATCTCCTATATAAACTATCAAAACTTTAGTAAAACAAGAGGAGATATTAGAGAGAATATTGTGCCCGAGTTTACCCTCAAGCAAGAGAACTCTAACCCAAGAGAGTGGGAGACCATGGTATAGAGGCTCTGGCACTACCCTAGTCTAGAGAACAATGGTTTGATTTTGGAGTGTCCTTCTCCTAGAAGAGCTGCTTACCATAGCTAAAGAGTCTCTTCTACCCTTATCAATAGGAAATGGGATATATTTTTAATAATGCATATTTCTCTAACAAAAACAATTAGCTTTGTTCAGCCTCATAGCAATCAACTATCATCTCCCACTTCACGTTTCATAGTCCTCAGCCATGTAGGTCTGGGTCTTCCAACTCTTCTAGCTCCTCGTGGAGCCCAGCTGAACGTTTAGTGAACTAATCTCTCTTTGGGGAGTGGGAAGGGCATGCCCAAACCATCTCCATCTACCCCTCATCATGATCTCATCCGCATATGGTACTGGAGTCATCTCTCTTATAGTTTCATCTTCATGTACCCCTCACCATTCAATTATACAAGATGCAATATCGTTTTAATTGTTATAATGGTGTGGAACACGTTGAGTCTATGTTCCCGCTGTCATTTCATAGTTAATAAGCATATATATATATATATATATATATATATATATATATATATATATATATATATATATATATATATATATATATATATTCATATTTATATGATAAGAAAACAGTCGAGTCGGTGCTGAGCTGACATAGCTGTCCCAGAGCCGATCAGTGTTGCCAGATGGGTTAGTGTAAAAATCCCCAAAACTTATGATAAAATATCCCTAAAAACAACGCAAAAAACCCCATCTCCTTAAATTTATATTTTCTTCTGATCATGTGTAGGCTTTACTCATATAGAAATTACTTATCATAATCTATACAGAGTGTAAGTAAATTAATTGCAACCGTATAAAGATTTACTAATCTTCGTTTCTTCGTAGAAATTTGTTCAGAATATCCTCCATTAGACTCCACAAATCCCCAAATCTAGGGATAAATCCTTAGATCTGGCAACGCTGGGCCCATACCACGAATGTTACTGCAATGGAAAATTTTTTTTTTATTATTTATTTATTTAAAACATTATAATGGTTGAATGTTATTATTTAGAAGAATTCAAACGTAAATTATTCCTTTTTTTATCTAAACGTACCAAATGAGTTGCGTGGAAAAAAAAAGATATTTATAGGGAAATTTGTTAGCACAAAAAAAAAGACTTTTTAATTTTTTTTTTCAAATTGTAGGTCAGAAAAATTTAATTACGGAAAATATCCTAATTTGTTTGAAAGAATTAAAAAAAAAAAAAAGAATGACAAAATAAAAGAAACAGGTTTGAAATGATGAATCTTTGTAAGGAAATTTAAGGGCAAAAGTTTTTATAGTTCATATATGTATTTATTTTATTGTTACTGTTTTATTTAATTATTAATTCTCTTGTTTATTTATTTCCTTATTTCTTTTCCTCACTGGGCTATTTTTCCCTGTTGGAGCCCTTAGGCTTATAGCATCTTGCTTTTCCAACTAGGGTTGTAGCTTATCAAGTAATAATAATAATAATAATAATAATAATAATGATATATATATATATATATATATATATATATATATATATATATATATATATATATATATATATATATATATATATACACATACATACATACATACATACATATCATTCATACACACACACACACACACACACACATATATATATATATATATATATATATATATATATATATATATATATATATATATATATATATCTCTCTCTCTCTCTCTCTCTCTCTCTCTATATATATATATATATATATATATATATATATATATATATATATGTATATATATAGTAGGTTAGTATTTATTTACATTATAACATAGCTCCAGGAAATAAATATTGATTGTCAAGAACAATGTAATTTCTAGACTGCATTGAAATGTTGAATGTTGTAAGGCTTAGAGTTCCACATTACATTACTTCTTTTTAGATGTAAGTTCTCTCCCATACATGACACAAGCTATAAATTCATGTTTTTGTAGATTAACCAATCTTGTTTCTCGTGTGTAATACCGAGACCCTGTTTGAGAGTCACTTGTACATTGACACACCATCACAGATAAGATGATAAGGTAAACTCACTGGAGTTGTTTATCTTTGCATTCGGTAGGTCAATATTACAGAGAGAGAGAGAGAGAGAGAGAGAGAGAGAGAGAGAGAGAGAGAGAGAGAGAGAGAGAGAGAGAGACTCCTTTCTAGTTTGTGTTTACGAAAGATATTTTAGTTGGGACGAAATACATTACCAAAGTGATTTAAGATATTTATAATTTTTGTCAACAAGTTGTTCGAGAGAGAGAGAGAGAGAGAGAGAGAGAGAGAGAGAGAGAGAGAGAGAGAGAGAGAGAGAGAGAGAGAGAGAGAGAGAGTTGTTTGCAAATAACACATCAAATATACCAAGTAGTTATAAATTAGAATCATTATAATGATAGAATTTTGTATGTATGATATTTTGAATTTACCAACAAAGGATAGGTAAGATGGATTATTATTATTATTATTATTACTAGTTAAGTTACAACCCCAGTTGGAAAAGCAGGATGCTCTAAGTCCTCAAGGAAAAAAATCCCAGTGAGGAATGGAAATGAGGAAACACAGAAGAGAGAGAGAGAGAGAGAGAACAGGTAGATTAGTGTGCCTGAGTGTACCCTCAAGCAAGAGAACTCTAACCCAAGACAGTGTAAGAGTATGATACAAAGGCTATGGCACTACCTAAGACTAGAGAACAATGCTTTGATTTTGGAGTGTCCTTCTTCTAGAAGAGCTGCTTACTATAGCTAAAGAGTCTCTTTTACTCTTTACCGAGTTGAAAGTAACCACTGCTCAATTACAGCCTGTAAGAAGGATCCAATGTACCGTACTGGCCAGTTAAAGGACCCAGTAACACTCTAGTTGTAGTGTTTCAATGGGTGGCTGGTGCCTTGCCAAACCTACTATGTATGTACGTGTTTGGAATACAAGTCATTCGTCTCTTATCTCTCAAACTGTCGAGATGCTTATTATTATTATTATTATTATTATTATTATTATTAATAGCCAAGCTACAACCCTAGTTGGAAAAGCAAGATGCTATAAGCCCAAGGGCTCCAATAAGGGAAAATAGCCCAGTGAGGAAAGGAAATAAGGAAATAAATAAATGATGAGAATAAATTAACAATATATCATTCTAAAAACAGTAACAATGTCAAAACAGACATGTCCTATATAAACTATTAACAACGTCAAAAACAGATATGTCATATATAAACTATAAAAAGACTCGTGTCCGCCTGGTCAACATAAAAACATTTGCTCAACTTTGAACTTTTGAAGTTCTACTGATTCAACTACCCGGTTAGGAAGATCATTCCACAACTTGGTCACAGCTGGAATAAAACTTCTAGAATACTGTGGAGTATTGAGAGTTAGGGGGTCCTTTGACTGGCCAGACAGTACTACATTGGATCCTTCTCTCTGGTTACGGTTCACTTTCCCTTTACCTACACATACACCGAATAGTCTGGCCTATTCTTTTTAGATTCTCCTCTGTCCTCATACACCTGACAACACTGAGATTACCAATCAATTCTTCTTCACCCAAAGGGTTAACTACTGCACTGTAATTGTTCAGTGGCTACTTTCCTCTTGGTAAGAGTAGAAGAGACTCTTTAGCTATGGTCAGCAGCTCTTCTAGGAGGACACTCCAAATCAAACCATTGTTCCATAGTCTTGGGTAATGCCATAGCCTCTGTACCATGTACCATGGTCTTCCAATGTCTTTGATTAGAATTCTCTTGCTTGAGGGTACACTCTGGTAAACTATTCCATCTGTTTCCTTATCTATTTTCCTCCCTGGGCTATTTTCCCTGTTGGAGTCCCTGGGCTTATAGCATCCTGCTTTTCCACCTAAGGTTGTAGCTTAGCTAGTGATAATAATAATAAAATAGTTTGAATATTTACTTGCAAACACTCTGAATTACAAGTAGTTAATGTCTGGACCAACCAGGTCCTGACATGGGTGAAGAGGGGTCTTGGAGGGTGAGTTGATGCTGAATGGCGCACCGTGTGTAGAGGGTTTGAAGAACTACTGATGAATGTGGCCATGATCATTCTTTAGAATAAATTAGTCATGTTGAGTGGCGTGGCCAAACGTATTACTACTCGGTCTCTCCCCGGCTTTTTGGTAGGGGCGAGAGGGAGTAGTCATGCTCTGGTGAGAGGGGGGTATCTCGAAAGGAACACTCGGAAGCCCCAATCTCCCACAAAATGTAGAAACTGCCGTGTTGTAGTTAGAAAAGGTGGATGGGGTGGGATATATATATATATATATATATATATATATATATATATATATATATATATATATATATGCCCTTCGTGAGTGGGCCAACCATACTAGATAGGTTTGCCGTGAGCGATCAGACGAAAGTCTCCCACCGCCACCACCAATCCGCATTGCCCAAGTGCGCGATGAAAACTGGCCAGACCCCAGACGCGAATGAAGACATACCTGAGGCCTTTGTCCAGCAGTGGAGTGGAAACTGCTATCTCTGTTGTTGTTCTTGTTCTTGTTGTTCTTGTAGTGTAGAGACCCCATGTAATCCCCACCAGCTCTCCCCATCCCTATGTCTATTCCTGTCCTGCTTAAAAGTCTTCTTCTGCCAAGAGAGAGAGAGACTTCTGCCTGAGGCCTTTGTCCAGCAGTGGAGTGAAAACTGCTGTCTCTGTTGTTGTTCTTGTTCTTGTTGTTGTTGTTGTTCTTGTAGTGTAGAGAGCCCATGTAATCCTCACCAGCTCTCCCCATCCCTATGTCTATTCCTGTCCTGCTTAAAAGTCTTCTTCTGCCAAGAGAGAGAGACTTCTGCCTGAGGCCTTTGTCCAGCAGTGGAGTGAAAACTGCTGTCTCTGTTGTTGTTGTTCTTCTTCTTGTTCATGTTGTTGTTCTTGTAGTGTAGAGAGCCCATGTAATCCTCACCAGCTCTCCCCATCCCTATGTCTATTCCTGTCCTGCTTAAAAGTCTTCTTCTGCCAAGAGAGAGAGACTTCTGCCTGAGGCCTTTGTCCAGCAGTGGAGTCGAAACTGCTATCTCTGTTGTTGTTGTTGTTCTTGTAGTGTAGAGAGCCCATGTAATCCTCACCAGCTCTCCCCATCCCTATGTCTATTCCTGTCCTGCTTAAAAGTCTTCTTCTGCCAAGAGAGAGAGAGAGACTTCTGCCTGAGGCCTTTGTCCAGCAGTGGAGTCGAAACTGCTATCTCTGTTGTTGTTGTTGTTCTTGTAGTGTAGAGAGCCCATGTAATCCTCACCAGCTCTCCCCATCCCTATGTCTATTCCTGTCCTGCTTAAAAGTCTTCTTCTGCCAAGAGAGAGAGAGAGACTTCTGCCTGAGGCCTTTGTCCAGCAGTGGAGTCGAAACTGCTATCTCTGTTGTTGTTGTTGTTCTTGTAGTGTAGAGAGCCCATGTAATCCTCACCAGCTCTCCCCATCCCTATGTCTATTCCTGTCCTGCTTAAAAGTCTTCTTCTGCCAAGAGAGAGAGAGAGACTTCTGCCTGAGGCCTTTGTCCAGCAGTGGAGTGAAAACTGCTGTCTCTGTTGTTGTTGTTGTTCTTCTTGTTCTTGTTGTTGTTCTTGTAGTGTAGAGACCCCATGTAATCCTCACCAGCTCTCCCCATCCCTATGTCTATTCCTGTCCTGCTTAAAAGTCTTCTTCTGCCAAGAGAGAGAGAGAGACTTCTGCCTGAGGCCTTTGTCCAGCAGTGGAGTGAAAACTGCTGTCTCTGTTGTTGTTGTTGTTCTTCTTGTTCTTGTTGTTGTTCTTGTAGTGTAGAGACCCCATGTAATCCTCACCAGCTCTCCCCATCCCTATGTCTATTCCTGTCCTGCTTAAAAGTCTTCTTCTGCCAAGAGAGAGAGAGAGACTTCTGCCTGAGGCCTTTGTCCAGCAGTGGAGTGAAAACTGCTGTCTCTGTTGTTGTTGTTGTTCTTCTTGTTCTTGTTGTTGTTCTTGTAGTGTAGAGACCCCATGTAATCCTCACCAGCTCTCCCCATCCCTATGTCTATTCCTGTCCTGCTTAAAAGTCTTCTTCTGCCAAGAGAGAGAGAGACTTCTGCCTGAGGCCTTTGTCCAGCAGTGGAGTGAAAACTGCTGTCTCTGTTGTTGTTGTTGTTCTTCTTGTTCTTGTTGTTGTTCTTGTAGTGTAGAGACCCCATGTAATCCTCACCAGCTCTCCCCATCCCTATGTCTATTCCTGTCCTGCTTAAAAGTCTTCTTCTGCCAAGAGAGAGAGAGAGACTTCTGCCTGAGGCCTTTGTCCAGCAGTGGAGTGAAAACTGCTGTCTCTGTTGTTGTTGTTGTTCTTCTTGTTCTTGTTGTTGTTCTTGTAGTGTAGAGACCCCATGTAATCCTCACCAGCTCTCCCCATCCCTATGTCTATTCCTGTCCTGCTTAAAAGTCTTCTTCTGCCAAGAGAGAGAGAGAGACTTCTGCCTGAGGCCTTTGTCCAGCAGTGGAGTGAAAACTGCTGTCTCTGTTGTTGTTGTTGTTCTTCTTGTTCTTGTTGTTGTTCTTGTAGTGTAGAGACCCCATGTAATCCTCACCAGCTCTCCCCATCCCTATGTCTATTCCTGTCCTGCTTAAAAGTCTTCTTCTGCCAAGAGAGAGAGAGAGACTTCTGCCTGAGGCCTTTGTCCAGCAGTGGAGTGAAAACTGCTGTCTCTGTTGTTGTTGTTGTTCTTCTTGTTCTTGTTGTTGTTCTTGTAGTGTAGAGAGCCCATGTAATCCTCACCAGCTCTCCCCATCCCTATGTCTATTCCTGTCCTGCTTAAAAGTCTTCTTCTGCCAAGAGAGAGAGAGAGACTTCTGCCTGAGGCCTTTGTCCAGCAGTGGAGTGAAAACTGCTGTCTCTGTTGTTGTTGTTGTTCTTCTTGTTCTTGTTGTTGTTCTTGTAGTGTAGAGACCCCATGTAATCCTCACCAGCTCTCCCCATCCCTATGTCTATTCCTGTCCTGCTTAAAAGTCTTCTTCTGCCAAGAGAGAGAGAGAGACTTCTGCCTGAGGCCTTTGTCCAGCAGTGGAGTGAAAACTGCTGTCTCTGTTGTTGTTGTTGTTCTTCTTGTTCTTGTTGTTCTTGTAGTGTAGAGACCCCATGTAATCCTCACCAGCTCTCCCCATCCCTATGTCTATTCCTGTCCTGCTTAAAAGTCTTCTTCTGCCAAGAGAGAGAGAGAGACTTCTGCCTGAGGCCTTTGTCCAGCAGTGGAGTGAAAACTGCTGTCTCTGTTGTTGTTGTTGTTCTTCTTGTTCTTGTTGTTGTTCTTGTAGTGTAGAGAGCCCATGTAATCCTCACCAGCTCTCCCCATCCCTATGTCTATTCCTGTCCTGCTTAAAAGTCTTCTTCTGCCAAGAGAGAGAGAGAGACTTCTGCCTGAGGCCTTTGTCCAGCAGTGGAGTGAAAACTGCTGTCTCTGTTGTTGTTGTTGTTCTTCTTGTTCTTGTTGTTGTTCTTGTAGTGTAGAGAGCCCATGTAATCCTCACCAGCTCTCCCCATCCCTATGTCTATTCCTGTCCTGCTTAAAAGTCTTCTTCTGCCAAGAGAGAGGGAGAGAGACTTCTGCCTGAGGCCTTTGTCCAGCAGTGGAGTCGAAACTGCTATCTCTGTTGTTGTTGTTGTTCTTGTAGTGTAGAGAGCCCATGTAATCCTCACCAGCTCTCCCCATCCCTATGTCTATTCCTGTCCTGCTTAAAAGTCTTCTTCTGCCAAGAGAGAGAGAGAGAGACTTCTGCCTGAGGCCTTTGTCCAGCAGTGGAGTGAAAACTGCTGTCTCTGTTGTTGTTGTTGTTCTTCTTGTTCTTGTTGTTGTTCTTGTAGTGTAGAGAGCCCATGTAATCCTCACCAGCTCTCCCCATCCCTATGTCTATTCCTGTCCTGCTTAAAAGTCTTCTTCTGCCAAGAGAGAGAGAGAGACTTCTGCCTGAGGCCTTTGTCCAGCAGTGGAGTGAAAACTGCTGTCTCTGTTGTTGTTGTTCTTGTTGTTGTTCTTGTAGTGTAGAGACCCCATGTAATCCTCACCAGCTCTCCCCATCCCTATGTCTATTCCTGTCCTGCTTAAAAGTCTTCTTCTGCCAAGAGAGAGAGAGAGACTTCTGCCTGAGGCCTTTGTCCAGCAGTGGAGTGAAAACTGCTGTCTCTGTTGTTGTTGTTGTTCTTCTTGTTCTTGTTGTTGTTCTTGTAGTGTAGAGACCCCATGTAATCCTCACCAGCTCTCCCCATCCCTATGTCTATTCCTGTCCTGCTTAAAAGTCTTCTTCTGCCAAGAGAGAGAGAGAGACTTCTGCCTGAGGCCTTTGTCCAGCAGTGGAGTGAAAACGGCTATCTCTGTTGTTGTTGTTGTTCTTCCCTTTCTTGTTGTTGTTCTTGTAGTGTAGAGACCCCATGTAATCCTCACCAGCTCTCCCCATCCCTATGTCTATTCCTGTCCTGCTTAAAAGTCTTCTTCTGCCAAGAGAGAGAGAGAGAGAGAGAGAGAGAGAGAGACTTCCCCCACTATACTAGTCAACTACAGTCTAGTCTGACCCGTAGCTTTGCTCGTGTGAGTTAGAACTGAATTAATTTCCATTTTCCCATCTACAGAACCATTAAACTGCAGGTTTCGTTTCTGCATGGCCCAGGTGAGAGAATAGTGCTCTTCTTGTGTTGATTCAGAGAACTTTTCATTTCTATACTTTGAGGTTATTTTGAGGTTATCGTCCTGTGTTTAATAGTAATGATGATAGTATCTCTCTCTCTCTCTCTCTCTCTCTCTCTCTCTCTCTCTCTCTCTCTTGACCTCACTTATCACCGTGACTTGCTTAAGGCTCAAGTACAAAAGGCCTCGTTAGGCAGATATTTTTCCCCATATGCCCTTGGTCGGTCTCACGGTACAAGATGATTAACTCTCATTTTGCACTGAACAACAGACTCAAATTGGCGAGAGAGGTAAAGTGGACGTTTGACTTGAGAGGGAACTGTGTCATTTTGGCTTGAGAGGGAACTGTGTCATTTTGGCTTGAGAAGAAACCGTGTCATTTTGACTTAAGAGGGAACTGTCGTTTTGGCTTGAGAGTGAACTGTCATTTAGACTTGAGAGGGAACTGTGTCATTTTGACTTGAGAGTGAACTGTCATTTAGACTTGAGAGGGAACTGTGTCATTTTGACTTGAGAGTGAACTGTCCTTTTGTTTTGAGAGTGAACTGTCATTTTGACTTGAAAGGGGAATCTGTCAGTTTGACTTGAGTGGGAACTGTGTCATTTTGACTTGAGAGTGAACTGTCATTTTGACTTGAGAGGGAAGTGTCATTTTGTATTGAGAGGGAACTGTGTCATTTTGTCTAGAGAGGGAACTGTCCTTTTGTTTTGAGAGTGAACTGTCATTTTGTTTTAAGAGGGAACTGTGTCATTTTGACTAGAGAGGGAACTGTCCTTTTGTGTTGAGAGGGAACTGTCGTTTTGACTTGAGAGGGGAATGTGTCAGTTTGACTTGAGAGGGAAGTGTCAATATGACTTGAGAGTGAACTGTCATTTTGTATTGAGAGGGAACTGTGTCATTTTGACTAGAGAGGGAACTGTCCTTTTGTTTTGAGAGGGAACTGTCAGTTTGACTTGAGAGGGAACCGTGTCATTTTGACTTGAGAGTGAACTGTCATTTTGTTTTAAGAGGGAACTGTCATTATGGCTTGAGTGGGAACTGTCATTTTGACTTGAGAGTGAACTGTTCTTTTGTTTTGAGAGTGAACTGTCATTTTGACTTGAGAGGGGAATCTGTCAGTTTGACTTGAGTGGGAACTGTGTCATTTTGACTTGAGAGTGAACTGTCATTTTGATTTAAGAGGGAACTGTCATTTTGTGTTAAGAGGGAACTGTCATTTTGACTTGAGAGTGAACTGTCAATTTGTTTTAAGAGGGAACTGTCATTTTGACTTGAGAGGGAACTGTCATTTTGACTTGAGAGTGAACTGTCATTTTGTTTTAAGAGGGAACTGTCATTTTGACTTGAGAGGGAACTGTCATTTTGTGTTAAGAGGGAACTGTCATTTTGACTTGAGAGTGAACTGTCATTTTGTTTTAAGAGGGAACTGTCATTTTGTGTTAAGAGGGAACTGTCATTTTGACTTGAGAGTGAACTGTCATTTAGTTTTAAGAGGGAACTGTCATTTTGTTTTTAGAGGGAACTGTCATTTTGACTTGAGAGGGAGATTTGTCATTTTGACTTGAGAGTGAACTGTCATTTTGTATTGTGAGGGAACTGTCATTTTGACTTGAGAGGGAACTGTCATTTTGTGTTAAGAGGGAACTGTCATTTTGACTTGAGAGTGAACTGTCAATTTGTTTTAAGAGGGAACTGTCATTTTGACTTGAGAGGGAACTGTCATTTTGACTTGAGAGTGAACTGTCATTTTGTTTTAAGAGGGAACTGTCATTTTGACTTGAGAGGGAACTGTCATTTTGTGTTAAGAGGGAACTGTCATTTTGACTTGAGAGTGAACTGTCATTTTGTTTTAAGAGGGAACTGTCATTTTGTGTTAAGAGGGAACTGTCATTTTGACTTGAGAGTGAACTGTCATTTTGTTTTAAGAGGGAACTGTCATTTTGTTTTTAGAGGGAACTGTCATTTTGACTTGAGAGGGAGATTTGTCATTTTGACTTGAGAGTGAACTGTCATTTTGTATTGTGAGGGAACTGTCATTTTGACTTGAGAGGGAACTGTCATTTTGTGTTAAGAGGGAACTGTCATTTTGACTTGAGAGTGAACTGTCATTTTGTTTTAAGAGGGAACTGTCATTTTGACTTGAGAGGGAACTGTCATTTTGTGTTAAGAGGGAACTGTCATTTTGACCTGAGAGTGAACTGTCATTTTGTTTTAAGAGGGAACTGTCATTTTGACTTGAGAGTGAACTGTCATTTTGTTTTAAGAGGGAACTGTCATTTTGGCTTGAGGGGGAACTGTCATTTTGTTTTAAGAGAGAACTGTCATTTTGACTTGAGAGGGAACTGTCATTTTGTGTTAAGAGGGAACTGTCATTTTGACTTGAGAGTGAACTGTCATTTTGTGTTAAGAGGGAACTGTCATTTTGACTTGAGAGTGAACTGTCATTTTGTTTTAAGAGGGAACTGTCATTTTGACTTGAGAGTGAACTGTCATTTTGTTTTAAGAGGGAACTGTCATTTTGACTTGAGAGTGAACTGTCATTTTGTGTTAAGAGGGAACTGTCATTTTGACCTGAGAGTGAACTGTCATTTTCTTTTAAGAGGGAACTGTCATTTTGACTTGAGAGTGAACTGTCATTTTGTTTTAAGAGGGAACTGTCATTTTGACTTGAGAGTGAACTGTCATTTTGTGTTAAGAGGGAACTGTCATTTTGACTTGAGAGTGAACTGTCATTTTGTTTTAAGAGGGAACTGTCAATTTGACTTGAGAGTGAACTGTCATTTTGTTTTAAGAGGGAACTGTCAATTTGACTTGAGAGTGAACTGTCATTTTGTTTTAAGAGGGAACTGTCATTTTGACTTGAGAGTGAACTGTCATTTTGTTTTAAGAGGGAACTGTCATTTTGACTTGAGAGTGAACTGTCATTTTGTTTTAAGAGGGAACTGTCATTTTGGCTTGAGGGGGAACTGTCATTTTGTTTTAAGAGAGAACTGTCATTTTGACTTGAGAGGGAACTGTCATTTTGTGTTAAGAGGGAACTGTCATTTTGACTTGAGAGTGAACTGTCATTTTGTGTTAAGAGGGAACTGTCATTTTGACTTGAGAGTGAACTGTCATTTTGTTTTAAGAGGGAACTGTCATTTTGACTAGAGAGTGAACTGTCATTTTGTTTTAAGAGGGAACTGTCATTTTGACTTGAGAGTGAACTGTCATTTTGTTTTAAGAGGGAACTGTCAATTTGACTTGAGAGTGAACTGTCATTTTGTTTTAAGAGGGAACTGTCAATTTGACTTGAGAGTGAACTGTCATTTTGTTTTAAGAGGGAACTGTTATTTTGACTTGAGAGTGAACTGTCATTTTGTTTTAAGAGGGAACTGTCATTTTGACTTGAGAGTGAACTGTCATTTTGTTTTAAGAGGGAACTGTCATTTTGGCTTGAGGGGGAACTGTCATTTTGTTTTAAGAGAGAACTGTCATTTTGACTTGAGAGGGAACTGTCATTTTGTGTTAAGAGGGAACTGTCATTTTGACTTGAGAGTGAACTGTCATTTTGTGTTAAGAGGGAACTGTCATTTTGACTTGAGAGTGAACTGTCATTTTGTTTTAAGAGGGAACTGTCATTTTGACTAGAGAGTGAACTGTCATTTTGTTTTAAGAGGGAACTGTCATTTTGACTTGAGAGGGAACTGTCATTTTGTTTTAAGAGGGAACTGTCATTTTGACTTGAGAGGGAACTGTGCCATTTTGACTTGAGAGTGAACTGTCATTTTGTTTTAAGAGGGAACTGTCATTTTGACTTGAGAGGGAACTGTCATTTTGACTTGAGAGGGAACTGTCATTTTGACTTGAGGGGGAACTGTCATTTTGACTTGAGAGGGAACTGTCATTTTGACTTGAGAGGGAACTGTCATTTTGACTTGAGGGGGAACTGTCATTTTGTTTTAAGAGAGAACTGTCATTTTGACTTGAGAGGGAACTGTCATTTTGTGTTAAGAGGGAACTGTCATTTTGACTTGAAAGTGAACTGTCATTTTGTGTTAAGAGGGAACTGTCATTTTGACTTGAGAGTGAACTGTCATTTTGTTTTAAGAGGGAACTGTCATTTTGACTTGAGAGGGGAATGTGTCATTTGACTTGAGAGTGAACTGTCATTTTGTTTTGAGAGGGAACTGTGGTTTTGACTTGAGAGTGAAGTGTCATTTTGTATTGAGAGTGAACTGTCATTTTGTATTGCAAGGGAACTGTGTCATTTGACTTGAGAGGGTCCTACGGCAGTCGCCTCTAACCTGCATGACGACTACGAGGAGGAGTCCTTGGCGGTGGCGGTGCGTGACCGGGTGGGATGTGCTTCCTCTCCCCCCCCCCCCCTCCCGGACGACTATAACAGCAGGAATATTAACGAGAAGATGCTCATAGACTCCTATGTAATGCTCGGAAGGTGGTGGTGATTGTAAGTCATTGGGAGTTTAGATTTTGTAATATGTTAAAGTATGTGAACATTGTTAAGCTAAACTCTATGGGTTGATTCACACTATTGGTCCAGTCAGATATTATTACATGATTTTAAGTGGAAGCATTCACAGTGGCGCTCCGGTCATTATAGAAAAAAATCTATGTACAGTAACAGGCTAATGTTCATTGCATAAATACATTTCCTAGTATCCTATACAATTATGCTTTTTACTTATATTTATAATTTTGCCAAGACACTAATCGGACCGAGAGTGTGAACACCCCAGTACCTACACTGAACAGAGAGCGAACCGAGACTGGGGTGTGTATCAACCCTAGTTTTTCTTTTATTACATTAAGTTAAAAAGGTTTAACGGGAAGTTAAAATCCTTTGATGTAGTGTTGATAACTTGTAGGGTACTGTTCTGTCAATTTAAAGCGGAAATTATTATTTATTTTGTTATTTCATAACTGTCTACATGTTGGGTCTCAGAAGTCTTTATTTGTTTTCCTAAAATTCTTTACCCGAGTAATGTGACTCATGATGCAGAAGGCCTGATAACAGCTGGAATAACACTTCTAGAATACTGTGTAGTATTGAGACTCATGATGCAGAAGGCCTGATAACAGCTGGAATAACACTTCTAGAATACTGTGTAGTATTGAGACTTATGATGGAGAAGGCCTGATAACAGCTGGAATAACACTTCTAGAATACTGTGTAGTATTGAGACTTATGATGGAGAAGGCCTGATAACAGCTGGAATAACACTTCTAAAATACTGTGTAGTATTGAGCCTCATGATGGAGAAGGCCTGACTATTAGAGTTAACTGCATGCCTTAGAATTGCGAACAGGATGGAACTGTCCAGGAAGATCTGAATGTACAGGATGATCCAAAATATGAAAAAATCTTAGGCAACATACAAAATGAACTAATTGAACGACGGTGCCAAAAATTAATATCTAGATTGGGAATAAGAAATTTCATAGACCGTATATTCCTGTCCAAGAAATTAAGATGAGAATCAGCAGCTGAAGACCAGACAAGGTAGAATGAAAGAATTAAAACACTTCTTCAGAATAGATTGACCACCAAAACTTTGCCGTAGTTTTAAACGTTTCTATAACCTCTTATGGGGTTAAGACTTGGTATGATGGCTTTGTCCACTATCTTCATTTTCTCATCATTTGTAATACTTGAATTCTTTGTATGAACTCTTTTTCCATGATTTCTAGGGCCTTCTTACAGGTCTGCATCCTTTTTCCATATCTACAGGTTTGATTTTTCTTGGAAGTCCTGAATTCATCTCTTACCAAAATGGATACTGTAATATTTCCTTCCATTGCTAACTTTGTTTATTTTTAGCTCGATAGATCATTGGTCTAAATGGAATAGTACTTTTAATCTGAAGTTAATGTGTTTTGTAATATTAACAACATAAATAGATCCATTGATAGTTTTGAAGCAATAAGCATTTCTTTAATTTATTCTCGTTGGAAAACTGTTCCAAAGCAAATTAGTTATTAAGCGTATATAGATTGGTCTGGAATTTAGCTATGCACATACTTTTCGTTTGCCTCGTAGAATAATTTCACGATTAGTCAAATCATATTAGGATAAAGGAAGGATTTTAAGATAAATCAAAATTTTTAGCTTTGTTTCTTTTGGAAAACGAGAATTTTGTTGATAATTCTAACTTGGAGGCATGATATATATGTACCATATATCTAAAGGCCTGAAATAATTGTTTGTTTGTCGCGCACAGCCGGAATATTAACTTTGCAAGGTGAGAGAACTTCATCTATCCTAACTTTTAGTGCCATAACCTCTGTACCATGACCTTCGACTGTCTTGGATCAGAGTTCTCTTGTTTGAGGGTACACTCTGGCATGCTGTTCTATCTTATTTCACTGTCACTTTAAGTTTTTGTAGTTTGTGTGAAGCGTCTAATTTAATCTTGCTACTTGAAGATAGAGACGACTGGTGAAATCTAACCGAGGCCCTTTGCGTCAATAGCTGTAGGAGGAGACGACTCTTCTTAAAATATTTTATTTTCATTGTTTATTTCCTTTCCACACTGGGCTATTTTTCCCTGTTGGAGCCCTTGGGATTATAGCCTAGCTTGTAATAATGATGATATAATTAGTTGTCTGTGGCCCAAACAGCTTCCAAGGACTAAAATGTTACTTGCATTTATGTCCTCAATATTGATCGCTTGTTGGTTGAAAAAGTCAAAATGAATTATTTTATTGTCATTTGATTCTTGAGATCAATTTAATATTGTTTACAAAGTTTTGTTTCCCTTCTGGTCATGTTTTTCTTGACCATTTTCAATCGACTGATTATGTCAGGATGCCATTCATCTTTTACGATCATTCTCCTAAACCTTGGAGTGACTCGGTTCTCTGTCTTAACCCTTTTACCCCCAGGCTATTAGGAAATTTCCAACCCTTAACCCCCAGTGGGTTATTTTTTTCCCAGCACATTTTGCAGTATATTTTTTTTTAAATTGCTCTAACAGCCTTAATTTTTGTCATAGAGAGGTCAGGTTGGTCTCATCCTCTTGGAAAATGCCTGAATTTTTTCAAAAAATTATCAAAAATATGAAGAAAATAATTTTTATAGCCTTTTTTTTTGCAAGGACGTACCGGTACGTCCATGGGGGTAAAGGGATGGCTTTTGTGAAACGTACCAGTACGTCCTTTGGGGGTAAAAGGGTTAATGTGTACTTCTGAACTTATTTGATCCTGCCTCTATCTTTCTTTTTTAGCTCAATAATGATAACCTTTTACTTAAAACTGTTTGCTTTCCAAAGTTATCTTTTTTTTATGGATTCTCCTGTAATTTCAATGTTTGCATTACTTAAAGGAAGGCTGTAACCAGGGGAATTCATGTTGAATCCGTAGAACTTCAAAAGTTCAAAGTTGGAGCAAATGCTTTTTTGTTGACCAGGCGGACACGAGTCTTTTTATAGTTTATATATGACATATCTCTTTTGACATTACTTTTTTTAGAATGATTTATTGTTAATTTGTTCTCTTCAGTTATTTATTTCCTTATTTCCTTTCCTCACTGGGCTATTTTTCCCTATTGGAGCCCCTGGGCTTATAGCATCTTGCTTTTCCAATTAGGGTTGTAGCTTGGATAGTAATAATAATAATAATCTATTAGATATTTAAAGTACTGTAGTTCTAAGGGGTCTTTTCAAGATTGTCCGAAGTCCTGGATTCTAATGTGTATATAAATTTTAGTAGATTTCCATTGAAATTTGAGCAAATAACTTTTCCTTACTCATGAACATTTCTATTAACCCTTTTACCCCCAGGCTCTTTGGAAATTTCCAACCCTTAACCCCCAGGGGGTTATTTTTTCCCAGCACATTTTGCAGTATATTTTTTTTTAAATGCTCTAACAGCCTTAATTTTTGTCATAGAGAGGTCAGGTTGGTCTCATTCTCTTAGAAAATGCCTGAATTTTCTAAAAAAATTACCAAAAATATGAAAAAAAAAAAAAAAAAATTATAGCCTTTTTTTGCAAGGACGTACCGGTACGTCCATGGGGGTAAAAAGGGATGGGTTTTTTTTTAAACGTACTAGTACGTCCTTTGGGGGTAAAAGGGTTAACTTCATGTTTTTTTTTTTTAGGAGATTGTGTTCACTGCTTTTCCAAGTGCGACTACTTTGTTCTTTTATGATTTTGAGTAATTTTTGGCCTAAGATTATCGTGATGTAAAATGGCCGTACCACAAACATTGGAAATATCTGGTCAGGTACTTCAGCTGTTGATGTTCAAACTTGCAGCAAATGTTTATATGTTGAACAGGCTGACATAAGTCTTTTTAGTTTATATATGAAAGATGTTTTAATGTTGTTACTGTTCTTTAAATATGTTAATAGTTCATTACTTAATTCTCTTGGTTTATTTCTCTTCCTCACTGCTGGGACATTTCTCCTTGTTGGAGCCCTTGGGCTTATAGCATCTTGCTTTTCCAACTAAGGTTGTAGCTTAGCCAGTAATAGCGTAGTTTGTGAGTCAGATTCTGTTAAATTCTTGACCTAGGGTTAGCTAAACCTAGCTCGCTTGCCTATAAATTTCCAGCCACAAATGTCGACAGTCTCATTTCATATTGAAAATGTCATCTTCCTTCTGTTATTAAATTTACCCTATTGAGAATGTTAAATGTGTTGCCCTCTTTATTGTAAGCATTTGATTATATATTACTTTATGCTACATCAACTTGGGTGTTTAATGTTGAATGTGTTTGTAACTAGAAATGGATTGCATTTTTTTATAGGTATTATTATTACTTGCTAAGCTACAACCCTAGTTGTAAAAGCAGGATGCTATAAGCCCAGGGGTTCCAACAGGGTAAATATCTCGGTGAGGAAAGGAAATAAGGAAATATACTACAAAAAGTTTAAGAATAACATTAAAATAAATTATATATAAACTATAAAAACTTCAAAATAACAAGAAGGGAAATAAGATAGAATCGTCTGCTCGAGTGTACCCTCAAGCAAGAGAACTCTAATCCAAGGCCGTGGTATATAGGCTATGGCATTACCCAAGACTAGAGAACAATGGTTTAATTTTGTAGTGTCTTCCTAGAATAGCTTGAGTGTATAGTCTCTTCTACCCTTACCAAGAGGAAAGTAGCCATTGAACAATTACATTGCTGTAGTTAACCTCTTGAGCGAAGAAGAAATATTGTAATCTCGCTGTTCTCAAGTGTTTGAGGAAAGACGAGAATGTGTAAAGAGTAGGCCAGACTATTCCGTGTATGTGTAGGGAAAGGGAAAATGAACCGTAACCAGAGAATAAGTGTTTGATTTTCATGCTTTCTTAGAATACACAGTGATATATCAGAAGCATATTTCTATTATAGTAATCATATTTTATTATTATTGTATTATGAATTGTATTGTTATTGGTATTTATTTTGTCACAAAAGGTTGAAAATTTTTTATTGTTCAATGTAATTATTTTATTTTTTATGAAGCTGGCTAGCACAATTTGATAATAAAATTCTCGGGAAATTGATGGTGAATTTCTATTAAACAAGATTTGACATTTAGAAAAATATTGTAACTGTTTTAACAACAAAATTGTATTTAACATGATAAGATATGTTTATTCTAACTGGTTATCGAAGCATAATGACTCGTACAATATTCTGACTGATTTCTGACAAAATCGTATAATAATCTGATGACAAAATTGTATTAAATATAATGTAAGTCTTGTATAATAATCTGACTGATTTCTGATGACAAAGTTCTATTAACCCTTTTACCCCCAGGCTCTTTGGAAATTTCCAACCCTTAACCCCCAAGGGGTTATTTTTTCCCCATCACATTTTGCAGTATATATTTTTTAAATTGCTCTTACAGCCTTAATTTTTGTCATAGAGAGGTCAAGTTAGTCTCATTCTCTTGGAAAATGCCTGAATTTTCTCAAACAATTATAAAAAATATGAAAAAAAAAAATTTTTATAGCATTTTTTTTGCAAGGACGTACCGGTACATCCATGGGGGGTAAAGGGATAAGTTTTGTGAAACGTACCAGTACGTCCTTTGGGGGTAAAAGGGTTAAGCATAATTCAGACAGAATATTCTAACTGATTTCTAACCACAAAATTGTAATAGCCGTAATTGAAGTCTCCTCCTGTATTCTAACTGATCTCTTGACGATTGCATCCAACAGCTGTTCATCTTTGCCCGTCTCTTCCAGCGTGCGCGAGTTCGGCGGACGCCAGGGACTGAGGTTCTGAAGATCAGGACGACGACCACTACCACAGAGGAAGCCATCATTTGATTCTCAATTTCCTCCAACCAGCCCCAAGCTGTCATGATTTATGGAGAAAGGATCCACATTTATTTTATATATATATGTATATGCAGAAAACCACCCCAATATATTAATTTTTTTGCCAATTAGAGGAAGTGTAAGCCACTATAGAAGATAGTGGAAGAAATAGAATTATTTGTCCTGATAATTGTACGATAGGGTGGTGTTATTATAATTGCATATGTGTTTATGCAATTTGAATGAAATATGTATTAGCCCTCATTATTTTGATTGACTTTTAGCAATGCCGGGAGCCAAAGCCAGGCCCCCATTTTTCTTTTTTCTTTGTTCGTCGGTTAGTACGAAGGACGGCGGTTTCTCGCCGAGAACCGCCGCGATCCTCGGACGTGAAAGTGGCAGCACAAAAGAAGGCATAGAGTCGGCCGAAGGGTCGGATGGTAAATTTCGGCGATGGCGTAGAGTTCCAATAGAAAAAGGGTTTAGTGTGTTTTAGGGTTAGCATATTTCTGCTGTTCGATGGAAGAATTTTTTTTTTGTGACCTTGTTCGTAGGCGAGGACTAGAACTCCATAGAATTCCATCCACGTATTTTCAACAAAGTGAAATCAAAAAAAGAAGAATTTACCACATAACCAGTATAGTTTTTTACTGCAAGCCATGTATTCTAAGTTTATATATTAACTGTGTCCCAGATTATACGATTTTTGCATGATTTTGTCTGTTTCTTTTTTTGTTTGCATCAATCACAATTTTATGGATTATAAGAATATATATATAGAGAGAGAAGAAGAAGAAAAAGGCTTTTTTTTTTTTTGCTGTATATGATGATGAAAAAAAAAGGCCTTTTTGTTTTTGTTTTTTGGATTTAGTCTCGGAGGGGAAATTCGTCTCGGCCTCGTCCCAGAGGAAGACGAAAATGCAGAAGAAGTTATCATCGTCCATTTTGAGTAACTATGAAGTATTCAGGTAATCAATTAAATAACTACTAGTTCCAAAGTAATCACTTACGATGTATTTTTGTACAATTTTACCGTCATAATCGCTTGTTTCGTGTTATAGGGAGTAATAATTGAATGTTGTCATTCTCTTTCTCTCTTTTCTCTCTCTCTCTGGTCAGAGTAGCTCTTCAATTTCACCTAGTCTCTTTGTCTCCATTTCTCTCTCTATCTCTCTCTCTCTCCGACACAAAACACAGCCCCCTCTACTTTTTCATCAAAATCCGTTGCTTTCTCGATGAGGGTTATAGATATATTTCCTGCCTTAAACTCCTGTGCTATACAACCTTGACTGTTTGATGTTGTACGACTCTTTATATAGAGGCTATACTGCCCTTCTTCGCTTTAGCTCGGGCGGACGTACCCGATCCTTGCTTGTCTGCGCTTGGCGTCCCCGTCGCAGCCGACATCCGTTCGCAGACGTCTCGGAAAGTAATTGATTCTAATCTTGCTTTTTAAAACTTAAAAACAGGGAATGGAAGCAGGCACTGCCGCAACCAACCGCAGTTGAGCAACGCCCGAGATACGAGCCCATTTGTTTGTTGTCTGTACCTGATGAAAAAGCCATTGTCAACGTACAAGGGTTTTTGTCGATGTCACCACTGATGAAAGACATGTAAGGACACTTTGTCTGGACTCCTCTTAAGGTTGCCCAAAGTGTCGTCGCTTCCTATACTCTTTAATACTCCTCCTCCTCTTTAATCCCTCTTTCCTGTATCTCCCTCTGTCTCCTAAACACACCCACCTCCCACAGCTTCCTCCTCCTCCTCCTCCTCCTCGTCCTCACCCCGAAGTCATGAAAGACTTGAAGAATGGTACACACATGCACACACCCCTTTTGCTCGTACGTTTCCTGACTTATTTACCCAACACGACTCTCCTGTCGTTATAGTGGTGGCTGCATGTGAAGAAATATATATATATATACATATATATATTACAGAAACTGGCCAAAGTGCACAAGGAAGTTTTCATTAAATGTCAAATTTTTGTTTATTTAGCGGATGTTAGTCGCTCTCAATTACCATGGTCGTCTCTTGCCCTTGATTTTGACCTATTCTTTTGTCCTTACTTCATTTCAATATTTTTTTTAGCTGAGTAGACATTCCATGTATGATTCAGTTTGAAAAGGTGTTATCTGCCAAAGCGTTCTCTTTTTATCGCTTGTAACGATACTGTTCTGTTTTGTTTCCAATCCTCCGTTCGGCTTCGCGCGAGGCGAGAGCGCCAGATTTCGCCTCGGGACGCGCGGCGGAACCTTTTCGTTGTTAAGATTAGTAGAGCATCCAGAGTTTGTTAGTGTTATATACCATTTATCTTTTTTAGTTTGGAGTAAGCTTTTCCCTTAATGTAAGACAGAGCCTTAACTCTCTCTCTCGTGTAGGCACGCGGCCCTTATTGCCTGATGCTGCATAAATTAGTTTTTTGAAGTTTTACCTCGTATAGAGTTTATGTCCAGTGGTATATAGAAATTTAATAACGATAAACGCTACTCGCTCCCCGGGGGATCGTACAACAATGAACTATGCATCAACTGACTATCGGGTAGATATGGCAAGATTCGGCCACGCGGGGAGCGCACGAGGACAGCGGCATCTTTGCCGGCTGGTCCCCCCCTTTCCCGAAGATCGATCGGTCTCCTTGAAGTGCATTCAGCAGAGGATACAGAGTTGTTCCGAGGTACGAAATCTTTCCTCATTCAACTGTGTCCTAGGCACATTTAGCCGAGAGGATACACAGTTGTTGTGAGGTACCAAAAGAAAGTTCGTAGCGCCAGAGCTCCCCCCGTACTTGTGGAAACGTGGCTTAGAACGGACCGTTTTCCCTCTCAGTGCAATAAGCCGTTCCTTGGGGAACCACCAAAAATGCGGTCCTTCCTCCTAAAGAGGTATGTGTTCACGTACCGTCAGGTCTGCAACCTCTAAAAACCACACACAGACACAACAGAAAGTACTTTTTAATCTTTGACGCGAGCTGGTTAGAGATTCTATCTGGTTACATGTAGATGTGCCTAAGATCCCCCCGGGAAGCGAGCAGTATTATTGCGAGGAAGTAATTTGAATGTTCACAATATTAGATTTCAGTTAAGGACCAGACACTGTTACTTGTGTCCATAGTTTAATAAACATAAAAAAGAACTCGTGAAGCCATCCATTTTATAAGGTATCTGTATTTTGCATTCATATAAAGGATTAAATATCGGAGACATTCTGTGAGTTTTTATCTTCTCCCATCTCTCCCTCGAAGTTTGTCAGACCTTGTTGCCCCGAGTGGCGTCAGCAGTCGCGGCAGTCTCTCGCGAGCTGTCGTCGCGAACCGACCGTGCGGTCCACAAGAAGGAGAATAATCTTTTGTCCATTCGTCTCTCGCTTCAAGTCGCCACCACGTCCATGCCAAAATTAGTTTGGTCCGTGAGAACTCGGAGAAATTAACGCGGCGTCCATCGAACGCCGCTATACGCGTGTTGGTGACGTGAAGCGGAGGAAATTATCTTTTATTTTAGGCTAAGGAATTACATCTGCATCTGTTGTGTATAGGAGACAATTTGCAGAATAAATATTTATTATAAAATGTACTTTCAATAACAAACCCATTATCTTTTTTCCTTTGGTATTTTTATTCCTGTTACGTCATAGAAATAAAAAAGACAGTGTCGGGTTGTAGGAGTAGACGTGAAATGCTTTAGTGTAAACACCGCAGCAGGGCATATAGCTAGCGATAGGCAGACAAATGCGTTGGCGGTCTTGTTTGTAATGTTTGTTGTGATGATTATACGATGATATATATATACCATACAGATATAGGTTTCAGTTCTAGCTAACAAAACCAAAATAAAAAAAGTTTAAGACAGCCGTTAAAGTGCCTTGCACAGAATTGTTTCCCAGCCATCCAGTAAGGTCCAAAAAATACTTATAATTACTTTTAAATTAAGTGTGTATTTCACCAAACTTTTCAGTGTAAATTTATCCTACCTGTTCTGTGAGATTCTTCTATCTGTTTCGAGGGAAAAAAAATATAGCTTAATTCTGCGTGCTCCTCTATTCATCTTTTATGGAAATAAAATGAAGTCTAGCGTAAACTTTTGTCTCAATCAACCCAACAGTATCCATCAATTACCGTCTGTTCTGAGCGGACGAAAAAGTCGATCTGGTTGATCGACCCTAATGTGTGTAGCAAATTGAAGCGTTCCTTATTCTCCGGATATTTAAACTATGTATTTTATACCAATAATGTTTTGGTAGCCTGTTGGAATCCTACTCCCTGCCTAGCCATCTATAGTAGCTCAATAGTAGCAGCGTGTGCAACCTTACTATCATTGTGAGCTAAGGATGGCGGGTTTGTGGGGAGCCTATAGGTTTACCTGCTGAATCATCAGCAGCCATTGCCCGGCACTCCCTGGTCCAAGCTTACGGAGAAGGTCCTTGAGTGCTGATCATATATACAGCATTCATTTTCAATCTCTAGGACATTGTACTGTCTTTCATCTGCCATTCATTAGCAACGTTTAAACCTCTACAGGAAATTTACATTTAGTGTAGACTGTTGTCTTACTGTTAGTCCTGATGGAATAATTGCTTTTAACCCAACTGAAATAAACTTATTTTCATAACAATGTCACAGACAGTATTGGCAGTGGTTGAACCTGTGAGGGCCAACTGTAAGCATCAAGTCAAACCAACTAAATTTGGGCCCCGATAATTAAAGCCGTCCATTATAGAAATCTATGAGGAATATGTCGCCAGAGAGGTGACTTATTATTTGATCTAAATCAAATCATTGATGTTCATTGTGGGAAGAAAATTATTTCCCACAAAATCATTGAAAAAAAACTTGCCTTGAGCCACTGAAAATGAAAACCCAAAAGTGGGGAGACGGAAAAGTCTCCATTGAAAGAATCTGTAGTCTCTTTCCTCAGTGTATTCATAGAATCGCAGTTGTCGAGGTAATAGGAATCTAGCAATGTGATCCTCGAGTCAAGCGCTGTAGATGTTGCTGTGGGATCGGTCTCTTGAAATACCCCTTCAGTTACACTTGTCAGTAACTTTTTTCTTTAAAGGAAAAAATGAGTAGGGAATCTGGAGCAAAGGTAGTGCCAGGTCCGACAGTTGAGTGTGAAACATTAAAAACTTCTTTGATACTCGGTTGTAATAGAAAGTATTACCAAAGAAATAAAAATAAGATAAAAAACAGTAATAATGACAATTACTGAATATTTCTTTATACCCTAATGACACACGAAGACTGGTACAGTACGTACTTTCCACCCCTATGGAAGTAGGTGGTGTATAGGATTTAAACTTGCACAGTAGTCTCTTCCAAAGGGGATAAACCTGTCTTGCGTTTCTTCATTACTGTCGATATAAAGTTATCGAGTTATTCAATTTACGAGTTAAATAAGAGCGACCTTAAAGCCATTTGATTAACTTTCCAAGACGATCGGATTTCCATAACCAACGGCAGGATGGGCACTTCACTTAAAGCTACAACCCTAGTTGGAAAAGTAGGAAGCTATAAGCCCCAGAGATCCAACAGGGAAATATAGCCTAGTGAGGAAAGGAAACAAATAGAATAGTGTGCCTGAGACAAGAGAACTCTAACCCAAGAAAGTGTAAGATGAAGGAACAGTATATAATCAGTCTAGGGCGTAGTCCTGATAGAGGTACGTCACTGTCCCATGCCTCTGCCATTCATGATCAGCCTTTAAATCTTGAATGCTAGAGTACAAGACACAGTTCAGCACCACCCAAACTGATCTGCAAAGAAAAAATCTTTGAGTTAAAATAAATAAAAATATTGACATTAGGAGCAGATAATTTAATGCAAACTTCTGACATCTAAACCAAGGAGTCTTTAAAAACATTATTATTATTTTCATGACTACAGTATCCTCGACAAACTTTAAAGGAATTACAGCTATCCCAGACTGGAAAGTACCAGTTTTTACTATAGTGTACAGACTTGTTTCACCGGAAAACCTTAGCTTATTCATGTTACGCTTAAATAAGACGGACACCATTTTCGTCTTTAAGTACCAGAATCGCCTCCAATCTATTAGCATTGCTGTTCAAAGAAGGTAGAACGAATTTGATGGTTTGGACAAAGCCTACACCAGTGCTTTATTGCTATGTACAGTTCTCTCACTGTTTTGATTAATGAAGGATGTCCGTTTAGTAACTTCAAATCTCGACAGACATGGATGTTTATCCAAAGAGTTTGGTGGTTGAAAACAAAGTGGCTACTGGGTAAACTGTTGTGTGTGTGTGTGTGTTCGCTTACTACCTGCCGGTAACTGCTGATACCTCTCTATAAGTTGCCGAAATCATACCTGTATCAAAGGACGAGGTTGTATCTGTGTAGGAACAAACATGATAATTTTCATTATAGAATAAATTTCTGAACATAATTACCCAGTGGATATATATATAGCTCAAGTCCCTGACGTCACGGCAGAAATTCAAAACTCGCGGCAATCGCAGATTGAGTAGCCAGGTGTACCACCAGTGAGCCCTCACGCGACAGTACTTGGAACTATTCCATGTTTCCTCAGATTTTCCATGCCCATAGGTCTCTGGAGGAGAGGAGGGAGGGGGTTAAATTAAATATATCCACTGGGTAAGTATGTTCAAAAATTTATTTTATAATGAAAACATCATTTTTAAACATCTGACTTACCCGGTGGATATATATATAGCTGATTAACACCCTTGGTGGAGGGTCAGAGACAGCCAACATTGTTGGAATATTACTTAAGAGTAAAATAACAAGGTTTAGGGTTCATACCTGATAAGGAAGCTGACTTTTATGATACTACTCATTAGTCCGCTTTCCTTATGAGACCCAGCGATCCCTCGGGGCTGAAGACCTCTAGGAGCTGTCAAACCAGTCTAAAAACCTCTATGTGACAGGAGTCTTCCAATACCCTTGTTCTGGGTGCTCTCAAGGAACAATGACCATCTGACTAAAATCAAAGTGTGGGGGAGACTGTCGCAATCTCCACAAACAACCATAAAAATACAAAAGTTCCAAGAGAAGAAAAGGGTATTAGGATTATGGGAACGTAGTGGTGGATCCTTCTCCCACTACTGCACTCGCTATCACGAATGGTCCCAGAGTGTAGCAGTCCTCATAAAGATTCTGGACACGATTCAAATAGTGTGAACACAGATTTACTCTTCCAAAAGGTTGTGTCCATAATGCTCTACCACAAGCTATTCTGCTTGAAGGTCATTCAAGTTGTTATAGTACTAACCTCATGCGTCTTGACCTTAAAAACTTGAGGCCAGTCTCACTGTAATGCGTATGAGCCTCTCTTATAAGAGTCTGATGAAGAATGAAAGGACATTCTTGACATCTGAACCGAGGGCTTCTTGATCGAGCACCAAAGAGCTTTCGACTTGCCTCGCAACTCTTTCATTCTGTCTGGGTAGAACTTCAGGGTTCTTACTGGACACAGGACTCTCTCCAACTCCTCGCCAACCATATCAGAAAGATTCGGAAACTCAAAAGCCTTGGGTCAAGGTTGAGAAAGGCAGTCATTCTTGGCGAGAAAACCTAACTGCAATGAGCAGATAGCTTCGTTATCTCGAAAGCCAACGTTTTTACTAAACGCATGAATTCACAGATTCTTTTAGTTGTCATAAGAATAACAAAACAGTTTTCATCATGAGGTCCTTAAAATGAAGAAGAATGCAAGTGCTCAAGCCTGTCACTCATGAGGAACTTCAGGATTGAGTTAGTCCAGAATCCAAGCTGGTGAATCCTGTATCCCTTGATGGAAGAGGATGAACAAATGAGCTTCCTTCGAAGGTAAAACAGGAAGTCAGCAATCTGAGTTATGGAGATACTGGAAGAGAAAACAAGAGTTGACTCTGCACCATTCTCTAAAACCTCCCATTTGGATTGATAAATCCTGATGGTAGAAGTCCTTATTGCTTTTGTAAAAGCCCTAGCTGCCTCCTTCGAAAAACCTCTAGTTCCTGTGAGTTTTCAAAAGACTGAAGGTAGCTAGAAGAAGAGCTTGGAGACTTGAAAGGTACCTTTCCAGGAGAGGTTATCTGAGTAAAACTACTCTTAATGGAAGACTTCTAGGAGAGTCCACCATCCATTCCAGTATCTCTGTGAACCATCCTCTTGAGGGACAAAAGAAGGCCACGAAAGTCTCCTGGTCCCTTCGTGTGACACAAACTTTTGTGTCACCTTGTAAAGGATATAGAACGGTGGAAAACGTACACATCCAGATTGGACCAGACTAACAGGAAAGCGTCTATGTGGACTGCTTCGAGATCTGGCACTGGAGAGCAGTAAGTTTCTAGTCTCTTTTTCTGTGAAGTCGTGAATAGGACTGTACAAGGACGACACCAATCACCACAGATTCTTGCAGATTTCTCAATGGAGTATCCATTCTCCAGCTGAGACTGTTCTGCCATACGTTCTTCTCCCTTTGAAAGAACCTTGTTAGAAGGAGTACATTCTTCTCCTTAGCCCAGATGAGAAGACTCCTCGCAGTCCCGTAAAGGGACCTCGAGTGGGTTCCGCCTTGCTTGGCAATGAAAGCCAATGCTGTGGTGTGATGGGCATAGACCTGCACCACTTTGTTCCAAACTGACCCTTCAAAGATTTTTGAGGGACAACTGGACTGTCAACAGTTCCTTTGGATGATGAGGAAGCTCTTCGACTAGTGTCATCATGAAGTCCGAGGTTCTCATGATCAATGTCATGCCTCATGCTAGATCTTTGACGTCGAACGTCCTGAAAGACGTGGCGCCGATTGTCCTGAAAGAAGTGGTGCCGAGCATCCTGTAAGATGTGGCGCCGAGCGTCCTGTAAGACGTGGCGCCGAGCGGCCAACAGAGCAAGACGCCGAACGTCCTATAAGAAGTGGCGCTGAGCGTCCTGAAAGACGTGGCGCCGATCGTCCTGTAAGACATGGTGCCGAGTGTAAGACGTCGCACCAAGCGTTCTGTAAGACACACCGAGCGTCCTGAAAGACGTGGCGGCGATCGTCCTGAAAGATGTGGCGCCTATCGTCCAGAAAGACATGGTGCTGATCGTCCTGAAAGCCGTGGCACCGAGCGTCCTGAAAGACTTGGCGCCGAGCGTGCTGGCAAAATGATCTTCATTACGCCGCTCAGTGCATACGGATTAATAACTTTCGTTCAGAGGGTTCTCATGGCCGACTGGCGCTCTGGCACAAAAACCGTGTATGTAAGTTCATAAGCATTGCTATATCAGCGAATAACTATGACTTATAGGATTGCTATTATCAGCATATGTGATGCAATGCAAGACTCCAACAGCAGTGTTATTAGCTTGTGTCTTTCCCTAGCAAGGGCGAGCGTTCTGGTAACGTCAAAAGGAACGCTCGAGGGGACGTCTACTCGGGAGCTACTCTCGTTTCTATTCGCCAATCGACATTCCATCTCCCAGGGGTTTGTAATAAGGAGAACTTTGACTTCTGAACGAAGGCATTGAGAGCAGTTATCTCCAGGACCAGACAATAGTCTCCCTCTCCCAAAAGAGAGACATTTGATGTTGCATAGTCTGTCTCTTTGGCTCCTCTCTGAATTTGGCAGAGAGGTCTATCGGAGTAGCATATTAAAGGAGGTTTCACTAGGAAAAAGATTTCGCATCCATCCTTTAGTAATAGCACGGACCAAAGGTCTGCTCCTCTCCTCTCCCAGGCTCGCCAGAAGTAAAGTCTGGCTCCTACTGTGTCTGTGCGGTTAAGAGAAAAAGTATGCAGAAACTTTCTTGCTGATTAAGACACCAAAACCTGTGTCTTTGACCAACTCTTGAGGGAGAAGAGAGAAAGAAAAAGGGGGGTGCATACCCTAATTCTGTCTTCTGATTCAAAGTTATCCTGCCTCATTGCCTGCATTCCTTAAGAGACTCAGCGATCTAGTCAGGGGGCTGTAAAAGTCTCTGTGGGGCTGCCACAAGGTCCTCGACCTTAACATGGCTAGACCTCCACCTTTGTTATCCTGGAATATTTGGATTGCATCCAGTTCTATTAGATGATCGAGACAGCACCATCTTAGTAAACATAGACTCCTTCGACGCCTTCCTTAGTGAAAACTCTGAAGGCGGGACAAGGAGCAGCAGGTACAAAATAATTCGGAAACTCTTCAGAAAAAACTCTCATGAGTTTCTATAAGTCAACTGAAGGATGAAGGAACTTAGGATCTTCTCCTACGAGAATTCCTCTAAAAGATAAATAATGGAAAGGAGATCGACGATCCCTTCTTCCTACAAGTCTCTAACTGAGGTAGAAACTTGTTTCATAGGAGTTAACTCCTTAAGGTCCTGTAATTCTGGCCTCAATGAGTCCAAGATTATTACTAACTTTTATTTACTTTTAGGGGTTTATTACTCGCCCTCCATTAGTCTGTACAGACGGGCGTCCGTGTGTGAAAATAATTCTTCCAGTTAATATTTTTTCTCTATATTTTCAGTAATATCGCCTGGTATAACTATGTTCCAACGCTAGACGCTCGCGTTCATTACGATCGGAACTAAGACGTTCTCGATCTCGATGTTCGGCTCGACTGGGGTAATAACGACATCCGAGTCCTGATGCCTGACGTCGCGTCTAACTGCTTGTGTGAAGTCTAACTGCTGGACGCTAGATGTCATGCAACTGTTGACACTCGGCGCTACGTGACTCTTGGAACAATGAAGTTCGCGGTTTAGACACTCACGACTAAACGCTTTTGGAACTATGTTTGAAACTCGGTGTCATGTCCAACTGCTAGACGCTCAACGTTGCTTGACACTCGACATCCTGTTTAACTGCTTGACATTCGGAACAATGGCGCTCGCGATTCAGATGCTCGGAACTATGACGTTCGCGTCTAGAACATTCACTCATCCAACGAGAGACAAAGAAGTTGCACTCAGTTCCAAACATCGTGTCAAACTCTTACAGCCTCGTTAGTAGTGCTGGACGTTCGACGTCCTGTTGGACACTCGGCGTTCTACAGGAAGCTCGATGACGTCACGCTCGGTGTTACGTGTCATGACTTCCAGCTACTCAACGCTTGGCGTGATGTAGTCCATTCCTTAACGCTCGGCGTCCTTCTTGACACTAGCTATTTGTTTAGAAAGAAGTGAAATATGAAAGACGCCAGCTCTGTCTGTGAGCTGAGTCAACCGACTGTGAAGATAACACTTTTACCTCGCCTTACCAACGGCGAGGGCGAGCGTCCTGGGGAGCGACAACAGGAATGCTCGAGGGGACGTCTGCTTGAGCGCTAACGCCTCTCGTTTCCTTTCGCCGATTGACATTCCTTCTCCCAGGGGTTGGGGAGCTTGGAAGAGGTCTAAGGCTAGGATAACGATAGGTTTGAGCAGACGCACCCTTCACTGCACTAATTAGCACTGAAAATTGCACTTTAAATATTCTTTCACATAAGACCAAAGGAAAGACATATAAGCCTTTTACCTTGTAAAAAGAAAGTACATTAAATGTAAAATATTAATTAGACCTGCCTGCTGTGAGAGATATTAATCTGCTAAGGGCTTGAATGAGAATTCAAAAGGTTCTTTGATTAATATTAGGAATCCCAATATCGAAAACAAATATATTCTTAAAAATAATATAATCCTTTTGTATTACAAGAACTTAAATACTTTGATTTTTAAGTAGAATTTTACTTTTCATAAATAAATAATGATACAAAGTAATTGTGATACTGTATCGATTGACAGAGAACTGCACAGCGTAACTTTAACTGTTTATTTAAACTCTGAAAATAGATCGATGATTATCTAAATAAAGAACACTAATAGGACAAATATATTCTTAAAAATAATATATTCCTTTTATGTAAAAACTTGACTATTTTTAGTTTGTAAGAAGAGTTTTACTTCCATTCACTACATCAAAAAAGAAATGAAAATGCAAGTCATACTACGTAGTAATTACGAAGATTACGTCATATGATTGTGACGTCATAGGGTGGCGGTAGTGTTTACCTACCGCCATTATGGTTTTAAAAGTAGGTTCGTTATTTTTTTTCAGTAGGTGGAAAAAAACTCCTAATCCTACCCCTTTCAAGTTATGAACATATCGATCGTAACCCAACACTACTCTCAGTTATAATCCAAACTAGCGAAAGCCAATAGTAAATTGTACATCACCAAGATGACTGCAATTATACAGGTTACAGCGAGTGAAAAATCCAACGATCTTGCCGCGTGAGCCGGCAGAGAAGATATGTGGAATAATGGAATAGTTCCTAGGTACCTCGCTAGGGCGTACAGGTGATACACCTGGCTATCCAATCGGCGATTGGCGCGAGTTTTGAAATTTCTGCCAGAGACGTAAGCTATATATATAACTACCAGGTAAGTTTTATGTTTAAAAATGATATTTTCATAATAAAATAAATTTTTGAACATAATTACCCGCTGGTTATATAATAATAGCTTTATGCTTCTGTCCGGCAGAAAAATTCAAAACTCGCAGCAATCGCATAGATATGCCAGGTATACACTAGCGCCACCACGGAGTTAGGTCGAACTATCCCTCCTAGTATCAGATTTTCCATGCCCATAGGTCTCTAGAGGGGAGGAAGGGGGGGGATTTTAAGTTATATAACCAGCGGGTATGTTCAAAAATTTATTTTATTATGAAAATGACAAACTTATAACAGAGTTTGTATTTTTCCTAACATACAAACCCGAATTCTTTACTATAGGAGATATTCTAGCGCGAGCTGGAAAATACGGCAGAAAAACCTTAACAAGGTCGTTAACGACCGGACAGGTAATTACCCACCTGTCAGTGGTGGGGGACCACCGGTCGGTAGCTGCTGTTTACCTTCAATCGGATTCTAGTTAGGACTATCCTAGGGGGGTGGTGATGGAGGGAAGATTTGTGTAAAGAATTCGGGTTTGTATGTTAGGAAAAATACAAACTCTGTTATAAGTTTGTCATTTGTTCCTACACTAAATACAAACCCTCATTCTTTACTATAGGAGACTTAATCTTGAGGCCAGGGTGGCCAAGGAGTTCCCTATCTTAAGGGAAGATAGTCCTCAGACTAGACTCTTTTAAAGCAACAATCTTCCGTTATCTTCTTTCTTTGTAGATCCCCAGAATCTCAGTACGACTGAAGGTTTGCAACTTCATGGAAACAAATGTTTCAGGATGAAGTGGGTCAGGAACATTCGACTCGGACCCCTTCAAACTTAGGATTCCCCCGACCTTGCCAAGGGGAAACCTCGTGACCACGAGTATAACTTATACTCTGTGAGAGGAATCAGATGAGTATCATACCTTATTTCCATTGGCGAGTCCAACTGAAACTGGATAAAGGCTAGGATCCCCAGATGTGGGGGAGAAGGAGACGAAGAAGATCGATGGATGTCCTTCTTAAAACCTAGTGTAACCCAGAATCCTCAACCAATGGTTACTGTCCCCTGAAAGGGTGTAAGGTAGTAACAGCATCTGTTGACCTGTCACAATAGGCCCTATAAAAAGGGTATCTAGAGACCTATGTGTCACGTCGCTCAAATAGTGAGCAGTGAATGTAGATTGGCGTTTCCAGACCCCCAACACTTCAGACTTGGGAGACAGAAAATTCTCTTAAACGCCAGAGAGGCAGCCACTCCCCTAACTTGATGGGCTCTGGGTTGTGCTGCCTCTGGGTCTCCGTGAAAAAACCTCGCAATAACTTTCTTGAGTCAGAAAGAGATGGTGTTGCGAGAGATTCTCTTCTTTACCCTGTTGGTACAAGGAAGAGATGACGGAGACGTGGTCTGAAAAGTCTGGTGCGCCTCAGATATTTCTTTGACGCCCTGACTGGGCTTAGTAACGTGTTACCTATTGAGAGTGGAAATTCTCGAAATCTCCCATCGGTAGATGAAGGATTATAAGTCTAGCCACCAAGCCTGATACGAAGTTGCGAGACACTCGCCCCCCCCCCCATCTCTTAGAATGGGTGACGTAAGACAGACCATGTAGCTCACTGACCCTTTTAGCGGAGGACAGAGGTACGAGGAAGACGGTCTTAAGGTTCAGAGAGTAGTCTGAGGTACTTAAGGGCACATAGGGCAGACCCTTCAGCGTACGTAAAGCACGTCTCAAGGAGATGGTCTAATCTCAAGTGGGGGGCAAGATCACTCCAACACCGAAATAACCAAGGTGATGTCTTCTGAGGCGGAGAGGTCGACCCCTTCTCCGTCTACAAATGAGGCTCAAGGCTGCGCGACAGCCCTTAATTGCCGAGACTGAGAGAAGCTTTCCTCACTGAGGTACAAAAGGAAGTCTGCGAACTACCTATCCTTCCTTTTGAGGATCCAATTGCTTCACATTGTCGCTGTTGTAGCGGTTAAGAAGTCCATTGTCTTAGCCCCAGCAGTTGGGACTTCTTGTAGGGACTGCCTAGAGTTTTGGTTTGGCAAGTCCTCGTGGCTCGCAAGGTAGCCGACTGAATCAGATCACGTGTCAAGCCAGAAGGGACATTGAAGTCACTTCCCTTGCCGAGGCTTCTGTGACTGAGAAGAGCCTGGAAGAGTTGAGTGTCTCTTCGAGGATTAGCCTGGTGTAACCTCGCCATGAGGGGATCTAAGATCAGAGGAGAAGGATGACGTCTCTGAACTTGGAGAACAGACCAGGTTTAAAGGTCGCTCAAGAAAGGCAGAGGCGAGAGACAGTGACATTGCACTAGCCGTTAGGACAATGTCTTAGAGACTGACCATATATGGTCAACGACCAAGCCTCCTCTCCATCCCAGCTAGGACCAGGGAAGGCCAGGCAGAGGCTGCTGAAGATTCAGCAGATACAGTAGATCTATAGGCTCCCCCCCCCAACCTTAGCTTACAAGGATGGTAAGGTTGTAGGCACTGAAGGCTCCAACGAGTCTGGGCGGGACTCGAACCCCAGACTGTCAATACATAGCCTGTCTAAGGCTGGAGAGTCAAAGGGTCAAGGAGACAGATGCAAATCGCTGAGGCATGAGATATAACACACAGTTCTGAGTCCTTAAATAGGAGGATTCTAAGTCCCTTGACGGCAGCTCTCACGAGGAATCCTCAGGCTGCGATAATTCCTCACGAGTTATTACAGGAAAAAGTGGAGACGCGAGTAGCAGACAAATCTTATATCTTACCCCTCGTATCTTTCTTATCGAAAGGGGAAGAATGGTAGAAGTCGGAGTGTCTGGAGGTAATGGCGAAGGCCGCTGACGAGAGTAGGAAGGCTCTGTCATAAGAGTAAACTATTAATGACGATGATAGCGTGCATAGCGCTAATTGCGCGCGTGCACGGACACTTTGCTAATTGTTACGAGAGCCAGACTACTCCGCATAACTGAAACTCGAAGGTTCCAAATTGTGTGAACTCGAAAAGTCCAATGCGACAGAGGCCCGAAGGACTCCTAAGGTCATGAGAACCCGTAGGATAAACATGACGAAAGTTTAAAGGCTCCCGATCATGCCCGGCGAAAGGGTGATCGTCACGAGACCCCGAGGGGTCAACGTGAGGGAAACCAGTAGGATCAAAAAGACGTCTCCTACCAGCACGAGGGGGAGAACGTCAGGGATGAAAATAACTCCTCCGCAGGGTAGATTTGTTCTCCCGAAGGAGAATGTCGCTTAATACAAGGCTCTCGCTCCGCCCCTGGAGGAGAGCCAAAAAGCGTAAGAGGGAGGAGTGCAGATCAGTAAACTCCTACAAGTTTTCTTCTCGTGATGGGTGGGAAGGTTCTCCCTAAGAAGATCGCATAAAACAAGCTTTCTCCCTGCCCTATGGGGAAAAGCGTAGGCGTATTAACTTTTCTCTCTCAACGAGGGAAAAGTCCTCCCGAAGGAAGGATTGCCAAAGGCAAGATTTCTCCCCTCTCTATGGGGAAAAGCATAGGTTTAATAATTTCTCTCTTGCGAACGAGGTAAACTTTCTCCCAGATCTATGGGAAAAAAGCATAGGCGTAATAATCTTTCTCTCGCGGACGAGAGAAGTTCTCCCAAAGGAGGACGTCGCTTAAGACAAGTTTTCTCTTAGTTCTAGGGAAAAAACGTAGGCGTCAAAATCTCCCTCTCGTGTAAAAATCTCCCTCTCGTGAACGAGAAAGGAGTCCTCCCGAAGGGGGACTTGGCCTAAGACAAGCTTTCTCCCAATTCATGGGAAAAAGCATAGGCTTAATGATCTCTCTCGCGAACGAGAGAGAAGTTCTCCCGAAGGAGAACATTGCCTAAGACAAGCTTTCCCCCAGTTCCATGGGAAAAAAGCGAAGGCGTAATAATCTCTCTCTCGCGAACGAGAGAGAAGATCTTCTGAAGGAGGGCATCGCCTAAGGCAAGCTTTCTCCCAGTTTTACGGAAAAAACGTAGGCGTAAAAATCTCCTCTCGTGAACGAGAGAGAAGTCCTCCCGATGAAGGACATCGCCTGAGCCAAACATACTCCCAGGGAGAAGTTCCCCCCAAAGGAGGCATAAGCCGTAGACTTGCTTTTCCCCAGCTCCAGGGGAGAAAGCACAGTCTTCGGGGACGAGATAGCAGAGGTAAAACTTATTGAGCTGTTTGCAACTCCTTACAAAGGAGGGAAGGTTGCTGACTGTCTGAAGTGGGGAAGCTTTCTCTCGGAAGGGGGATGGATCTTTCACGCAGTCCAATTTCGAGGAAGGTTATCACTCCCTTGTAAGGGAAGGATCTCTAATCCCTGGAGGTGAACCTCCTGTCAGCAATCTAAGTTTCCCAATAAGTTGATCAAGTTGCAGGTTGACAACGAGTGTTACCTCGTAACATGGGCAGCTCATGAGCTGCCACATGAAGCGCAGGATAACGAACAGAGCGGCCGAAGCCTTCGTCATCGCGTTCTACGTCGCTGCTATCTGTGTGTTTTCTTTTAGCGTCTCTAACACATTTCCCTTTTCCCTTCTGCTCTCAACCGAAGAGAAGAGCTGAACCCTTGCATCTTCTTTCGAGGTTTCCGAGAGACTCGAAATCCTTAACTCATTAGGGAGCAAAGGAATTAGGGAGGTTGTCCTTTCTGAAACATGGGAGCGAGGGATTGACCCCGCGAGTGTATGATCGGAGATTTGCGTGTGTAGCGCTAATTATGTGCGAACACCTGCGTGACTGGGGTCTGAAGACTCTGCCATAAGACTAAAACTCTTGATTGTTATGGGCATAGTGTTGGATGGGCGTACGCAACCACTCCGCGTGACAAGAGTCCGAAGACTTTCTGATCTAAGAGTAACACTCTTGATGACTTTTGTCACGAGAACCCAAAGGTTCAGCGTGAACGTGCGTGCCCCTAGAGTTTGTGTTGCGAGAACCCGAAGGGCTAGAGCAACGGGAAAACGGAAGTCTCCATTGTCACGAGACACCGAAGTGTCAGCGAGACTAAATGCACGAAAACCCGAGGGTTCAGCAACTTGCTGTGAGAAAACGAAGGGATGGCGCACCGGGAAACCGAGGTTTCCTTGTCACGAGACCCCAAAGGGTCAGAGATTGAGAATTCAAAGGCGAGAGCAATCTCTGTGAAGATAGAGAGAAAAGCAAGGCGAAGCGCTCTATCTGACTTTTTCTAGAGCGGACGGAGACCCTCAAATTAATATGTGAAGAAGAGGGTTCGAGGTTTCTTAGATGATCCCTCGCACAACGACGACAGCGAGGCAGAACTATGACGAGAGGGGTCATTCTTCTCAGGTTTGTGACACGAGTGTATATAATCTCGAGTCAGGATTGATTGATTGATTGATTGAAAGTTTTCTGGCATCCTGACATCTAAGGTCATTGACGCCGATAGCATTTATTATACTGTATATGAAAAATAAGAGAGAATTCAATTAAAACCATAAAAGTTAAGAAGTCATTACAATAGTTAAATAGTTTTCAGAAGATCTGCTTCTGAAATAAATCTAAAAATTCCACTCGCATAGTAGGACACATCATGTCCAAGAATCTTGGCAAGGATGAACCTGCCATCCTCACCTTGAGCCTCAAACAGATATCTATTTCTCAAGTTAGTAAAATTAGGGCATTCGGTCAACAAATGCCTCACTGTTAAAGGTACTAAACAGTCCTCACAATACGGTTGGTGTTGGCCCTTCAGCAGAAACTCGTGTGTGACCAATACGGAGACGGCAAAAAGTCTTCTCCCATTTTCGGGGTATCATGTTATACCTTCAAGGTGATATGATATTTGTTACTTCCCTCATTTTATCGCCATCTTGACTATCCCAGTGCTGTTGCCATTTATTACAAACCAATTTCTTGATGTAAGGTAGGAAATCATTACAGGGAATGGGATACCTCCTTGGTAGCAACTCGGATGCCGCATTCTTTGCCAGTAAATCTGCCTTCTCGTTCCCAGACACACCTACATGTGCTGGAACCCAACAATATCAAACTGTTATACCTCTCCGTCCAATAATAAAAAGCCATTCTAAAATCTTTAAAACTAGAGGGTTACTAGAATTATAAACTTCTAATGCTAGAAGAACACTCCTTGCATCACTAAAAATTGTAAAATTACCCTCCTTTTCCAAAGCTATTTTCTCAATAGCAGTTAGTATCCCATACAGTTCGGCAGTAAATATGGAAGCTGTTAGAGGAAGTGCACCTCTACAATTAAAATCATTAGTATGTACTCCAAATCCAACGCCAGCATCTGATTTGGAGCCATCAGTATAGATAAAAGTCGATCCCCTATGTTCTTCAACATGTTCCATAAAAAGAGACCTGGATTCTAAGTCAGTCATATTCTTCTTAACTCCAATAAAGTATTTACAAAAAGATACTCAGGTAATTTCCATGGAGGCGTTGATGATACCTTGAATGGAAGCACCTTAATTCTAATTATATCCAGATTGTTTAGTAATTGTTTCACCCGAAACCCAAAAGGTTGAGGAGATTTCTCGAGGCAGGAATTCTCGGGGAGAGACAGAAGGCGAGAAAGAGCGAGACTGATAACGTTTCTTCCTATTTCGCCTGTCTCTTCGGTGAGAATATCTAGGTGAAGGCGTAAACGGGCGTACGGGAGAGTGATCTCGCATGTCTGTGCCAGCCGTAGGGCACGCGTGCGCAGGAGAAAATTCCCTAGCGTGCGCGCATAAAGGAATCATATGGGGCGCGCGGCGTGCGCGCATATCCTTGCGGATGCGGGAGAAGGCTGGCGTGTTGGAAAGCGCTGGCGAGTTGGAAAGCGCTGGCGCGTTGGTAAGCGCTGGCGTGTTGGAAAGCGCTGGCATGTTGGAAAGCGCTAGCGCGTTGGTAAGCGCTGGCGCTGCGGGAGAAGGCAGCATGGCTGCCTTATCAGAAGACCTTCTAACAGTAGAAAGTTGACGCGCAGGTTTTACCTTTCGCGTAAGATGGTGTTGGGCACGTATGCGCACGTGCAGGAGAATGTTGGTGTGCGGGAGCGCATAAGAGAGCACTGGCGTGCAGGAGAGTGCCATTGCGCAGGAGTTTGTGCGCAGGTGAGTGCATGGCGCGTGATGAAGTTATGCTCTTGTTGGAGCGTATGCGCATGTTGGCGCATACGCTCTTGATGCCCTATGTTAGGGTAAAAAGGAAGCTCTCTTAAGTTTGTGACGAGAGCGCTTAGTCTAGCGGTGGGACATCTCGTGAAGAGACAGAAGGCGAGGAAGGGCAAGAACGATTATGTCTCCACCTATGTCGCCTGTGACTCCGGAGAGAACGACAGGGCAAAGGAGTGTGAGCCCTCTTTTTCCTCTTCTCTCTCTCCCTCCTAGCCTCCAAAGAGGGAAGGACAATGAAGTGGAGGAGGAGGAGGAGAAGGTACTGTGAAGACCACTTCTACATACTTGGTAGGGGAACCCATCCTCCGCAGGGTAGCAGAACACCCATGACCTCCGTAACGGGGCATAAGGAAAAAGGATCCACATCCATCGGTGACATTAAGGCGTCATAAACACTTCCTCAAAATAGAGGACATCATCAACAAAGAAAAAGAAAAAGGATTATTCAAAACTCAAAAAAAGAAAGGCTAGTCTGCCAGCAAATAAAGCAGGAGCAGTGGTGTTACCACTGCGACGGCTAGAATTCGATTGAAGGTAAGCAGCAGCTACCGACCGACGGTCCCCCACCACTGACAGGTGGGTGATTACCTGTCCGGTCGTTAACGACCTTGTTAAGGTTTTTCTGCCGTATTTTCCAGCTCTCGCTAGAATATCTTCTATAGTAAAGAATGAGGGTTTGTATTCAGTGTAGGAACAAATATCATTTTTAAACATTTAAACTTAC
Organism: Palaemon carinicauda; assembly: GCF_036898095.1. Lineage (NCBI taxonomy): Eukaryota > Metazoa > Arthropoda > Malacostraca > Decapoda > Palaemonidae > Palaemon > Palaemon carinicauda. The sequence continues at coordinate 11,327,613 of NC_090767.1, forward strand.
CCGCTGGTTATATATAATAGCTGATTGACAACGTTGGTGGCGGGTCAGAGACAGCAACATTAATGTAATTTCACTTAAGAGTTTAAAACAGAACTTAGCTTAAGGGTTCGTACCCATTAAGGAAGCTGACTTCAATGGTTCCTGCATTAAAAAGTCTGCTGTCCTTTTGAGAACCAACGACCCACCCAGCGGGCTGAAGAACTCTAGGAGCTATCAAACGGTAAATAACCTATATGCTGACAGGACCTCGTTAATACCCTTGATCCGGGCGCTCTCAAGGAACAAATGACTACCTGACTAAGTCAAAGATTGCGGAAGATTGTCTAGCAATTTCCTCCAATCATAAAAATATATATGCAAGTTGCAAGAGGGGAAAAGGGTACTAGGGATTAAGGGAGTGTAGTGGTAGATCCTTCACCTACTACTGCATTCGCTGCTACGAATGGACTCAAAGTGTAGCAGTCCTCACAAAGAGTCTGGACACGTTTTAAATAAAGTGATGCGAATACAGATTACTTTTCCAAAACGTTGTACAGTATTCATCATACTTTGCAGAGAACGATTTTGTTTAAAAGCTATAGAAATTGCCACAACTCTAACTTCATGAGTCTTAACTTTCAGGAGCTTAAGGTCTGCCTCACCACAGTGTGCGTGAGCTTCTTTAATCAAAAGTCTTATGAAATATGATAAGGCATTTTTAGACATAGGAAAAAGCAGGCTTTTTGACTGCACACCAAAGAGCTTCTGAATTGCCTCTTAAACCTTTAGTCCTGTCTAAATAGAACCTTAGTGCTCTAACAGGACAAAGAACCTTCTCTAGGTCCTCACCCACCAAAGCAGAGAGGTTAGCAATTTCGAAAGATTTTGGCCGTGGGTGAGAAGGACGTTCGTTCTTGGCTAGAAATTCAAGCTGCAGGGAGCATATAGCTTTTCCGTTTCTAAAGCCAATGTTTTTGCTAAAAGCATGAACTTCACTGACCCTATAAGCTGTTGCTAAGCTTACTAAAAATTAAGTCTTTAAAGTCAGATCTTTAAAAGAAGCAGAGTTCAAAGGTTCGAATCTGTCACTCATAGGAAATTTTAAAACCACGTCTATATTCCAGGCTGGTGAATCCTGTTGACGTTTTTTAGAGGTTTCAAAGGATCTAAGGAGATCCTGAAGGTCCTTGTTATTCGAGAGGTCTAAATGTCTATGCCTGAAGACCGCTGCTAACATACTCCTGTACCCTTTAATGGTTGAGGAGGAGAAATTGTGCCTTCTTCTAAGCTCTAAAAAGAAATCGGCAATTTGAGCTATAGAGGTATTGGATGAAGAAACTGAGTTAGCTTTATCCCATGCTCTAAAAACTTTCCACTTGGATTGGTACACCCTGATAGTAGAAGTTCTTCTTGCTCTAGCAATAGCCTTGGCTGCTTCCTTCGAAAATCCTCTAGATCTTGCGAGTTTTTCGATAGTCTGAAGGCAGTCAGACGTGGAGCTTGGAGGTTTAGATGGTTTCTTGCCAAGTGGGGTTGTCTGAGAAGATCTATTCTCAATGGCAAGCCTCTTGGAACATCCACCATCCATTCCAGTACCTCTGTGAACCAGACGGCCAGAAGGGGGCTATTAACGTAAATCTGGTTCCCTCGTGAGACACAAACTTTTGTAGTACTTTGTGCAGCACTTTGAATGGAGAGAAAGCGTACACATCTAGGTGTGACCAGTCCATCAGGAACGCGTCTATGTGTGACGCTTCGAGATCCGGAACTAGGGAGCAAAAATTCTCTAGTCTTCTGGTTTTTGAAGTTGTGAATAGATATATGAGCGGGCGGCTTCAAATCCGCCAAAGTTTCTTGCATACATCTAGATGCAGTGTCCACTCTGTGGGGAGAACTTGATTCCTCCTGCTGAGGCTGTCTGCCCCTCACATTCTTTTCCCCTTGAATGAATCTTGTCAACAGGGATATCGTTCTTTGATGTGCCCAAACGAGAAGAATTTTTGCTATCTCGTAAAGAGGCCTCGAATGCATTCCCCCTTGTTTCACTATGTAGGCCAAAGCTGTGGTATTGTCTGCATTGATTTGTATTACTTTGTTCAGTACTAGCTTCTTGAACCCCTTGAGAGCCAACAGGACTGCTAACAGCTCCTTTTGATTGATGTGGAGATTTTGCTGTTGTTTTGTCCACAGACCCAAAATCTCTGATTTTCATAGTGTTGTTCCCCACTCCGAGTCCGAGGCGTTGGAAAACAACACAAGGTCTGGGCTCTTTTGTTCCAAAGAGAGACCTTCCTGGAGCCTGTTTATGTTGTTCCACCAACGAAGGCACTCTTTTATTAGTTCCGTAAGAGGAATGCTGTCCTTGTCGAGGCTGTCCTCTTTGCTCCAATGGCAATTGAGATGGAACTGAAGGGGTCGTAAATTTAGTTTCCCCAGACATACAAATTGTTCTAGTGAAGAGAGGGTTCCCAGGAGACTCATCCACTCCCTCACTGAACAAAACTCCTTCTTTAGAAAGGCACAAAGCCTTAGGAGAGCTAGCTGTATTCTTGCAGGTGATGGAAAAACCTGAAAAGTCAGACTGTGAATCTCCATCCCCAAATAAAAGATCTTCTGTGAAGGGATCAATTGAGACTTCTCTGAATTCACCAGAAGTCCTAGCTCCTCTGACAGACTCATTGTCAGACGCAAATCCTCCAGACAGCGATTGAGTGAGGGGGCTCTTAGTAGCTAATCGTCCAAGTACAAGGAGGCTCTGATGCCTCTTGAGTGGAGCATGCTTGCCACATTCAATATGATCTTTGTGAAGACTAGAGGGGCGGTGGTGAGGCCGAAGTCTAAGGCCCAAAACCGGAATACTTCCTTCCAGAGGTCTAAGGATAGGACACAACGATATGTCGTCACAGACGCACCCTCTATTTGAGGGGTGGTGCTTAGCCCGAAAAGAACTCAAAACTGGACAACTTCCTCCCATACACGAACCTTCCGGTAGCTTGAAGTTCGGATGGATGAGGAAGTAGAAGCAAGCATCCTGGAGATCTAAAGAGATCATCCAGTGGACCTTTTTTACTGCTACAAGCATAGTCTTATGAGTCTCCATAGAGAGGTTTTGTCCTCTGGACATAGCTTGAACAGCATGTGACTGACGGACGTCACGGTTTGTTTGACGTTCGACGTTCGACGTCACGAGCTTGTTGCTCAACGTCACGTTCAGCTTAACGCCCAATGTCGCGCTTAGCTGCCTAGCGATCGTCGCCGCGCTTGGAAGGTAAACGCTCGATGACACGCTTGGCCGTTTGATGTCTGGTATCAAGAGAAGACACTCAATGGGATATAGAAGCCTTATCACGCTGTTCAAAATTAGCTTGTTGGTAGACTGCCTGTGTGACAACGCGTCCTGAAAAGAATCATGACGAACCAACGCTTTGCTAACAGCAGGCTGATAAGACTGCATAAAAGATGAGAGCCGTTGCTTCATGCCAGCAGCATAGAACAACTAGGATCAACATTAGGTGACACCGGTGTAGAAAACTTTGATCGCGAACTCGCCTTCCTCATTGGTTACATCACGCTCCGCATTTCAGCAGAAGGGAAACAATCTGGCGGAAGAGGCGGCGCCTGTACCGTAACACCAGACTCAGGAACAAGATCCTTATCAGTCTGAACTAAAGCTTTGCCAATTCTGACATCATGACAGGCCGTATACAGCAAAAAAGGGGGACTGCCTTCTCTTACAAAAGCCCTAATGCACTTCCTGCTGTTGCAGCTGAACGTGCTGCTGCACCAACATCTGCAGTTAGGTTCTTCATGCTGCATTGAGGACGAGCTGAAGCACTGCTCTATCAGCACTGTCTTCTGACTTTGTTACTTTTTTCAGAATGATTTGATGTTAATTTATTCTCATCACTTATTTATTTCCTTATTTCCTCCCTTTACTGAGCCATCTTTCCCTATTGGAGCCCTTAGGCTTATAGCATATTGCTTTTCCAACTAGGGTTGTAGCTTGGCTAGTAATAATAATAAAATAATAAACAGACACTCCTTTGCCGTCTTCCTTACCGAAAAACTCTGGAGGCGGAACGAGGAGAAGCAGGTACAAAATAGAATGGAAACTGTTCAGAAAACTCTCATGAGTTTCTGAAAGTCACTCCCTTCCTCCTACAAGTCTCTAACCTAGGTAGAGATGTCTTGTTTCCTAGGAGTCAACTCCTTAAGGTTCTGAATTCTGCCTCAATGCTTTAGAGGTTTAATTCTAGCTCTCCCAACCAAGAATTAGTTTAAGCAGGCCTTGGTCTGAGAACATAATATTTTTCTAGTTAATACGTATTCATTTCTTAATATAGCGCCTGGCGTAACAAAGTTCCAACGCTAGATGCTCATGGTCATGTAGACATCAAGTTCTACTTTGTGTCATGCAAGCTCTTAACGCTCGGCGCCACATGACTTTCCGAATAATAACGCTTGCGATTAAAAAACGCTCGCGATTCAGACGCTCAGAGCTATGCCGATCGTGTCTAGTGAAAGCTAGATGACCAACTCTGTTATTGTCACGTTAAGCTTGGCGTGAGGCGACATGCTCAGCTTAGCGCGAAGGGTCATGTTCAGCTTGGCGCGAGGCGTCACGTTCAGCTTGGCGCGAAGCGCCATGCTAAGCCACCTGGCGAGCGCCATCATGCTCAGCTGCTTGGCATGCGCCATCAAGTTCAGCTCTTTTTAAGAGGTAAGAACATTAAATGCTCATTACCTTTCAATAATGATTTTAATTTTGTTTTCAGCTTCGCGCAGATATCGTTTAAGGTTAGAAAACACTTTTACCTCGCCTTACCTACGGCGATGGCGAGTGTTCTGGGGATCGTCAACAGAAAAACGCTCAAGGGGACTTCTGCTCGGGTCTTATAAGACGGTAAGCGCCAGGCTACGCCTCTCGCTTCCCTTCGCCGCTCTACTTAACTTCTCCCATGGGTCCGGGAGCTTGAAAGAGGTCTAAGGCTAGGATAACGACAGGTCCGAACAGAAGCACCCTCCACTGTATTGAATAAAATTCACTGCACTAATTTAGCACTAAAAATTTGCATTTTTGACTCTGGTATAAAACTAAAAGTATACACGCCCGCAGAGGGAGAACTTACTATTCTGTCAAGGGCTTGAATGGGAATGCAATAGGCACTGAATAATCCCATATAAAATGTAACAAAATATTTAATATAAAATATTAACATATTACATGAATAGATATAGGAATAAAGAATATATCTATATATTTAAATCAACCCTTGATATTAAGGGGTTCCAATAAAAGACGAATAGTCACATTTAACAATTGGAACTTTTATAAATATTATACGAATAAATTTTGTATTCCAAAAACGAACAAGTAAACAGCGATCCAAAGAATCGTGAGACTATATCGATTGTCATGAATACTACATTGTATAAAAATTAACTGCACGCTAATTCTCTTTAATCTTTGTAAACAGATTAAAGAAATAATACTAAAAGGACCAATATAATTGGAAAATGGAGTTTTTATGATAAAACAGTTTTATGAATACTTACCTGGCAGTTATACATATATAGCTTAGTCTCTGATGTCCGGCAGAATTTTTAAAAAATCGCGGCAACCGCCGTGTGGTGGTTGTACGGTTAGGTGGTTAACAACCCTTACAGGGTGGTACTTGGGATCATTGTCGTTTTCTGTTCCTCAGATCATCCTTGCCCGACCTGTCTCCTGAGGGGAGGAGGGTGGGCCTTAAAATATATATATAACTGCCAGGTAAGTATTCACAAAACTTTGTTTTATCATAAAAACTCCATTTTTATGAATAGAACTTACCTGGCAGTTATATATATATAGCTGATTCACACATTTGGAGGAGGGTGACAGACAGTAAACATCGTTGGGAAAACTACAAAAAGTTGTAGGAGAAAAAACACCTTGATTCCTTACCTGCTAAGGTAGCTGACTTCAAAGGTTCCTGCCTCTTGAGTCGCTTTCCCTTAGGAGTGTCAGACAGGAGTGGACCTGTCATGCTGAAAACAACTCAATCGAGTCTGTCAAATGGGGTGAGACCAACAACTTGACTAGACTTCAGAAATACCTTTGCCCCTTTATTTTTAAAAACTGCAACCTTACTAAAACTAACCACCTAACCTTGCAGAGTAGATATAAACTATCTAGCTAGACTGAAGGTACTGTACCACAAGTCAAAGTCCTCAGACAACCGTAAAAACACCGACCCAAACACAGGTATACAAAAGCCAAGGTTGAGGGGAGGTAGTAACTCCTTTGCCTAATACAGAAGCTGTAGCTACGTATGGGCCCAAGGTGTAACACCTTTCATAATCCACTCTTACCTCTCTGAGGTAATGAGAGGCGAACACAGAGTTGCTTCTCCAGAACGTTGCGTTGCCTCCATAATCTGCCTAACTGACATATTCTTACGATATGCCAGCGGAGTAGCAATAGCTCTCACTTCGTGAGCCCTTACTTTCAAAAGGCCGAAGTGCTCCTCCTCACACAAGTGGGGAGCTTCTCTTATGGTCTCCCTCAGGAAGAATGACAACGCATTCTTTGATAGGGGCTTTTGCGGATCTTTCACTGTGCACCATAAGGAATTAGATGCGCCTCTAACATTCCTAGTGTGAGATAAATAAGCTCTAAGGGCTCTAACTGGACAGAGGAGCCTCTCCTGTTCTTGACCCACTAGATTAGTGAAGTTAGGGACCTCAAAAGTCCTCAGCCAGGGTTTTGATGGATTTTCGTTCTTGGCGAGGAAGTCAATCCTCAAAGCACAAACCGCTCCATTCTGATTGAAGCCCACTTGTTTCTCGATAGCATGAACCTCGCTGACCCTTATAGCGGTGGCCAGAGCCATCAGGAAGAGGGTTTTCTTCGTAGCATCTCTAAGAGAAGCTTGTGAGATGGGTTCGAACTTCTTGGTGCATAGGAACTTCAGAACCACATCCAGATTCCAAGCTGGGGGCCTTAACTGAGCCTGCTTAGTTGTCTCAAAAGACTTCACAAGGTCTTGTAAGTCTTTATTCTGAGACAAATCTAAGCCTCTGTGCCTACAGACAGCTGAGAGCATACTCCTATGCCCTTTAATCGTGGATACGGCCAGTTTAGCATCCTGTCTGAGGGATAACAAAAAATCCGCTATTTGGCTCACGAGGTAGTGGTTGAGGAAACTTTGTGCTGCCTACACCAAGCTCTAAAGGTTTCCCACTTAGATTGGTAGACCCTTTGTGAAGAGACCCTCCTCGCTCTGGCGATAGCTCTTGCAGCTTGCGCAGAAAAACCTCTTGCTCTGACAAGCTTCTCGATAGTCTGAAGGCAGTCAGTCTTAGAGCAAGGGGGTTTTGATGATACCTCTTGAAGTGGGGCTGTTTGAGCTTTCGACTTGTAGGAAGGCTTCTTGGAAAGTCCACCAACATGTCCACCACTTCCGTGAACCATTCTCTTGTCAGCCAGAATGAGGCTACTAGGATCATTCGTCCTGATTCGAGGAGAGCGAATTTCCTGACGACCAGATTGATGATCTTGAACGGGGGGAACGCATATGTGTCCATCCCCATCCAATCCATCAAAAGGCATCTACTGCTATTGCCTCCTTGTCCGGGACTAGGGAGCAGCAGTTGGGGATCCTCTTGTTCAGGTTGGAGGCGAAGAGGTCTATTAAAGGTCTCCTCCATAACTTCCACAGACTCTGACAGACCTGTTGGTTGAGGGTCCATTCTGTGGGAAGAACTTGCCCTTTCCTGCTGAGCATGTCTGCTCTTACATTCCTCTGTCCCTGTACGAATCTTGTTAACAGTTCTATCTTGTTTTTCTTTGACCATAGAAGGAGCTCCTTTGCTGTTTCGAACAGAGACAGAAAATGAGTCCTCCCTTGCTTCCTGATGTAAGCTAGAGCTGTGGTGTTGTCAGAGTTGAACTCCACTATCCTCCCTGACACCGAGTCTTTGAAGGCCTTTAGTCCTAACAGAATGGCCATCAACTCTTTTCTGTTGATGTACCATCCGGTCTGACTCTTTTCCCAAGAGCCTGAGACCTCCTTGCTTCCTAGAGTTGCTCCCCATCCTGACTCCGACGTGTCTGAGAACAACACTAGGTCTGGGTTCTTCCTGTAAAGGCAGATTCCTTGTCCTAACAACGCTGGATCCAGCCACCAAATCAGATGATCCTTGACTTCTGCTGGAATGGGGAAGGAAAAGGAGTCTTCCTGAATCTTCCTGTTCCACACCTTTGATAGGAAGCGTTGAAGAGGTCTGAGGTGCAGTCTTCCCAAAGAGACAAACTGTTCGAGCAAGGAGAGGGTTCCCAGCAAACTCATCCACTCCCTCGCTGAGCACTTTTGTCTCTTCAAGAATTCTCGAACCTTCTCGAGGCACCTGGCCTGGCTCTCTTGGGAGGGAGAAGCCCAAAAATGAACTGAGTTCAGAACTATCCCCAAATAAAGAATAGTCTGACTCGGCTTGGTCTGAGATTTCTCCATGTTGATGACGAGACCCAGTTCTTGAGCCATCATGAAAGTCTTTTGTAGGTCCTCCAGACATTTTTCTTTCGACCGCGATCGTATCAACCAGTCGTCCAGATAAAAGGATACTCTTATCCCCTCTTGATGAAGCCATCCTGCCATGTTCGCCATTACCCTGGTAAAGACTTGAAGAGCAGTGCTGAGACCGAAGCAAAGTGCCTTGAACTGGAAGCACTTGCCCTGGATCATGAATCTCAGGTATTTCCTTGAAGTCGGATGGATTGGGATGTGAAAATAAGCGTCCTGTAAATCCAGACACCATCCAGTCCCCTGGACGTACTGCTGCCAGCACTGACTGAGTCGTCTCCATGGTAAATTTTGTCTTTTCCACGAAGACGTTCAGAGAGCTGACATCCAGAACGGGTCTCCATCCACCCGAGTTTTTGGGTACCAGAAACAGGCGATTGTAAAAACCTGGGGAGGATAGTTCCAGAACTGGTTCTATTGCTCCCTTCTCCAGCATCTGGTCGACCAGATCCAGAAGGGCCCTTTGTTTCACTGCATCCGAGTACTGAGCCACTATGGCTAGAGGAGTATTCGAAAGCGGAGGCTTCTTCAAAAGGGGGATCTTGTATCCCTCCTTGATTACCGAGAGGGACCAATCGTCCGCCCCTCTTTTCTTCCAAGTCTGCCAAAAAAGTGACAGTCTTGCTCCTATCGTTGTCTGGAGGACTAGCATTTCATTTCTTGGAGCGGGATCTAAACGAACCTCTATTCGTCCTTCCGCCCGTCTCCTGTCTTCTTCCTCTGAAGTCTGATCTTGAAGGAGCTCTACCTTGAAAGGGCTGTTGGAATTTCCTCTCCTCTCTCTTCAGAGACGAAGGAATAACTGGCAAGGGTTTTCTAGCAGAACACGATAGGAGGTCTTGAGTGGCCTTTTGCGCAAGCGAAAGGGTAATATCCCTGACAAGGGACTCAGGAAAGAGATGTTCTGAAAGCGGGGCGTAAAGGAGCTCAGACTTCTGCGCAACAGTCACGGATCTAGAAGCAAAAGAACATAACAGGGCCCTCTTCTTCAAAACTCCTGCCGAAAAAAGGAAAGCCAACTCATTAGAACCATCCCTAAGAGCTTTGTCCATGCATGACATGATACTAGTAAGGACTTCTGTTCCCTCCATTTTTTCTGTTTTCCTGGCCAGAGTACCTAGAGACCAGTCCAAAAAACTAAAAACTTCAAAAGCTCGAAAAATCCCCTTGACCAGGTGATCAAGCTCAAGCTCAGACATTGACCACATAACCTTCGCCGAGTTAAGGGCATGCCTTCTAGCAGAGTCCACAATACCAGAGAAGTCACCCTGGGAGGAGGCAGGAACTCCCAGACCCAGAGGTTCTCCAATCTCGTACCACATGCCCGCCTTCGAAGCAAGTCGAGCTGGAGGAAAAGAGAAGGTGGTCTTAACCGCTTGTCTACGCTCCTTCATCCATTCGTCCACTTTAGCGAGAGCCTTCTTAGCAGAGATAGAGCGCTTCATTTTGATGAAGGCCGACTGTTTTTTGGCCTTCTTCCTGCTAAACTGTGATTGAGAACGAGGGGCAGAAGGTTGAAACTCCTCCCCATACAGCTCAAGGAGGGAGCGAGAGGGAACCTTATAATCGCCAGCCGAGTCCGCGGGCTTGTCTTCATCCTCTGAGACATCCTCAAGATCTTGTCCCACCTCTACTACAGCTTCTCTTCGGGCAGAAGGTTCACCTGAATCCGAAAGAGGCAAATCGTAGGATGCATCCTGTAGGAGAGGGCTGCAAGCATCCTGACACCGAGAACCGCGTGCGTCCTGGAGCCGCGTGCTGGCATCGTCCTGGCGCCGCGCCGGAAGCGTCCTGGCGCCGCGCCGGAAGCGTCCTGGCACCGCGCGCCGGAAGCGTCCTGGCGCCGCGCCGGAAGCGTCCTGGCGCCGCGCCGGAAGCGTCCTGGCGCCGCGCCGGAAGCGTCCTGGCACCGCGCGCCGGAAGCGTCCTGGCGCCGAGCGCTAGAAGAGTCTTTGAGGCGGTAGGCGGATGCGTCCTAGCGCCGAGAGTAGGAAGTGTCCTTGCGCCGAGAGCTGCAATCATCCTGGCGCCGAGAGCAAGAGACGGAATCGTCCTGATGTCGAGTATCGCCAGAGTCCTGGAGGCGAACCGAAGAGGAAGAAGCGCGGTACCGTGCCTTTGTTGAATCGCGCCGAGGTTCCTTGGGAGAGGAACTCCGTTCCCTCTTAGAGGCCGATTTCTTGACCGGTAAAGAGTCGTCCTTACGTCTATCCAACTGGGAGGGAGGCCGGCTCAAAGCTTGAACCAAAGAAAAAAGCTGCTCCTGCATAACTGTCATAAACGACTTAGCGACTGCTGCTGGATCCTGCGGTCCCGAAGGCGAAGGCTGTCGAGTAGCGCTGGTAGAAGAAGGATCTTTCGCCGGTCTTTCTTGACTTTCGTCTCTCGGCTTTGGCCTTTTCACTGGAACGGAGTCCAAGTCATCCTCCGAAGGACAAGGTTCGGGGCTACTTGAGCCAGGAGAGTGATAACAAGACTGTTCAGTTTGGTTCCACCTCCTCTTGGTTGGTCTCGAAGCCTCATACTGCCATTTTCGTCTGGGCGAGGGGTTCGGGGAAGACACCATCACATCCGACACGCCTTTTCCGTGGCGGTCAAGAGCAGCCTGGGAAAATGCAACAGGACTGTCTGAGGCGACGGCTGACCGAGGATACGTACCTCTCACCCCCTTCCAGTCGTCGACGTACCTTCTCCCTTGGTCCTGGGAGCTTGGTAGAAGTCTAGACCTAGGGTAATGACAGGTTCGATCAGTCGCCACCTCCACTGCACTTTCACAAGCACTAATCTCACTCTCACTCTTACCTTTTAAGGCTGCAAGTTGATCTTTAATAGCCTTCAACTCAGCCGCCATCCTGGCGTACCGAGGGTCATCCGCAGATACCTATCCTGTAGAAGGGGCAGGAGTTACTACCTCAGGGGAAGGATCAACTTCCAAAGAGGAATTAATTAAAGGTTCAATGGAAATATCTAAACTAGGCTCACTAGTAAATTTAGATTTAGAAGCCCTCCTTACTTTATCTAGCTCTAATTTGCGCACATAGCGATTCACAGCTAACCAATCTTTCTCACTCAAAATCTCACATTCCTTGCACCTTTTATCAAGTGCACAATCAAAAACGCTGCAACCCAAACAAACCGTGTGAGGGTCTACCGAAACTTTCGGTAACCTCACCTTGCATTCCTTATTTACATACACGAAAATGAAGTTTCTCACTCATATTAAACAAATCAAAAATATCAGAATAAACAGAAAAACGATTGCCAAATCCCCAAATCAATGTACTTCACCAAAAATAAGTCCGGTACAGCTACACAGGGAAAGCGAAACGAAAAACTCCAATGGCGGACCAACGATGTTGTCAGTCCAGCCGGCAGAGATGATCTGAGGAGCAGAAAACGGGAATGATTCCAAGTACCACCCTGTAGGGGTTGTTAATCACCTAACCGCACAACCACCACATGGTGGTTGCCGCGATTTTTGAAAAAATTCTGCCGGACGTCAGAGACTAAGCTATATAATATATATATAACTGCCAGGTAAGTTCTATTCATAAAAATTACATATTCCTTTTATCTAATATAATTTAAAAACTTAGCTTTTAAAGAAAAATTACAAATTCATAGGTAATTTGTATTTTTCCTAACTTTACAAACCTTAGCTATTTAATATGGGTTATTACTTTTGGCGGGACGGGACGAGACGAGGGGTCTGGGAACCCCCTCTCCTGTATCTACATCCTGTGAGACATCGACAAAGAGATGGAGCTGGGGGGAGAGTGACTGCTCCCCGCACTCTAGTTTTGGGGTGTTTGAATATGCGTGGATGTAGTCCGATAGAGTAAAAGATGTGAAATTGGAAGTATGTTTAGGAATAGAAGGATGGATTGGTGAAGTGATGTTTGGTGAAATGTCTGGTAGAATGTCTGGGATTGAAAGGGGAAGAGCGAGAGAGGGTGTGGCTTTATTGCTGAGTGAATGGATGACGGGTAAAGTAGTGGAATGGAAGGAGATAATTATCATCTAGGTTAATGTGGGTAAGGGTTAGGTTGGGTAGGGAATGTTGGGCGTTTGTCAGTGCGTACGGGCCAGGTAGTGAGAAAAGTGAAGAAGAGCGGAATGAGTTCTGGAATGAATTAACTAGGTGTGTAGAAGGACTGGGTAGAAGGAATTATGTAGTTGTCATGGGTGACTTAAATGCTAGAGTGGGCACTGGGGGAGGTAGAAGGTGTCATTGGGAAGTATGGCGTACCAGGTGAAAATGAGAGTGGTGAGAGACTGGTAGATATGTGTGTTGAGCAAGAGATGGTGATAAGTAATAGCTTTTTCAAAAAGAAAGATAAAAATAAGTATACATGGGTAAGAGTGGCAAATGGAAGAGTAGTAGAAAGGGCATTAATGGATTATGTGTTGATAACTAAAAGAATGTTTGGAAGATTGAAAGACGTGCACGTGTTTAGGGGTATGGCTAACGGTATGTCTGATCATTTTTTGGTGGAAGGAAAATTAGTTGTAGCAAAAGAGTGGGGGAATAGAGTAGGTGGATGTAAAAGGGAGCTAGTGAGGGTTGAAGAGCTAATAAAACCGGGGGTAAAAAGTAAATATCAAGAAAGGTTGAAAATGACATATGACGAAGTGAAAGTAAGAGAAACTGGCAATTTAGAGGAGGAATGGAAGATAGTAAAAGAAAATTTTGTTGGGATTACAAGTGATGTGTGTGGCAAGAAGGTTGTTGGAGGCAGCATGAGGAAGGGCAGTGAATGGTGGAATGAAGGAGTGAAGGTAAAAGTGGAAGAGAAAAAGAAGGCTTTTCAAGAATGCCTGCAGAGTAATAGTATAGATAAGTATGAAAAATATAAAGAGAAAAATGTGGAAGTAAAGCGCAAGGTACGTGAAGCAAAGAGGGCAGCTGACCTGAGGTGGGGTCAGGGATTGGGTCATTCATATGAAGAGAATAAGAAGAAGTGAAGAGAGTAAGGAAGGCTGGCTCAAGAATTGAGGACAGTGAAAGATGGAAATGGAAGGTTGTTAAAAGGAGAGGAGGCAAGGAAAAGATGGGCGGAATATTTTGAAAGTTTACTGAATGTTGAGGATAATAGGGAGGCAGATATAATTGCTGTTGCAGGTGTTGAGGTGCCAGTGATGGGAGATGAGAATGAGAGAGAGATTACAATAGATGAAGTGAGGAGAGCACTAGATGAAACGAGAGTAGGAAAAGCATCTGGTATGGATGGTGTGAGAGCTGAGATGTTGAAGGAAGGGGGTGTGACTGTACTTGAATGGTTAGTGAGATTGTTTAATATGTGTTTTGTGTTGTCAATGGTACCAGTAGATTGGGTTTGTGCATGTATTGTACCACTATATAAGAGTAAGGGAGATGTGCATGAGTGTTGTAATTCAAGAGGTATTAGTTTGTTAATTAAGCGTAGTTGGAAAAGTGTATGGTAGAGTAATGATTAATAGGATTAAGGATAAAACAGAGAATGCAATCTTGGAAGTACAGGGTGGTTTTAGAAGAGGTAGGGGTTGTATGAATCAGATTTTTACAGTAAGGCAGATATGCGAGAAATATTGAGCAAAAGGTAAGGAGGTGTATGTTGCATTTATGGATCTGGAGAAAGCGTATGATAGAGTTGATAGGGAAGCAATGTGGAATGTGATGAGGTTATATGGAGTTGGTGGAAGGTTGTTGCAAGCAGTGAAAAGTTTCTACAAAGGTAGTAAAGCATGTGTTAGGATAGGAAATGAAGTGAGTGATTGGTTTCCGGTGAGAGTGGGGCTGAGACAAGGATGTGTGATGTCGCCATGGTTGTTTAACTTGTATGTTGATGGAGTGGTGAGAGAGGTGAATGCTCGAGTGCTTGGACGAGGATTAAAACTGGCAGACGAGAATGACCATGAATGGGAGGTAAATCAGTTGTTGTTTGCGGATGATACTGTACTGGTTGCAGACACAGAAGAGAAGCTTGGCCGATTAGTGACAGAATTTGGAAGTGTGTGTGAGAGAAGGAAGTTGAGAGTTAATGTGGGTAAGCGTAAGGTTATGAGATGTACGAGAAGGGAAGGTGGTGCAAGGTTGAATGTCATGTTGAATGGAGAGTTACTTGAGGAGGTGGATCAGTTTAAGTACTTGGGGTCTATTGTTGCAGCAAATGGTGGAGTGGAAGCAGATGTACGTCAGAGAGTGAATGAAGGTTGCAAAGTGTTGGGGGCAGTTAAGGGAGTAGTAAAAAATAGAGGGTAGGGCATGAATGTAAAGAGAGTTCCATATGAGAAAGTGATTGTACCAACTTTGATGTATGGATCAGAGTTGTGGGGAATGAAAGTGATGGAGAGACAGAAATTGAATGTGTTTGAGAAGAAGTGTCTAAGGAGTATGGCTGGTGTATCTCGAGTAGATAGGGTTAGGAACGAAGTGGTGAGAGTGAGAACGGGTGTAAGAAATGAGTTAGCAGCTAGAGTGGATATGAATGTGTTGAGGTGGTTTGGCCATGTTGAGAGAATGGAAAATGGCTGTCTGCTAAAGAAGGTGATAAATTCAAGAGTTGATGGGAGAAGTACAAGAGGAAGGCCAAGGTTTGGGTGGATGGATGGAGTGAAGAAAGCTCTGGGTGATAGGAGGATAGATGTGAGAGAGGCAAGAGAGCGTGCTAGAAATAGGAATGAATGCCGAGCGATTGTGACGCAGTTCCGGTAGGCCCTGCTGCTTCCTCCGATGCCTTAGATGACCGCGGAGGTAGCAGCAGTAGGGGATTCAGCATTATGAAGCTTCATCTGTGGTGGATAATGTGGGAGGGTGGGCTGTGGCACCCTAGCAGTACCAGCTGAACTCGGTTGAGTCCCTTGTTAGGCTGGGAGGAACGTAGGGAGTAGAGGTCCCCTTTTTTTGTTTTTATTTCATTTGTTGATGTCAGCTACCCCCCAAAATTGGGAGAAGTGCCTTGGTATACGTATGTATGTATGTATGTATTACTTTCGGCGTAGCTGAAATGACGAGCCATTAGAATTTTAACGAGGGTTTACTACCCCACCGCTAGCTAGCGGGGGTAGGGAGGGTAGCAACCGCCCCCCCCCCCCTGTCACACACACCTGTGATGACCTCACTTTGCTTAGAGGTAGGACTTCACGGGGGATAGGGCTGGTGGGCAAGTTTGATTAAATAGCTAAGGTTTGTATAGTTAGGAAAAATACAAATTACCTACGAATTTATCATTTGTTCCGTAACTGAAATACAAACCACGCTATTTAATATGGGTGACTCACCCCTTAGGAAGAGGGGGTAAGTCCCAGCCAGTACTGGCTTTTGGCTTTGCCCGGGAACTCAGTATCTGAGTGTGTCAGCACTCAACAATAATGAGTCCCTGCTAGAACCTTGCTGCGCAAGGGCTGCGGCCTACGTAAGCTGTGTGTGAAGGTCTGAAGTGTGACTCGTCCTAGGAAGTTGACCTGTAGTCCCTTAGAAGGCAACTTTAGGCTAGGACTCTCCCAATACCACCTCGTCAGGGTATGGGGACGTGACAGTATTATCTTAATACTCGGAACACAAGGAAACATGGTTTACCTGCAGTGGTTTGAGGTCAGCTGTGCAGAGAACCCAGGATGCTGCTTTCCCCAAGAGAGGGGAGGATGAAGAAAAGAGTAAGGGCCAGACAAACCTTTTCATTCATGCAGACTAAGACCGGGTAACAATGGCCTCAACCTTCTGCTACTTGTCCATTAAGGAGCCTGAGGTTTTAAACCAGCTGTTGTGCAGCCACCACAGGGCTGATAGAAAACGTATCGAGCCTCCTGTGGGTCACGTCGTGCAAGTAGTGGGCTGTGAAGGTCGTCTGATGCTTCTACACCCCAGCTTGAAGGACCTGCGTCACTGAGAAATTTCTCTTGAAAGACAGGGACGTAGCTATGCCCCTGACATCATGTGCTCTAGGGTGACATGACGGATCCTTGGCGAGAAGGTGTTCTTGGTGACCCTCCTCTTAATCCTCCCAGTGTTAACAATGTTTGCACCTGGGGACAGACTGTAGCCGTTCTTCTGAGATATAACCTCAGACTCCTTACTGGGAACAGTAGGAGAAGGTCTGGGACATCTGTTACAGAACGGAGACTCGAATCCGGAAGGGGTCCAACCAAGCGCCCGGCCCCCCCTGATTTTGAGTCTTAGCACCAAACCCAGGGACGAGTTTAAACGTTACCTTCCCTCCATACCCTTGCATGGGCGATGTCATATGAGACCATGAAGTTCACTGACTCGCTTGGCCGAAGCCAAAGCTAGTAAGAACACCGTCTCCCAGGTTAGGTGGCGAACTGAAGCTTGCGTAATGGTTCATAGTGAGGTCTCTTAAGAGACCTGAGAACCCGAACTACGTTCCATGGAGGAGGTCTCACATCCGACTGAGGGCAGCTAAGTTCATAAGCTCGTATGAGTAGGGAAAGTTCCAGCGAGGAAGAAAAGGTCATTCCTTTGAGCCTAAGGCTAGACTTAAGGCCGAGCGATAGCCTTTCACCGGCGAGACAGAAAGCCGCCTTTTCTTCCCGCAAATACACGAGGAACTCCACTATTGCTGGAATAGTGGCATCCAGTAGAGATACCCCTTCCAAGATACAAACCACCGAAGACTTTCCACTTTGCCTGGTAGACAGATGCGGATGATTTGCGCAGATGTTTAGCCATCCTAATCGCAACTTGTTGCGAAAATTCCTCTCTCTCAGAGAGGAGATGCTGGATAGTCACCAGGCTCGAAGTCGTAGCAAAGCCACAGCTTTGTGGAAGATGCTGGCATGTGGTTGTCTGAGTAGATCGTGTCGTGGAAGGAATTCTCTCGGAAGTTCCGTTAGGAATTGCAGAAGGTCCGGAAACCATTCCGCGTGATGCCATAGCAGAGCTAGGAGGGTCATTGAAAAATTGACCGATATTCTGGTCTTGTTGAGCACCCTCCTCATCAGACAGAACGGGGGAAAGGCGTACACGGTGATGTCGTCCCCCCGTTGTTGGGAGGCATCTTGCCAGAGTGCCTTGGGATCCGGGACTGGGGGAAAGTATGGTGGAATCTTGAAGATCAGCGCTGTCGCGAACAGATCCACAGTTGGGGAACCCCACAAAGTCAGGACTTTGTTGGCTACTAGATGACACAAAGACCAATCGATACTCACTATCTGAGACGCTCTGCTCAGATTGTCGGCGAGCACATTCCTCTTGTCTGGCATGAAACGCGCCGATAGTAGAATCGAGCGGACTCCGGTCTATCTCAGTATTTCTACTGCAGGATGGGATAGCTGCTTTGAAAAGGTACCTTCTTGCTTGTTGATGTAAGCCACTACTGTAGTGTTGTTGCTCATTACCACCACAGAGTGACCTGCCAGGTATTGTTGGAACTGCTGAAGGGCCAACAAACCGGCCTTCATCTCTAGATGATTTATATGGAGGCACTTATCTGTGGTACAGAACGTGCCCCCCCCCCTTTCTTTGAGGCGTCTGGAAACAGCATTAAATCCGGGGGAAGGACGAGAAGATCCACTCCTCTTCGTAGGTTCTCGTCTGTCACCCACCACTGGAGGTTCGTCCGTTCCGCAGGACCCATAGGGATCATGACGTCCGGGGAATCGCAACCTTGATTCCATCGGGACTCGAGCCGCCACTGGAGAGATCTCATCCTGAGGCGATCGTTGGGAACTAGACGAGCCAAGGATGAAAGGTGACTGAGGAGACGTAACCACGATTGGGTTGGAAGCTCTTCTCGACTGATGAAAGGGCTTGCGACCCTTCTCAGCCTTGCTATCCTGTCGTCTGATGGGAAGGCTTTGTGGAGATTGGTGTCTATAATCATGCCTAGGTAAACCAGTCTTTGAGTGGGAAGCAGAGAGGACTTCTCGAGATTTACCATGATCTCCAGATCCTGGCAAAGTCGTAGAAGTTTGTCTCGGAGTCGAAGAAGGGATGACTCCGAGTCTGCTAGGATCAGCCAGTCATCCAGTTAACGGAGGATACGGATGCCGATCCTGTGTGCCCACGATGATATCAGGGTGAACACTTCTGGTAAAACCTTGTGGTGCTGTGGAGAGACCGAAACACAGCACCTTGAATTGGTACCCCTTGTGGTCTAGGCTGAATCCTAAGTACTTCCTTGAAGTCGGATTGACTGGGATCTGGAAGTACCTGTCCTTCAGATCCAGTATACACATGAAGTCTTGTGGCTTCACTGCAAAACTAACCGTGTTTGCGGTCTCCATGCTGAGCGGAGTTTGCTTTAATCTGGACCTCTGCCCTAAAGGCCCGGCCCCTTGCTGATCCCATGGCAAGGGAGCTAAATGACACCGGATTCATCCTCAGGGGAGGTAGAGACGTTGCGAATGGGATGCGATATCCCTAACTGATTACGGAAATCGTCCAGGAATCGGCCCCGAGTTGCTGCCACCTGTCTACGCAACCTTGTAGGCATCCTCCCACTGCACACCTGCAGGGGGACTGCCAATCCTAGCGTTTGCGGCCTCGGCTGCTCCCTCTAGGATTCTTCCCTTCCCTGGAGGAGTTCTTGCCTTTCTTGTCCTTGACCGGAAAGGGCTTAGACACCACTGTCTTCACTTTCGTTATTTTGGTGGGACGTGGCTGCTGGGGTGCTGGAGGTTTATAGGGCTTGAATGTCAAAGCCCTATGTAGGAGGGAGTCTTGGTGACTTCCTTCACCTCTCAGCAGCCTGCTCCACGTCCTTAGGCTCAAACCGGTTCGTTTTCATAACAGAGGAATGTCTGAGCCTGTAGATTCTGGTGCTAGGGGCCTCCCGGTGTTGTCTTGGAGTCCTTTGACTCCCTCCTGGGAGGGATGCAGGACATCAACAACGACGGAGGCAGGCTTTTCTCCACCCTTATTCGAGAAGACTTTACCGCGCGAGGTGGGGTTTACCTCAATGGTGTGATGGGGGAACTTCTCACCTCACGTGACTCTCCTGAGGACAGGAAATCTTCGTCCGAAGGGGAGGGAGAAAAGTCTGAGGGGGGAGGGTGCCTGCCTCGAAGACTTACGAGGAGACAGCTTCGTCCTCGGAGAAGTTACCGCGTCCGAAACTCCTCTTTCCCTCTTCAGGGGAGTAGATGCAGCCAAGGATTTGTGGCCCAACTCAGAGAGAACAGGCTTGAAAGCTTGTGCTACCGCTCTGATTAGAGCCCCAAACCAGGGCTGTCGGCTGCGCTGTCAGACACTCCCCCTGGAGGAGTCGCCTGTAAGAAGATGGAAGATAAGGAAGAAATGTCCCTCGACCTTTCTGGAACCTTCCCCCCTACCGGCAAGCGCGCTGTTCTGTGCCTGCGGGAGAGAGAGAGAGAGAGAGAGAGAGAGAGAGAGAGAGAGAGAGAGAGAGAGAGAGAGAGAGAGAGAGGGGAGGAATGCGGTGATGGCGCCCTTACCGCGTGTTGTCCGGCAGCCTTGCGCGTGGGAGGGTCTTGGTGATTGCGCTGGCGCTCGCGCGATGGGGAATACCCGGGGCTCGCGCGCGGGAGACTGCTGGAGCGCTCGGACGTGCAGGCACGAGACTTCATAAAGTATGCAGGAATCAGATTGACGTGCAGGATCAGAATGAAGAGCCCGTGCGGGCCAGAATGTTGCCACGCGTGGCTATCGGCGCAAGCGCGCGCGCGGAAGACCATCGGCCCGCGCACAAGACTATTGGCGTGCGCGCGGGAGACCATCGGTACCCACGCGCGTAAGAAGATTGTCGGCGCTTGCGCGCAGGAGACCATCGGTACCCGCGCGCGTAAGAAGATCGGCGAGCGAGCGCGTTTACGCGCTAGGTTGAAGGGTCAGCTAGCAGGACGATCAGGAACTGGGATGTGTCCTTAAAAAAGGGCGGGTATCCCCCGATGAGGACTGTAAGCAGGTCTGCTTTAGTCTCTATGAGGGATATCTCCCGCGAACGAGAGAGGTGCCCTTCGTAAAAGAGACTTGAAGACACGCGTGTTGAATCCCCTTGGGGCCGTTGGATCAGCAAGCTGATCTTATCAGGAACGATCCTCCGAGGAGGAGTCTCTATGACTGGCCTCTCTCGCGAACGAGAGGGGTGACACTTCGTAGAAGAGACCTGAAGACACTCGTGGTGACGCCCCTTAGGGCCGTAGGATCAACAAGCTGACTTTAACAGGAACGATCCTCCAAAGAGGAGTCTCTATGAGTGGCCTCTCTCGCGAACGAGAGAGGTGACACTTCGTAGAAGAGACTTGCCAAGACTGTGCTCCACCCCTGAAGGAGGAGAAACTCAGCAAGGGGGGAGAAAAGTCTGGCCAAAGGGCAGCAACAGTAGTCGAAGGCGATGAATTTATTAAGGTATGAGAAGTTCTCCCTCTGAAGGGAGAAAACCTCGCACCTGGGGAAGAAACCTCCCTCGGAAGGGAAGTTGTCCAACCCCTGGAGGCGAACCTCCTTTAGCGTTCTAAGATGATCTGAAGTGCTGGCACGTTGTCACGGGAGTACTTCTAAGAGAAGGGATAACGCCCATGACGACGTCCTCTGAGGGACGGCAGCGCGACAGCAGATTCCCCAGTCATGAACAGGACAGTTCGGCAGAGACAGCAGGCTCTGCTTCCTTGGCACTCTTTAGTCGAACGAAGAAGAACTGCATAGTAAACTGGGAAAATAAAATTAAATATGTTATTTTTATTAGTAAAATAAATTTTTGAATATACTTACCCGATAATCATGTAGCTGTCAACTCCGTTGCCCGACAGAATTCTATGGAGGGATACGCCAGCTATCACAATACTAGAAGGGGGTGTACTTACCAGCGCCACCTGTGGCCAGGTACTCAAGTACTTCTTGTTGACACCTCCTCAATTATTCCTCGGTCCACTGGTTCTCTCTGGGGAGGAAGGGAGGGTCGATTAAATCATGATTATCGGGTAAGTATATTCAAAAATTTATTTTACTAATAAAAATAACATTTTTCAATATTAAACTTACCCGATAATCATGTAGCTGATTCACACCCAGGGAGGTGGGTGAAAACCAGTGTACAAGATTAAAGGATAGCTAAGTATCCCATATTTCATATAACAGTTATCTCAAATAACAATGAAATAATAAGTACCTGGTAAGGAAGTCGAATAGAACCGTTACTCTGCCTCTTTATTTAAAGTTCGTCTTCCTTACTGAGCGCAGCGTTCCTCTTGGAGGCTGAATCAACCCAAAGGTGCCAAAGTACACGGGGTTGCAACCCCTACTAAAGGACCTCTACCAAACCTTTAACCCAGGCGCTTCTCAAGAATGAATAGACCACCCGCCAAATCAAAGGATGCGGAAGGCTTCTTAGCCTACCGTAACAACCATAAAAACAACAATAAAAGTATTCAAGAGAAAGGTTAAAAAAGGTTATGGGATTAAGGGAATGTAGTGGCTGAGCCCTCACCTACTACTGCACTCGCTGCTACGAATGGTCCCAGGGTGTAGCAGTTCTCGTAAAGAGACTGGACATCTTTCAGATAAAATGATGCAAACACTGACTTGCTCCTCCAATAGGTTGCATCCATTATGCTCTGCAGAGAACGGTTTTTATTAAAGGCCATCGAAGTAGCTACGGCTCTTACTTCGTGGGTCCTTACCTTCAGCAATGCAAGGTCTTTCTCCTTTAAGTGAGAATGTGCTTCTCTGATCAGAAGCCTTATATAATACGAAAGCCCATTCTTGGACATGGGTCTCGAAGGTTTCTTGATGGCACACCATAAGGCTTCTGACTGTCCTCGAATAGGTTTAGACCTCTTAAGATAATATTTGAGAGCTCTGACAGGGCAAAGAACTCTCTCTAGTTCGTTACCTACCATGTTGGAGAGGCTAGGTATTTCGAACGATCTAGGCCAAGGACGTGAAGGAAGCTCGTTCTTTGCTAGGAATCCAAGCTGAAAAGAACATGTTGCAGATTCGGTTGTGAAACCAATGTTCTTGCTGAAGGCATGAACCTCACTGACTCTCTTAGCTGTTGCAAGGCAAACGAGAAAAAGAGTCTTGAGGGTAAGGTCCTTGAAGGAAGCTGACTGGAGAGGTTCGAACCTAGATGACATAAGGAACCTTAAGACTACGTCTAGATTCCAGCCTGGAGTGGAAAGACGACGTTCTTTAGACGTCTCAAAAGACTTAAGAATGTCTTGAAGGTCCTTGTTGGAAGACAGGTCCAAACCTCTGTGGCGGAGAACTGAAGCCAACATACTCCTATATCCTTTAATCGTAGGTGCTGAAAGGGATCTCTCATTCCTAAGATGTAGAAGGAAGTCAGCTATTTGGGTCACAGAGGTATTGGTAGAGGATATTGAATTGGCTCTACACCAGCTTCGGAAGACCTCCCACTTAGACTGGTAGACTCTACGAGTGGAAACCCTTCTTGCTCTGGCAATCGCACTGGCTGCCTCCTTCGAAAAGCCTCTAGCTCTAGCGAATCTTTCGACAGTCTGAAGGCAGTCAGCCGAAGAGCGTGGAGGTTTGGGTGCAACCTGTCTACGTGAGGTTGACGTAGAAGGTCCACTCTTAGAGGTAGAGTCCTGGGGAAGTCGACTAGCCATTGAAGTACCTCTGTGAACCATTCTCTTGCAGGCCAAAGGGGAGCAACCAGCGTCAGCCGTGTCCCTTCGTGCGAGACGAATTTCTGCAGAACTTTGTTTATTATCTTGAACGGTGGGAATGCGTACAGGTCGAGATGGGACCAGTTCAGTAGAAAAGCATCCACATGAACTGCTGCAGGGTCTGGAACAGGGGAACAATACAGCGGAAGTCTCTTGGTTATGGAGGTGGCAAACAGATCTATGGTAGGTTGACCCCACAAGGTCCAAAGTCTGTTGCACACACTCTTGTGGAGGGTCCATTCCGTGGGAATGACCTGATTCCTTCTGCTTAGGCGATCTGCTGAGACGTTCATATCGCCCTGAATGAACCTCGTGACCAGAGTGAGGTTTAGACCTCTTGACCAAATGAGGAGGTCCCTTGCGATCTCGTATAGGCTCCTCGAATGGGTCCCTCCTTGCTTGGAGATGTAAGCCAAGGCTGTGGTATTGTCTTAGTTCACCTCCACCACTTTGCCTAGCAGGAGGGACTTGAAGTTCAACAGGGCTAGATGAACTGCTAGCAGCTCCTTGCAGTTGATGTGGAGTAATCCTTGTTCCTCGTTCCACGTTCCCGAGCATTCCCGTCCGTCCAAGGTTGCACCCCAGCCCGAGTCCGATGCATCTGAGAAGAGATGAAGATTGGGGGTCTGAATGGCCAACGATAGACCCTCCTTGAGAAGGAGGTTGTGCTTCCACCACAGGAGAGTGGTCTTCATCTCTTGGTTGATAGGGATAGAGACTGCTTCGAGAGTCGAACCCTTGTCCCAATGAGTTGCAAGATGGAATTGAAGAGGGCGGAGGTGGAGTCTCCCTAGCTCGACAAACAGGGCCAGTGATGAGAGGGTCCCTGTGAGACTCATCCACTGTCTCACTGAGCAACTGCTCCTCTTCAGCATGCTCATGATGCACTCTAGGGCCTGGCTTATCCTGGGGGCCGATGGAAAAGCCCGAAAATCCTGACTCCGAATCTCCATTCCCAGGTACACAATGGATTGGGAGGGAATGAGTTGAGACTTCTCTATGTTGACTAATAGACCTAGGTCTCTGATTAAGTCTAAAGTCCAATTGAGATTCTCCAGACAACGACGACTCGTGGAGGCTCTCAACAGCCAGTCGTCTAAGTAGAGGGAGGCTCTGATGTTCGACAAGTGTAGGAATTTTGCTACATTCCTCATCAGATGAGTAAAGACCATAGGAGCTGTGCTTAGGCCAAAACACAGGGCTTGGAATTGGTAGACATCCTTTCCAAAAACGAATCTCAGGAAAGGTTGGGAGTCTGGATGAATAGGAACGTGAAAGTATGCATCTTTCAAGTCCAACGAGACCATCCAGTCCTCCTGTCTGATCGCTGCTAAGACCGACTTCGTCGTCTCCATCGTGAACGTCTGCTTGGTGACATACTCGTTGAGAGCGCTGACGTCCAGCACCGGTCTCCAACCTCCTGTCTTCTTGGCCACAAGAAAGAGACGGTTGTAGAAGCCCGGGGATTGATGGTCCCGGACTATAACCACTGCCTTCTTCTGCACAAGTAGCGACACCTCCTGGTGCAATGCTAGCCTCTTGTCCTCTTCTTTGTAGTTGGGAGAGAGGTTGATGGGCGATGTGGTCAG
This sequence comes from Palaemon carinicauda, assembly GCF_036898095.1. Classification (NCBI taxonomy): domain Eukaryota; kingdom Metazoa; phylum Arthropoda; class Malacostraca; order Decapoda; family Palaemonidae; genus Palaemon; species Palaemon carinicauda. The sequence continues at coordinate 11,352,334 of NC_090767.1, forward strand.
AGGTGGTTTGAGGCAGAATGGAATCCTGTAACCGTTCCTCAGCCAACTGACAGACTGGGCGTCTGCACCTCTCTTCTCCCAGGCTCGCCAGAAGATCTTGAGTCTGGCTCCTACTGCTGTCTGGAGATGCGCAGAGTCAGTTTTTTCCTTTAGATGTCCTGGATCCTTTCCTAGACTTGCTCCTGTGAGAGTCTGGACGGGAGCTTCCTCGGCTGGGGGCTCTACCACGAAAGGGCGGTATGAACCTCGTAGCAGGGGTATCATCCACTGGGGAGCGATAAGTCTTGGGGACTGAGGTAGCAACCTTAGACTTACGAGCCGATGAGGCTACAAGATCGTGTGTATCCTTTTGTATCAGGGCAGCAGACAAGTCCTTAACCAGCTCTTCGGGGAAGAGGAACTTCGAGAGCGGAGCAAAAAGGAGTTGGGACCGTTGGCAAGGTGTAATGCTGGCGGAAAGGAAGGTACACAGTTGTTCCCTTTTCTTCAAAACCCCTGATACAAACATCGACGCAAGCTCACCCGAACCATCCCTAATGGCCTTATCCATGCAGGACATTAAAAGCATGGCAGAATCTTTGTCCGCAGGAGAGGTCTTCTTGCTGAGGGCCCCCAGGCACCAGTCTAGAAAGTTGAACATTTCAAATGCTCTAAACATTCCTTTCAGTAAGTGATCCAGGTCTGAGAAGGTCCAACAAACCTTCGAGCGTCTCATTGCAGTTCTCCGAGGCGAGTCTACCAGACTTGAGAAGTCAGCATGGGCAGAGGCAGGTACTCCCAAGCCTGGTGCTTCTCCTGTGGCATACCAAACGCTCGCTTTCGAAGTGAGCTTCGTTGGAGGGAACATGAAAGAAGTCTTGCCAAGGTGTTGTTTAGACTGCAGCCATTCCCCTAAGATCCTTAAAGCCCTCTTAGAGGATCTAGCTAGGACTAGCTTAGTATAGGTGGACTTAGCTTGTTGTACGCCCAGCGAAAACTCAGATGGCGGAGAGCGGGGAATAGCAGAGACAAAGTGGTCTGGGTAAACCTCCCAAAGTAGAGCCAAGACCTTACAAAAATCAATAGACTGTGGAGAAAGCTTGGATTCATCCACGTCTGATGAGGGATCCAGGTGTGCCTCCTCATCATCCGAAGCCTCATCACCAGAGTGTAGCGAAGAGATCGGACAAGAATGCTGAACTGCAGAGTCAGAACGAGAAGGAACAATAATAGTGGTTTCCTCTTCAAGTGACTGTTGAGGGAAAACCTGAGGCTCAGACTGCAAAGGCTGAATAACAGACGAAGCAGAAGGAAGGCGCATGGGTGGAGGAGGCTGACTCCTAGCATGAGAGGTTGAACCCAAGGAAAGCGCTTGCTGAGCGGTTGGCGGAAGCGGAGTAGCAAGTTCCTGTTCCTGTGGTATGAGCGGATGAGGTTGAGGCTGCGCAGAACAAGGTAATTGTCTCGCAAGCTGAGGCTCCTGAGGCGCAGGGCCAAGGTGTAGTGGTGCTTGCCTGGTGGAGGGTTGAGCTCGCTGCAGCGAGAGCTGAGGAGACTGACTCATGGACGGGAGAGGTTGTTGTACCTCAACCGAGAGTTGCACCACTGGTGGAGCAGCAAGGGGAGGCGGAGGAAGAGAGGAATAATCCTCCTGATCCCAAAGCAAAGGTTGCCTTAACGAAGGCGTAGGCTGAACACCACTGGGAACAGCAAACTCAGAATGTGGCTCAACATCGTACGCCTGGCAGGTGGTACTGCGATCAGGCGGAGCGAGCGTAGGCGGAGCGAGCGTAGGCGGAGCGAACGCAGGCGGAGCGAGAGCAGGCGGAGGGAGTGTAGGCGGAGGCGGAGGCGCAACACTCTCAGCCCGACACTCACGCATCAAGTCCGAAAGCTGTGCTTGCATGGACTGAAGAAGAGTCCACTTGGGATCGGCAGAAACGACAGCAGACTGAGGAAAAGCCTTAACAGTCGAGCTCTGTTGTGGCAGAACCTTACTCCTCTTGGGCGGAGTGCAGTCGACAGATGACTGAGGCGAGTCAGAGCTGAGCCAATGACTGCAACCTGGCTGAGCACTCGCGGACTGGACTCTGCGTTTAAGCGGTCTCGAGACCTGAGACCAACGTTTCTTCCCAGACAGTTGATCAGCGGACGAGATAAAGACGGGCTCAATCGTCTGCAGGTGGGAGTGACGGTCTTTGGAAGACACGCCCGCAACCACCGAGGATACTTCTGTGCGCCTAACAAGGCCTGCCGAACCCTTATGCCCTTCGACATTGCTTCTCCCCTGGGCTTGGGAGCTTGCAAGAGGTCCCGGACTGGGAGGACGACTGGCTCGCACAGAAATATCCTCACGCACCACACTGGCACTGACACTAGCACTTGGCACTGCACTGACACTAGCACTCGTCACAGCACTGGCACTAATTCCACCCACTGCACTCTTGACCTTAAGTTCCTTTACTTCGGCCATCAGAGACTTATGGTCACTTACCACTGACTCTACTTTATCGCCTAAGGCCTGAATAGCACGCAAAACAACAGACATATCAGGCGGAGGGCAAACAGTAGGTTCGGGGGTAGCCACTACAGGGGTAGGAAAAGGTAGGGGATCATGAGGTGAGGAAAACAGTGAAGAGTGAGAAGAACTCCTCCTAACTCTACCTCTCTCTAACTTAGTTGAATATTTCAAAAGACGGACAAATTCCAATTCCGAAAGTCCGGCGCATTCCTCACATCGATTTTCTAACTGACAGGGTCTGTCCCTACAGTCAGAACAAGCGGTGTGAGGATCTACCGAGGCCTTCGGAATACGCCTATTGCAAGACCTACATCGTCTATGGGAGGGGGCTTGCGAAATGTCAGACATCTTGAATCCAAAGAGTTAGCCAAAGGGGGTTCCAAAATCAAGCAAAAATTCGTTAACCGTTAATCAGGACTATATAAAAGCTATCTAGCTAATATAAGAAGGTTTCCAGTAAAGCGACAGCCGTTAATCTGAGAGAATACTTCACCAATTAGCCGTGAAAATACTCGAAGACCATAAGCGTATCCCAGAACGTCTTGCCGGAAGCACGACATAGGAATAATTGAGGAGGTGTCAACAAGAAGTACTTGAGTACCTGGCCACAGGTGGCGCTGGTAAGTACACCCCCTTCTAGTATTGTGATAGCTGGCGTATCCCTCCATAGAATTCTGTCGGGCAACGGAGTTGACAGCTACATGATTATCGGGTAAGTTTAATATTGAAAAAATTATTTTAACAAATTCCCCAGGGAGGAACTCCAAAGAGAAACCCCGGGGGAATAACATAAAATAAGAATTAAGTATGCGTCCTCCTTCCCCAGATGACATCCAAAGGTAGAAGGGGGGGGGGAGAGCTGTAATAAAAACAGAATTATAATTATCTAAATCATCTAAGAATATACACTAAAAGTGAGAACCAGTGACCCCCCGAAGGGAAGTGTTCCCCACAGTGAAGCTAAAAAGTTAAAACACAATTAGATTTCACTAAACATAATTGAGACAAACAACGGAAATAGCAACCTAACCCGCAACGAGAAAGGAGCTATCGTAATACTGTAGTACTGTACGTAGTTGTAGTAAGGGGTGAACGACCTCGAGTAGAGAGAGACCGTAGTCAATCTAAAAAAAGGCCACATTCCCTTCGCTGAGAATCCAAGTTTCCCATAGGAAAAGAGGCAAAGCGAAGATAATAGATGAATGAAGAGAGTCCAGGCGTGACGGTTCCCCCGCGGCGGCCGAGTTAACGGAAATAAGCCGACGGGAAGACCGAAGGACCAGAGGGAGAGGTCGTTCCCCACGAAGTGGAACTGTGGTGGCCTTGCACTACGCAAGTGTCGTTGTCGTACATCACACACACAGCACAAACACTGAAACGAAAACTTACTACATGTCTATACAGAAATATATACATAAACATAAAGAATGTTTATACTGTACTGTATATATATTCCAAATATAAGAAAAAGTAAAAAAGATAAAAGCATTAATATGGCTGTCAAAGAGGCGAGGGTGAGAGCGGACACGTCTGACTACCACCCGAGCCGATAGCAAAGTGAGCTCATCACAGGTGTGTGTGAGGGGTTGGGTAGCAGGCTACCCTCCCTACCCCCCACTAACTAGCGGTGGGGTAGTAAACCCTCGTTAAAATTCTAATGGCTCGTCATTTTAGCTATGCCGAAAGTAATAACCCATATTAAATAGCGTGGTTTGTATTTCAGTTACGGAACAAATGTACTTTTCATAAATATCGATACAAAGAGTATTAATGTAACGATAGACTGAGGACTGCGTAGCATAAATAAAAATGAACGCTAGATAATCTTTAAAACAGATCGAATATTATCCAAAGAAAGCATACCAAAAGGACAAAAATTTTCTTAAAATAACATAATCCTTTTATTTTATATCACTAAATATTTTGCAAGATAGTATTAACTTATCATTCTTTGTAGAAAAAGAAAGAAAATGCAAGTCATACTCAAGCATACGTCAAATGACTGTGACGTCATCGATGAGGGGAGTTGTTTACCTATTGCCATATGCTTTCGTTAGTTAAAAATAGGTTGAAAAAATTTCCAATCCTATCTTTTACGCTATAACATACATACATATACCAAGGGACTTTCCCCAATTTTGGGGGGTAGCCGACATCAACAAATGAAACAAAAACAAAAAAGGGGACCTCTACTCTCTACATTCCTCCCAGCCTAACAAGGGACTCAACCGAGTTCAGCTGGTACTGCTATAACATAGCGATAAAATATCAAACAAACACCCAATAAGCGAATGCTCAAACCCTTAACCCTTTCACCCCCAGACTATTTGGAAATTTCCAACCCTTAACCCCTAGGGGGTTATTTTTTTCCCAACACATTTAGCAGTATATTTTTTTGAATTGCTCTAACAGCCTTAATTTTTGTCATAGAGAGGTCAGGTTGGTCTCATTCTCTTGGAAAATGCCTGAATTTTCTCAAAAAATTATCAAAAACACGAAAAAAAAATTTAAATAGCATTTTTGTGCAAAGACGTACCAGTACGTCCTTTGGGGGTAAAAGGGTTAACACGAGCAAATTCCATCTCTATGTAGCCAGTATGGCGGCAGAAGGAACTCTGATACTAGGAGGGATAGTTCGACCTAACTCCGTGGTGGCGCTAGCGTATACCTGGCATATCTATGTGATTGCTGCGAGTTTAGATTTTTTCTGCCGGGCAGAAGCATAAAGCTATTATATAAACCAGCGGGTAAGTTTAAATGTTTAAATCTAGTTAGGAGTGTTAACTTAGAATCTCATAGAACAACATAATAATTCCACATTCTTTGGACTTAATCATTAGGAATTTTTACTTTTTTCAGCCTGTTTGCAATAAAGAAAATTAAATTATTGAATGGAACAATAAGGTTGAATTAACAATGAAAAATTATTTAACAATTATTTATTCTATATAAAAATATATAATCTTAAGACTATTTACTGGAATATCTAAAATAAAATAAGGGTTAACTTACAATACATTCACAGTTATTTCCTCACAGTAAGGGTGGCTTAAGAGAACACCAAACAAGTTGAGTCACTGACAAACTCCATCATTTTAACAAATATCCTTTACAACTCTTATCCATGCGATCGTGTCCAAGATCAAAGTGTCATTTTAAAAGAACTGAAAGTAAAAATAAAATATATTAAAAAAACTAAAAATAATACTACGTGTGTCTGAGTTTCTGGTCTTTTTCCCTAGCAACTAATATAATATCTGTTGTTGGATTCAATTATCTGGACTATTCAGAGATGCCTGTTGCCAGAAATAAAATGCAATTAAAAGCCAATTAACCCTTTTACGCCCAAAGGACGTACTGGTACGTTTCACAAAAGCCATCCCTTTACCCCCATGGACGTAACGGTACGTCCTTGCAAATAAATGCTATAAAAATTTGTTTTTCATTTTTTTGATAATTTTTTGAGAAAATTCAGGCATTTTCCAAGAGAATGAGACCAACCTGACCTCTCTATGACAAAAATTAAGGCTGTTAGAGCAATTCAAAAAAAATATACTGCAAAATGTGCTGGGAAAAAAATAACCCCTTGGGGGTTAAGTGTTGGAAATTTCCAAAACCCCCGGGGGTAAAAGGGTTAACAAAAAAGTCACAAGGACTTCTAACAACAAATTAAGACATTTTCTGGCAAAAGATCATCGCTCAAATATCCTGTACACACATTTACATTAGCAACCATATATTAAATAACACAATACATAAGAGACAAATATAAAAAATCCTTTCCAGATGGTTAAGTAATACTAATAAAATGTTCAAGACTCAGAGCAACAAGTCCTTTGAATCAATTCGAGGAAGTAAGGCACAATCTTCAAGTTTACAAATTATGTTTTCTAAAATAAAATCAGATTATTAAGGAATCTGGTGAGAGAGAGAGAGAGAGAGAGAGAGAGAGAGAGAGAGAGAGAGAGAGAGAGAGAGAGAGAGAGAGAGAGAGAGAGAGAGAGAGAGCACTTTGCATTTGCACTGTCCATATTAAATCAATGGCTGCCTCATATATTATAAAGCTTTCCCTCTCTCTATCTCTCTCACTTTCTCACTCTAGCATTTCATTCAAACAATCCAACACTCAAATAAAGAGTTCAAAGATAAAAAACAGATAAAAGAACATAATAAAGAGAAAATGAATCAAAGTATGCATCAACTCAACAACTGATAATTAAAAATAAATGTCACTCCATTTCCGCATTTCTTTTTCCCATTCAATGCAAATTCATTCTTCTCTTCATCTCGACTTCTTCTTAAGTTTCGGGACTTGGTTTTCTTCTTCCTTTCCTTCCTTCTTGAGGTTGTCGAATTTCCGCAGGTCGGCGCTAAAGAGAACCTGCAATAGAGGTAAGGCGTGAAAACACTGGATACTATAAATTTTCAAATAATTTGTATTTTTCCTAGCTAGAAAAACAAGTCATTTAAATGGGTTACTCCTAATCTCGTTTTCTACAGCCGGACAAAAGAGAAAGGGATTTGATTGCAGGCCACCGTCGCGTGACGTGATTCACTCTCTTCTGTTCTTTGAATCTAATCGATCTTTAAAAAACCTGAAGTCCAAACACCTATTTTATCAGAAGGGCAGATCCGGATGGTAAGCCATCAGGTCATGATCCTAGAAAAGGTTCCTCTTTCTTAAATTTCTTCCAGTATATGTCTTCTGAGGGTTTACAAGCCTATACTGGATGGAAATCTTCAAGAGTGTTTTTCAAACACTACTTAACCTGTTAAGCGTCCCCCCTGGACCAGGTTGCTGCTAACGTACCGTCACGCTTTTTTGGCCCTGAGTGGTCATTTCACTAATGACAATTTTTCAAAGTTAATATCATTTCTTTATACTTATAATTCGTATTTATAGTTAAAAGTAGGGATATTAATCAAATGGTGGAGTAAAAAAAACAATTAATACTACTATTATTTCATTTCAAATGGCTACATAATACTGAATATTCTAATGGGTTCTTTTTATCTTCAATCGTCAATCTTATGCCTGGATAAGCAACAAAAGCAAAGGGACAAGTCCCCCCCCGCTCTCTCTCTCTCTCTCTCTCTCTCCATATTGTTTCCTGTAGTTTTCAAATATGCTCGTCATACATTTGTACATTATTTATCCACTTTATTCTCTCAGGGATTGGGTCATTCATATGAAGAGAATAAGAAGAAGTTTTGGAAAGAAGTGAAGAGAGTAAGGAAGGCTGGCTCAAGAATTGAAGAGACAGTGAAAGATGGAAATGGAAAGTTGTTAAAAGGAGATGAGGCAAGGAAAAGATGGGCGGAATATTTTGAAAGTTTACTGAATGTTGAGGATAATAGGGAGGCAGATATAATTGCTGTTGCAGGTGTTGAGGTGCCGGTGATGGGAGATGAGAATGAGAGAGAGATTACAATAGAGGAAGTGAGGAGAGCACTAGATGAAACGAGAGTAGGAAAAGCATCTGGTATGGATGGTGTGAGAGCTGAGATTTTGAAGGAAGGGGGTGTGACTGTACCTGAATGGTTGGTGAGATTGTTTAATGTGTGTTTTGTGTTGTCAATGGTACCAGTAGATTGGGTCTGTGCATGTATTGTACCACTATATAAGGGTAAGGGAGATGTGCATGAGTGTTGTAATTCAAGAGGTATTAGTTTGTTAAGCGTAGTTGGAAAAGTGTATGGTAGAGTACTGATTAATAGGATCAAGGACAAAACAGAGAATGCAATCTTGGAAGTACAGGGTGGTTTTAGAAGAGGTAGAGGTTGTATGAATCAGATTTTTACAGTAAGGCAGATATACGAGAAATATTTAGCAAAAGGTAAGGAGGTGTATGTTGCATTTATGGATCTGGAAAGCGTATGATAGAGTTGATAGGGAAGCAATGTGGAATGTGATGAGGTTATATGGAGTTGGTGGAAGGTTGTTGCAAGCAGTGAAAAGTTTCTACAAAGGTAGTAAAGCATGTGTTAGGATAGGAAATGAAGTGAGTGATTGGTTTCCGGTGAGAGTGGGGCTGAGACAGGGATGTGTGATGTCGCCATGGTTGTTTAACTTGTATGTTGATGGAATGGTGAGAGAGGTGAATCCTCGAGTGCTTGGACGAGGATTAAAACTGGTAAACGAGAATGACCATGAATGGGAGGTAAATCTGTTGTTGTTTGCGGATGATACTGTACTGGTTGCAGACACAGAAGAGAAGCTTGGCCGATTAGTGACAGAATTTGGAAGTGTGTGTGAGAGAAGGAAGTTGAGAGTTAATGTGGGTAAGCGTAAGGTTATGAGATGTACGAGAAGGGAAGGTGGTGCAAAGTTGAATGTCATGTTGAATGGAGAGTTACTTCTTCTGAGATATAACCTCCGACTCCTTACTGGGCACAGGAGAAGGTCTGGGACATCTGTTACAGAACGGAGACTCGAATCCGGAAGGGGTCCAACCAAGCGCCCGGCCCCCCCTGATTTTGAGTCTTAGCACCAAACCCAGGGACGAGTTTAAACGTTCCCTCCCCTCCATACCCTTGCATGGGCGATGTCATATGAGACCATGAAAGTTCACTGACTCGCTTGGCCAAAGCCAAAGCTAGTAAGAACACCGTCTCCCAAGTTAGGTGGCGAACTGAAGCTTGCGTAATGGTTCATAGTGAGGTCTCTTAAGAGACCTGAGAACCCGAACTACGTTCCATGAAGGAGGTCTCACATCCGACGGAGGGCAGCTAAATTCATAAGCTCGTATGAGTAGGGAAAGTTCCAGCGAGGAAGAAAAGGTCATTCCTTTGAACCTAAGGCTAGACTTAAGGCCGAGCGATAGCCTTTCAGCGGCGAGACAGAAAGCCGCCTTTTCTTCCCGCAAATACACGAGGAACTCCACTATTGCTGGAATAGTGGCATCCAGTAGAGAGATACCCCTTCCAAGATACAAACCACCGAAAACTTTCCACTTTGCCAGATAGACAGATGCGGATGATTTGCGCAGATGTCTAGCCATCCTAATCGCAACTTGTTGCGAAAATTCCTCTCTCAGAGAGGAGATGCAGGATAGTCACCACGCTCAAAGTCGTAGCGAAGCTACAGCTTCGTGGAAGATGCTGGCATGTAGTTGTCTGAGTAGATCGTGTCATGGAAGGAATTCTCTCGGAAGTTCCGTTAGGAATTGCAGAAGGACCGGAAACCATTCCGCGTGATGCCATAGCAGACTTATGAGGGTCATTGAAAAATTGACCGATATTCTGGTCTTGTTGAGTACCCTCCTCATCAGACAGAACGGGGAAAAGGCGTACACGGTGATGCCGTCCCCCCGTTGTTGGGAGGCATCTTGTCAGATTGCCTTAGGATCCGGGACTGGGGGGAAGTATGGTGGAATCTTGAAGATCAGCGCTGTCACGAACAGGTCCATAGTCGGGGAACCCCACAAAGTCAGGACTTTGTTGGCTACTTGAGGATCCAAAGACCACTCGGTACTCACTATCTGAGACGCTCTGCTCAGATTGTCGGCGAGCACATTCCTCTTGTCTGGAATGAAACGCGCCGATAGTAGAATCGAGCGGACTCCGGTCCATCTCAGTATTTCTACTGCAGGATGGGATAACTGCTTCGAAAAGGTACCTCCTTGCTTGTTGATGTAAGCCACTACTGTGGTGTTGTCGCTCATTACCACCACAGAGTGACCTGCCAGGTATTGTTGGAACTGCTGAAGGGCCAACAAACCGGCCTTCATCTCTAGATGATTTATATGGAGGCACTTTTCTGTGGTACACAACGTGGGCCCCCCCCCCTTTCTTTGAGGCGTCCGGAAACAGCATTAAATCCGGGGGAAGGACGAGAAGATCCTCTCCTCTTCGTAGGTTCTCGTCTGTCACCCACCACTGGAGGTCCGTCCATTCCGCAGGACCCAATGGGATCATGACGTCCGGGGAATCGCAACCTTGATTCCATCGGGACTCGAGCCACCACTGGAGAGATCTCATCCTGAGGCAATCGTTGGGAACTAGACGAGCCAAGGATGAAAGGTGACCGAGGAGACGTAACCACGATTGGGTTGGAAGCTCTTCTCGACTGATGAAAGGGCTTGCGACCCTTCTCAGCCTTGCTATCCTGTCGTCTGATGGGAAGGCTTTGTGGAGATTGGTGTCTATAATCATGCCTAGGTAAACCAGTCTTTGAGTGGGAAGCAGAGAGGACTTCTCGAGATTTACCATGATCTCCAGATCCTGGCAAAGTCGTAGAAGTTTGTCTCGGAGTCGAAGAAGGGATGACTCCGAGTCTGCTCCAGTTAACGGAGGATACGGATGCCGATCCTGTGTGCCCATGATGATATCAGGGTGAACACTTCTGGTAAAACCTTGTGGTGCTGTGGAGAGACCAAAACACAGCACCTTGAACTGGTACCCCTTGTGGTCTAGGCTGAATCCTAAGTACTTCCTTGAAGTCGGATTGACTGGGATCTGGAAGCACCTGTCCTTCAGATCCAGTATACACATGAAGTCTTGTGGCTTCACTGCAAAACTGACCGTGTTTGCAGTCGCCATGCTGAACGGAGTTTGCTTTAATCTGGACCTCTGCCCTAAAGGCCCGCCCCTTGCTGATCCCATGGCAAGGGAGCTAAATGACACTGGATTCATCCTCAGGGGAGGTAGAGACGTTGTGAATGGGACGCGATATCCCTGACTGATTACGGAAATCGTCCAGGAATCGGCCCCGAGTTGCTGCCACCTGTCTGCGGAACCTTGTAGGCATCCTCCCACTGCAGACCTGCAGGGGGACTGCCAATCCTAGCGTTTGCGGCCTCGGCTGCTCCCTCTAGGATTCTTCCCTCCCCTGGAGAACTTCTTGCCTTTCTTGTCCTTGACCAGAAAGGGCTTAGACACCACTGTCTTCACTTTCGTTATTTTGGTGGGACGTGGCTGCTGGGGTGCTGGAGGTTTATAGGGCTTGAATGTCAAAGCCCTATGTAGGAGGGAGTCTTGGTGACTTCCTTCACCTCTCAGCAGCCTGCTCCACGTCCTTAGGCTCAAACCGGTTCGTTTTCATAACAGAGGAATGTCTGAGCCTGTAGATTCTGGTGCTAGGGGCCTCCCGGTGTTGTCTTGGAGTCCTTTGACTCCCTCCTGGGAGGGATGCAGGACATCAACAACGACGGAGGCAGGCTTTTCTCCACCCTTATTCGAGAAGACTTTACCGCGCGAGGTGGGGTTTACCTCAATGGTGTGATGGGGGAACTTCTCACCTCACGTGACTCTCCTGAGGACAGGAAATCTTCGTCCGAAGGGGAGGGAGAAAAGTCTGAGGGGGGAGGGTGCCTGCCTCGAAGACTTACGAGGAGACAGCTTCGTCCTCGGAGAAGTTACCGCGTCCGAAACTCCTCTTTCCCTCTTCAGGGGAGTAGATGCAGCCAAGGATTTGTGGCCCAACTCAGAGAGAACAGGCTTGAAAGCTTGTGCTACCGCTCTGATTAGAGCCCCAAACCAGGGCTGTCGGCTGCGCTGTCAGACACTCCCCCTGGAGGAGTCGCCTGTAAGAAGATGGAAGATAAGGAAGAAATGTCCCTCGACCTTTCTGGAACCTTCCCCCCTACCGGCAAGCGCGCTGTTCTGTGCCTGCGGGGGGAGAGAGAGAGAGAGAGAGAGAGAGAGAGAGAGAGAGAGAGAGAGAGAGAGAGAGAGAGAGAGAGAGAGGGGAGGAATGCGGTGATGGCGCCCTTACCGCGTGTTGTCCGGCAGCCTTGCGAGTGGGAGGGTCTTTGTGATTGCGCTGGCGCTCGCGCGATGGGGAATACCCGGGGCTCGCGAGCGGGAGACTGCTGGAGCGCTCGGACGTGCAGGCACGAGACTTCATAAAGTATGCAGGAATCAGATTGACGTGCAGGATCAGAATGAAGAGCCCGTGCGGGCCAGAATGTTGTCACGCGTGGCTATCGGCGCGAGCGCGCGCGCGGAAGACCATCGGCCCGCGCACAAGACTATTGGCTTGTGCGCGGGAGACCATCGGTACCCATGCGCGTAAGAAGATTGTCGGCGCTTGCGCGCGGGAGACCATCGGTACCCGCGCGCGTAAGAAGATCGGCGAGCGAGCGCGTTTACGCGCTAGGTTGAAGGGTCAGCTAGCAGGACGATCAGGAACTGGGATGTGTCCTTAAAAAAGGGCGGGTATCCCCCGATGAGGACCGTAAGCAGGTCTGCTTTAGTCTCTATGAGGGATATCTCCCGCGAACGAGAGAGGTGCCCTTCGTAAAAGAGACTTGAAGACACGCGTGTTGAATCCCCTTGGGGCCGTTGGATCAGCAAACTGATCTTATCAGGAACGATCCTCCGAAGAGGAGTCTCTATGACTGGCCTCTCTCGCGAACGAGAGAGGTGCCCTTCGTAGAAGAGACTTGAAGACACGTGTTGAATCCCCTTGGGGCCGTTGTATCAGCAAACTGATCTTATCAGGAACGATCCTCCGAAGAGGAGTCTCTATGGCTGGCCTCTCTCGCGAACCAGAGAGGTGACACTTCGTATAAGAGACCTGAAGACACTCGTGGTGACGCCCCTTAGGGCCGTAGTATCAACAAGCTGACTTTAACAGGAACAATCCTCAAAAGAGGAGTCTCTATGAGTGGCCTCTCTCGCGAACGAGAGAGGTGACACTTCGTAGAAGAGACTTGCCAAGACTGTGCTCCACCCCTGAAGGAGGAGAAACTCAGCAAGGGGGGAGAAAAGTCTGGCCAAAGGGCAGCAACAGTAGTCGAAGGCGATGAATTTATTAAGGTATGAGAAGTTCTCCCTCTGAAGGGAGAAAACCTCACACCTGGGGAGGAAACCTCCCTCGGAAGGGAAGTTGTCCAACCCCTGGAGGCGAACCTCCTTTAGCGTTCTAAGATGATCTGAAGTGCTGGCACGTTGTCACGGGAGTACTTCTAAGAGAAGGGATAACGCCCATGACGACGTCCTCTGAGGGACGGCAACGACAGCAGATTCCCCAGTCATGAACAGGACAGTTCGGCAGAGACAGCAGGCTCTGCTGCCTTGGCACTCTTTAGTCGAACGAAGAAGAACTGCATAGTTAACTGGGAAAATAAAATTAAATAATTATTTTAACAAATTCCCCAGGGAGGAACTCCAATGAGAAACCCCGGGGGAATAACATAAAATAAGAATTAAGTATGCGTCCTCCTTCCCCAGATGACATCCAAAGGTAGAAGGGGGGGGGAGAGCTGTAATAAAAACAGAATTATAATTATCTAAATCATCTAAGAATATACACTAAAAATGAGAACCAGTGACCCCCCGAAGGGAAGTGTTCCCCACAGTGAAGCTGAAAAGTTGAAACACAATTAGATTTCACTAAAAATATTACTGTATTGAGACAAACAACGGAAATAGCAACCTAACCCGCAACGGGAAAGGAGCTATCGTAATAGTACGTACAGTAGTTGTAATAAGGGGTGAACGACCTCGAGTAGAGAGAGACCGTAGTCAATCTAAAAAAAGGCCACATTCCCTTCGCTGAGAATCCAAGTTTCCCATAGGAAAAGAGGCAAAGCGAAGATAATAGATGAATGAAGAGAGTCCAGGCGTGACGGTTCCCCCGCGGCGGCCGAGTTAACGGAAATAAGCCGAAGGGAAGACCGAAGGACCAGAGGGAGAGGTCGTTCCCCACGAAGTGGAACTGTGGTGGCCTTGCACTACGCAAGTGTCGTTGTCGTACATCACACACACAGCACAAACACTGAAATGAAAACTTACTACATGTCTATACAGAAATATATACATAAACATAAAGAATGTTTATACTGTACTGTATATATATTCCAAATATAAGAAAAAGTAAGTAAAAAAGACAAAAGCATTAATATGGCTGTCAAAGAGGCGAGGGTGAGAGCGGACACGTCTGACTACCACCCGAGCCGATAGCAAAGTGAGCTCATCACAGGTGTGTGTGAGGGGTTGGGTAGCAGGCTACCCTCCCTACCCCCCACTAACTAGCGGTGGGGTAGTAAACCCTCGTTAAAATTCTAATGGCTTGTCATTTTAGCTATGCCGAAAGTAATAAACCATATTAAATAGCGTGGTTTGTATTTCAGTTACGGAACAAATATACTTTTCATAAATATCGATACAAAGAGTATTACTGTAACGATAGACTGAGGACTGTGTAGCATAAATAAACTGAACGCTAGATAATCTTTAAAACAGATCGAAGATTATCCAAAGAAAGCATACCAAAAGGACAAAAATTTTCTTAAAATAACATAATCCTTTTATTTTATATAACTAAATATTTTGCAAGATAGTATTAACTTATCATTCTTTGTAGAAAAAGAAAGAAAATGCAAGTCGTACTCAGGCTTACGTCAAATGACTGACGTCATCGATGAGGGGAGTTGTTTACCTATTGCCATATGCTTTCGTTAGTTAAAAATAGGTTGAAAAAATTTCCAATCCTATCTTTTACGCTATAACATACATACATATACCAAGGCACTTTCCCCAATTTTGGGGGGTAGCCGACATCAACGATGAAACAAACAAAAAAGGGGACCTCTACTCTCTACATTCCTCCCAGCCTAACAAGGGACTCAACCGAGTTCAGCTGGTACTGCTATAACATAGCGATAAAATATCAAACAAACACCCAATAAGCGAATGCTCAAACCCTTAACCCTTTCACCCCCAGACTATTTGGAAATTTCCAACCCTTAACCCCTAGGGGGTTATTTTTTTCCCAGCACATTTTGCAGTATATTTTTTTTTAAATTGCTCTAACAGCCTTAATTTTTGTCATAGAGAGGTCAGGTTAGTTTCATTCTCTTGGAAAATGCCTGAATTTTCTCAAAAAATTATCAAAAATATGAAAAAAAAATTTAAATAGCATTTTTTTGCAAGGACGTACCGGTACGTCCATGGGGGTAAAGGGATGGCTTTTGTGAAACGTACCAGTACGTCCTTTGGGGGTAAAAGGGTTAACACGAGCAAATTCCATCTCTACGTAGCCAGTATGGCGGCAGAAGGAACTCTGATACTAGGAGGGATAGTTCGACCTAACTCCGTGGTGGCGCTAGTGTATACCTGGCATATCTATGCGATTGCTGCGAGTTTTGATTTTTTCTGCTGGGCAGAAGCATAAAGCTATTATATATAACCAGCGGGTAAGTTTAAATGTTTAAATCTAGAGTTAGGAGTGTTAACTTAGAATCTCATAGAACAACATAATAATTCCACATTCTTTGGACTTAATCATTAGGAATTTTTACTTTTTTCAGCCTGTTTGCAATAAAGAAAATAAATTATTGAATGGAACAATAAGGTTGAATTAACAATGAAAAATTATTTAACAATTATTTATTCTATATAAAAATATATAATCTTAAAAGACTATTTACTGGCATATCTAAAATAAAATAAGGGTTAACTTACAATACATTCACAGTTATTTCCTCACAGTAAGGGTGGCTTAAGAGAACACCAAAAAAGTTGAGTCACTGACAAACTCCATCATTTTAACAAACATCATTCACACCTCTTATCCATGCAATCGTGTCCAAGTTCAAAGTGTCATTTTAAAAGAACTGAAAGTAAAAATAAAATATATTAAAAGAACTAAAATTAATACTACGTGTGCGTGTGTAGTAGAATACCTTTTGAGTTTCTGGTCTTCTTCCCTAGCAACTAATATAATATCTGTTGTTGGATTCAATTATCTGGACTATTCAGAGATGCCTGTTGCCAGAAATAAAATGCAATTAAAAGCCAATTAACCCTTTTACGCCCAAAGGACGTACTGGTACGTTTCACAAAAGCCATCCCTTTACCCCCATGGACGTACCGGTACGTCCTTGCAAATAAATGCTATAAAAATTTGTTTTTCATTTTTTTGATAATTTTTTGAGAAAATTCAGGCATTTTCCAAGAGAATGAGACCAACCTGACCTCTCTATGACAAAAATTAAGGCTGTTAGAGCAATTTAAAAAAAATATACTGCAAAATGTGCTGGGAAAAAAATAACCCCTTGGGGGTTAAGTGTTGGAAATTTCCAAAACCCCCGGGGGTAAAAGGGTTAACAAAAAAGTCACAAGGACTTCTAACAACAAATTAAGACATTTTCTGGCAAAAGATCATCACTCAAATATCCTGTACATACATTTACATTATCAACCATATATTAAATAACACAATACATATGAGACAAATATAAAAAATTCTTTTCAGATGGTTAAGTAATACGTAATAAAATGTTCAAAACTCAGAGACACAAGTCCTTTGAATCAATTCGAGGAAGTAAGGCACAATCTTCAAGTTTACAAAATATGTTTTCTAAAATAGAATTAGATTATTAAGGAATCTGGTGAGCAAAGGGAAATTATAAAAAAAAAAGAAAAAAAGAGAGAGAGAGAGAGAGAGAGAGAGAGAGAGAGAGAGAGAGAGAGAGAGAGAGAGAGAGAGAGAGAGAGAGAGCACTTTGCATTTGTACTGTCCATACTAAATCAATGGCTGCCTCATATATTATAAAGCTTTCCCTCTCTCTATCTCTATCTCTCTTTCTCACTCTAGCATTTCACTCAAACATTCCAACACTCAAATAAAGAGTTCAAAGATAAAAAACAGATAAAAGAACATTAAGAGAAAATGAATCAAAGTATGCATCAACTCAGCAACTGAAAATTAAAAATAAATGTCACTCCATTTCCGCATTTCTTTTTCCCATTCAATGCAAATTCATTCTTCATCTCGACTTCTTCTTACGTTTCGGGACTTGGTTCTTTTCTTCCTTTCCTTCCTTCTTGAGGTTGTCGAATTTCCGCAGGTCGGCGCTAAAGAGAACCTGCAATAGAGATAAGGCGTGAAAACACTGGATACTACAAATTTTTTAAATAATTTATTTTTCCTAGCTACAAAAACATGAGTCATTTAAATGGGTTACTCCTAATATTTTCAATAGCCTGACAATCAAAAGAGAAAGGGATTTGATTGGGGGGGGGGCCATCGCGTGACGTGATTCACTCTCTTCTGTTCTTTGAATCTAATCGATCTTTAAAACACCTGAAGTCCAAACATCAAAAAATTTCAAGTAATTTTTATTTTTCCTAACATACTTACCTCGAACTACTTTCTTAGGAGTATCTGGGATCTCCTCTCCTCCCAACTGACCAGAGTTTTGTGTAGTTTACCCCTAGTCCCGTTTTCTATGAGGGGTAACCTTAGGTGGGTGAAACATGCCCTGAGGCTATCCCCCAGGTCAGAGAGCATGCTTGCTCAGGTCTCGATCTCCAGTAAGTTCTTGATAGCTTAGGTATCTATGAAGTCCAGCAAGGCACTCGGGGTAGGATGGGCGGGCCATTACCCGAAAGTAGTTCGAGGTAAGTATGTTAGGAAAAATAAAAATTACTTAAAATTTTTGATTTGTTCCAACACGAATACTTACCTCGAACTACTTTCTTAGGAGACTTATACCTTAGGAGGTGGGAGTGTCCTTCAGGATCTAGAGACCGTGACGAGAATAGAAGAGGAACCTAGGTAGGAGATTAGGTTCTGCTGACCTCAAAGAAAACACGAGAACAAGGGAAAACTACGCAAAAAAAACCATCTTAGTGTCTATATAACTCACTTCTGCAAAAATCCTAGGAGACATGTCCTTCTAATGATAGTGTATCCCATGGCAGTTTCAGGGGGCTACAAGAGCCATTTCCAGTAAGGAAATAGGGGAAGGAAGAACAAGGGCTCAGGAAGGAACCTGTGTCTCTTGGACTCGCTACCCGCAGTTACCACTGGGGCTACGCCCTTAAACCATTTGGAGCGCGGAAAAGACGGGACCGCGCGAGAAACTGCCCAGGGACTTTCTCGAGTAGTCCTTCAAGTAGTGAGCCGTAAAGGTCGACTGGTAGACCAAGTACCTGCCCGCAGTCTTTGGCCCACTGCCATGTTCTTCTCAAATGTCAAAGAAGCATTTAGACTCCTAATGCTGTGGGGTCTGGGCTTTCTTGGAAAGGGGACCCCTGCACTACTGTAGGGCCTGACGATCACTTGCCTTATCCAGAAGAAGAAAGTGTTCCTGGAGACTGGGTCCTTCACAGTCCTGAGGAAAATGAACAGACTCTTGATCTCGGGATGAAGTCTAGCTGTCTTTTCTAAATACTGCCATACTGCAAGTCCCTCGGGTTGTCCGAGCGAGGGATAGCTGGTACTGGGAACAATTTCATTTTGGGGTCCCAAACAACTGGATTCTGAGTCTTGGCTACGAAGGAGGGTAAGAATCTGAAAGTAGGATCTCGCCAACCCTTCGAGTGTGAGATCTCGTACGACAGGCCCGGAATCTCACCTATTCTTTGCTGATGCCAGAGCTAAACGAAAGACTGCCTTGAGGGTGAGCTCCTTGTCTAGAATGTCTTTTAGAGGCTCGAAGGGAGGTTCCAAAATCAACTTCAAGTACTCTAGCCACATCCCCCTGGGGCACTCAAACGGCTTGAGGGAAAAACGACTGCTCGAAGCTCCTGAAGAGCGTCGAGATGTACCTGGAGGCACCCAGGCCTATGTCCTTCAGGAGGAAGACTTGGGATGGACATGCCCACTTCGTCCCTGAGATAGACCAGGCAGTCTGCTGTCTCGTGAATGGAGGCCCCTAATGGCCTGATGTTCTTCGAGGAGCACCCCTTAGAAAAGGTAGCCCACTACGCCAGGTACACCTCGACTGACGAACTCTTCAGGTACCCTGCCATCCTTGATGCTGGCCTCGACGGAAATCCTTTTTCAGGAGACGCTCGATAACCTCCACATGTGAAGGAGGGATCAAGGGTTTTCGTGGAACCTCTGGAAGTGAGGCTGCCGGAGAAGGTCTGGTCTGTCTGGAAGTGTCCCAGGTGTAAGGCATGCCAGTTCCTTTAGATCCGCGAACGACTCTCTTTCTGGCCACCAGGGCGCTACCAAAGTCACCCACAGGTTGGCCGTCCCTCTCATTGGAAGGCACCCTCGAACGCTGCCGATGGATCTGGCACAGGAAAATTGAACACGGGGAGCTGTGCATTTAGTCTCGTGGAGAAGAGGTCGAAACCCGGCGAGCCCCACTTCAGGGAGAGGGTTTTGACCACTTCTGGGAGTAGGGACCACTCGGGCCCTACCACTCGACCCTTCCAGTTGAGGCCACCGGCCAGGACGTTCCTCTTCCCCGGAGAGAACCTGGCTGAAAAATTTAATTTGTTCCACTTCAGTCCATCCTAGGAACTCCATCGTGAGACTGCACCGTTCCTTCGACTGTAGTCCTCCTTGCTCTTTCACGTAGGCCACCACCGTGGCGTTGTCGCACCCCGGATACCCGGAGCTTCTCTGGGGTAGATGGACGAACCTCATCTCCAGCACGTATATGTGCAGGTTCGTCTCCTCGACTTCCCAATTACCTTTTGCCATTTTGTTGAGAAGATGAGCACCTCATCTCTCCTTGGATACGCCAGTGAACAGGAGCATCTCTGGAGGGTCGGCAGAAAAGGGCCTTCCCTTGAGGGTGTTCGTTCCGATTGCTACCACCCCAGGACCTCCTTCGTCTCTGGGGACACCAGGACTATCTAGCGCGGGGAGTCCTCTCAGTCTTTGCCAGACCCTGGCTCTCCTGGGTTGGCCCGACAGGAAGGGTCGGAGTATCTGTTTCAGGGTGTCCAGTTTCTCCGCGGAGGGGAAGGCCCTCGCCATCCGGGAGTCTAGAACCAACCCTAGGTAGGTCATCCTGGTGGAGGAAATCAGCCGGGACTTCTCCAGGTTGATGATGATACTCAAGACGTTGTGGAACTGCAGGAGCTTCTCCTCTTGTTCCCTCAGTACTTCCTCTGGGACTGAAAGCAACAACCAGTCACCTAAGTACCGAATCTGGCGGACGTCCTGTTCGTACGCCCAGCCTGAAACTGTTGGGAAGACCTTCGTGAAGCCCTGAGGACTGTCGACAGTCTGAAGCATAGGGTTTTGAACTGCCATGTTTTGGTACTCCAATTTTCCCTTAGGAACCTCCTGTTGGAGGGATGAACAGGGACTTGGAAGTAGACGGCTTTGAGGCCTATGGACCTCAGCCATCCTCCTCCTTCAAGGTCGCTAGGACCGACTTCGGAGTGTCCGTCTTGAAGCCGGTGGGAGTGTCAGCGGCTACCTCCAATGCTTGGATGGGACTGACCAGGACGATGGCACGCCTGGCTCTATGACGGATGGAGCCGCCTGGAGCGGAGGGAGCCATCATGGGTGTGTCAGTGGCCACCTCCAATGCTTGGATCATGGGTCTACCCCCTCCCGGGAAATCCGTGGGGTGTGAGTACTCTGGCCTACCAGCGGTTGAACATGAATCCTGCATGGAGCAGTCGTGGTACCGGGTATGGAAGCCATGCTGCCGGGCCGATCCAGCGGCTACCTCCGCTGGAAGGATGGAGCTCCTGCGGATGTCCATGGAGCCACGGGCTTCCCCGTGCTGGCTGGTTGGTTCCTCCGTTCAGGGCTGGCCATCGAAGGACCGGAGGCTGGGACAAGGCGGCCAGTCCGAAGAGGCGACTCTCTCCGCTGGGCGGGAGAAGTCGGAACCTTTGCGGGCTTATGCCTGTCGGAACGGGGGCCTCTGTCCTGGGTCCACAGCGCTCGTGCCGAGCTAGGTGGCCTTCGGAGGTCAGGACTCGACTGCCAGACCGAAGGGCCGACTCTCTCCGCTAGGCGGATGGAGCCGGACTCTTCGCGGACTTACGCCTGTCGACTGGCATCACCGTCGGAACGGGGGCCTCCGTCCTAGGTCCACTGCGCTCGTGCCGAGCTAGGTGGCCTTTGGAGGGCTTATGCCGGTTCACGTCGAAGGGCGGGCATCCCCGTCGTAACGAACGAACCTTCTCTACCGTCCGCAGAACCTACGGCCTGATCCCGAGGAGCCGGGTCACAGGGCACTCCCCACCGGGCGATTCGGTTCTGGAATACCAGGCACTCCCTTGCGGAGGTACCGGTCTTCCCCGGCGGGAGCCTCCGCACCAGGTTCGAGGGTCAGAACTGGCATCGCCGTGCCGGCGAGGACTACCGTTCGCGTATTCTCTCTGGGGGGACGAGGACGCGGATCCCCGTGGGCTGCCCCGACGGAGGGAACCGTTCCTTTAAGTCCGAGGGCCGAACCAGCTGTGCTGATTCGGCCAGGGTGCGAGGGTCATGTCTGCGTCTGGAGGATGGCCTTCGTGGCGAGAAATCCCTGGACTGCCGGTCCGGGGAACGCTGCAATTCAGACTTGGGAGGCTCCTTCTCGGCGACGTCCTCGGCTGCAGAAGTGACTGAAAAATACGCCAAAGAGACTGGAGAAGCATTAGGGACATTTTTCCCCCACATGGGGTCATCAGAGGAGACGTGGCCTGCTTGCACCAGGACTCCGTCTCCCAATACACTCCCGAAAGTAGTTCTCGGTAAGTATGTTAGGAAAAATAAAAATTACTTAAAATTTTTTATTTGTTCCAACCCGAATACTTACCTCGAACTACTTTCTTAGGAGTTACCTTCCCCACAACGGACCTACCTTGTCTCCTACTCTGGGTAGGGGAGGGTGGTAGGGAAGCTCTGTCAGACGAGACGCCCGGCGAAGCAAGGGGGGAAGGGGCGCTAGTCTTCTTAGGCGACCTCTTCGTCGCCTACTTCTTCTTGGTGCTATACCGCACCCACTCAAACTCCTGGGGAAGAGCAATGGGCACTTCCCCACAACTGACTTACCTCGTCCCCTACTCTGGGTAGGGGAAGATGGCTGTATAAAGAAGCTCCAATCGACGAGGCATCGGGAGAAGTAAGCGGCGAGGAGAGGCTCGTCTTCCTATGAGACCTCTTGGATGCATTCTTCCTCTTGGTGCCGAAGCGCACCCACTGCACTACGTTCCAGGACTAGCACTCCGGACACGTGGCTGTAGGAGAACATAAGCTGCCCCTACACGACGAACACAGAGGATAAGGGGAGGAAGGATGATTTATTGTTAAATTGTTCTCTTCAGCTATTAATTCCTATTTCATTTCCTCACTGTTATTGAAGCCCCTGGCCTAAAGCATCTTGCTTTTCCAAAAAGGGCTGAAGCTAGGATAGTAGTAATAATAATAATAATAATAAGTCCACGTGGGGACCTCGAAAGACACAAAAAGGGGGGTCGGGGACACAGGGTCGCACTGGGTAAGAGAGAGCGCCGAGATGTTATCACGGCGCGACCAGAGAACTTACTGGAGATCGAGACCTGAGCAAGCATGCTCTCTGACCTGGGGGATAGCCTCAGGGCATGTTTCACCCACCTGAGGTTACCCCTCATAGAAAACGGAACTAGGGGTAAACTACACAAAACTCTGGTCGGTTGGGAGGAGAGGAGATCCCAGATACTCCTAAGAAAGTAGTTTGAGGTAAGTATTCGTGTTGGAACAAATTTTGGGGGGAAGCTGACATCAAACAAATGAAACAAAAAAAGACAGACTAATACATACAACTACTAATAAGTAATAGCGAAATGTCAAAACTGGATGAATTGGAACTGTTGCCAACTCGTAAAGAGGCAAGGCCGTATGTTCAATCCGAGAGGATGTGTCTTGTGCCGGGGGGTTAAGATATATGAACATTATGTGTCACATAAACGATATGTGCAATATATAATAAAAAATAACTGAAAAATGTGGGATTCTGACTTGCATTAGGGCGATATAAAAATGAAGGCTTCAGGTCCATCTGCCTTCATCCACTTTACATAATCTTCTAGCGCAGAGAATAACTGGTGCCATTGATAAAAACAGGTACATAAGAGTGTAAGATTAAATTATTAGTTGCGCTGCAACAATAGGGCCTGAGGAGAAAGTGCCCAGAGACCTGCGAGTACAATCTCTCTAAGGTAATGGTCCGTAAAAATGGTTTGTCTCTTTCATACACCAGCTTTGAGGACCTGAGTTACAGATCAGTTTTTTTTATAGAACTTCAAAGGTCCAAACTTACAGCAAACGTTTTTTGTGTTGAATACGCTGACATAAGTTTTTTTATAGTATATTGTGAATGCGGATGTCTAGATCGTAGAGAGAGTAAGGGATATGTCCTCTTAACGTAACAACCAGGAGAGTAGTGAAGTGCATCATGCACTGTGGTTGATTAGCAATTGTAATGTGATGCAATCAAATTCCTTTTTCTTTCGAATGTCTGATCGTAGGAAACGAGACTAAGAATAACCCACATAATTGACTCAGAAGAAGTTTGCATCTTTTTAGAATTGTTTTAACCCTATGGTGACCTCGGCCCTGACAAAATGACTGTCAGGCTCATGACTTCTGGCCAGGGAGAAATGACGTCCTGCGTCGCCCTATTTACGTCGACGTTTTGTAACGTAACTTATAAATGAATAAAGATACAAAGAAACAGGAAATTACATTGGAAAGCTGAATAAATCTTCTATGCAGCCACACGAACAGATGATGTACCAAGAGCATCATTGGACCCTCAAGGTTTAATTTTCAAATTTGCAGATTACAGCAAAGCTGTTGAAACACAATTAGAGGAATATGTTGTCTTAAAACCATTGCTGTTCACACAGCATGCACACTTCTCAAAGACAAAAGAAGAGAATAAAAACAACTTGTTTTTTTTATCATGTTTCTTTGCAGTTTAACCCTTTTACCCCCAAAAGGACGTACTGGTACGTTTCACTAAACTCATCCCTTTACCCCCATGGACGTACCGGTACGTCCTTGCAAAAAACTGCTGTTTACATTTTTTTTTGCATATTTTTGATAATTTTTCGAGAAACTTCAGGCATTTTCCAAGAGAATGAGACCAACCTGACCTCTTTATGGCAAAAATTAAGGCTGTTAGAACAATTTAAAAAAAATATATACAGTACTGCAAGACGTGCTTGGAAAAAAAATAACCCCTAGGGGTTAAGGGTTGGAAAGTTTCAAATTGCCTGGGGGTAAAAGGGTTAAACGGACAGCCAAAATAATTCTGATTAACATATCACAATTGCAAGTAACTCAAATTGATAATCTCCTCGCGTTGCCACACTTACGGAATGGGCCCACCCGGCGTGTTCGCCAAACACTCCCCTGAAGTGGTCCCCGATCTCCTTGTAAACTCTGTCGGTCACAGACTTGTTGGCCGACAGGTGCGGCAGATAATCTCTGGCGGCGATCTGGAACACGTGCGTGTCCACTGGGATGGCCCCGAGGTGTCCCATGGACATCAGGCAGATGCAATCAGCTATCTGAAGGGGAGGAGAAAGGCTTTAGTCTTCATTGCTTCAATTAGTCTATATCTGAACTTTTCTATTTTCGAGTGATCTTTGTTATGGCTATCATCATTATTACAAGCGAAGGTACAGCCCTAGGGAAAAATTTTTATTAAAATTACAGGTAATTACATAACTAATAAGTATTCTTATAGTTTATTTCGGAAGAAGAAAGGTTAGTTAACCCTTTTACCCCCAGGCTATTTGGAAATTTCCAACCCTTAACCCCCAGGGGGTTATTTTTTTTTTCAAGCACATTTTGCAGCATATTTTTTTCAAATTGCTCTAATAGGCTTAATTTTTGTCCTAGAGAGGTCAGGCTGGTCTCATTCTTTTGGAAAATGCCTGAAGTTTCTCAAAAAATTATCAAAAAATTGCAAAAAAAAATTTAAATAGCATTTTTTCGCAAGGACATACCGGTACGTCCATGGGGGTAAAGGGATGAGTTTTGTGAAACGTACCAGTACATCCTTTGGGGGTAAAAGGGTTAAGAAATAATAAACATGATAAGCAATCTAAACATATTCTGGTCTCGTCCTAACGAGACATTCCTATTTCTCTATGAATACAATCAAAATTGGTTCTCAAGATGAACATAATTAGCTCAAATCATCCTGCATCATCTCGTCAGTAGACGTGACATCTGCCTACAAATGTACCAACAGTTCATGTAGCTGTTTCTACATAATAAAATTATTTGTATTAATTTGTATTTCCCTTTACAATCACTTAATTTTAATATCATTGATTACACAGGTGATTCATTTTTGTAAGTTCTCAAAATGGAGGTTCTTCTGAAGGGAACTTAGTCAACAGCGGGTGAAAACAATCAAACAATTTTGAAACGAAAGAAAAACGAGCTTATCGACCCTAAATAAGGCATCAGCGATGGACTTACTTTGGCTCCGATGCCGCAAAGACTGGAAAGCTGTGCGTGGCACTCGGGGTAAGGAAGCTTCTTCAGAGAATACAACCAGGCTTCCCCGCCCTTTGCCGCTATCATCTCAGCCGACTTCTGGATGTACTTCGCTCTGAAAGGGAAAAGTGGGCATTACAAAACACCTACGAGAAATCTTTTTAATCAATTTTCATGTTTCATAGATACTAAATGTTATGAAAACAGGTTTCTCAGATTAAAATGATTCTTGATTAGATTTCAAGAATCATTTGAGACATCACCTTGGAGCTAAGAGCATACCGCTCGTTTGCGACAACGGCGTCATAACTCAAAAATAGCTATTTTTCAGGAGAGCCATTTTAATCAATTAAAACACTCTCATATTAATGTATGTCGTTAGGACATTTAGCGCCTCTAGCAATGAATTTTTTAGCTACAATTATGAAACTTTTGCCAAAAAAATCAGCATTTGAAGATGAATATGTCTATATGGATAACTCAAAAATAAATTTTTTTGAGTTATGACCTTGTTATTGCAAGCGAGCGATATGGTTTCTGAGGTCCTAAAATAGCCTTAAAAATAAACTATATCTATCCCAGTTGAAAAATAGCTAAAGCAATTGCAAAATGCTATTCACGGTACGTCTCAAAATTAACAGAATATATATCATTATTTTTCTTTTGAAGATTTTGTGTAACGATCTTTACTACCACCATTCCCTGAGGTTTCATGAGGATACAACACTTCCTGTGTTTGCAATGATTCTGGTGTTAATAGCTTTACCAAGAGAGATTAATAAACTGTCAGGGGATTTCAGTGGAAAGTAGAATTGGAGAATGAGTCCCATATAACGATACATCCTAATTGGGAGGACCTAACGAGAGAGAGAGAGAGAGAGAGAGAGAGAGAGAGAGAGAGAGAGAGAGAGAGAGAGAGAGAGAGAGAGAGAGAGAGAGAGAGAGAGAGAGAGAGAGAACATGTGGCTTTGAGAGTACATGAGCCAGCTTATGGTGACGTGTGGAGTAGGACTCAAAATTTCCTTGAATGAGAGAGAGAGAGAGAGGAGAGAGAGAGAGAGAGAGAGGAGAGAGAGAGAGAGAGAGAGAGAGAGAGAGAGAGAGAGAGAGAGAGAGACCAAAAATTGCTTTCTTTTCGACATTGCGAAAATCTATAAAAAGAATTCTATTTTCGTTCCTTTTAATAAATAGAATTGAGTTTATACAGCGGTGTGTGGCAATAAGAAAGCTTTGGTATGATAAAGCTTATTTGGAGAGATGGATATAGATGGATGAAGAACAAGCAATAGAACATGTGTGTTGGTGATAAGTATCGGGGAAAGACTGAAAGATAGAGTGTTGAAGTAATGTTGGAGACAATAATAAGATTGTTGGATATTATGTTGTATATTATTGGAGTGTTGGAAGATTGGAAGACACTGAATGTTGGAAATAGATTGTTGGGGAAACAGAAACTCTGAGAAATAGTTTGAGGGACAGTGTTGGAGAAAGACTCATTGGCACACTGTTCGAGATGAGGAGGAAGATTTTGTTGTATGAAGATTGATAGAGATCGAGTGTTGGTGAAAGATAGATGGAGACTTCCCTTAATCTGTGGAGAAGCAAAGTGTACGATAAGAACCTCAGGTGAATATCTTAGTTTCATCATCAAAATTCTGATTATTTCAATGTCTTTCACCCGAGGTTCATATGGCTGACTCCCACACACTAATGGAGGAGGGATAATGAAAAAGAGAGCTAGTTATTCTAATATTCTGACCCAATATATACTACACTCACTGTTCATACTGTACACCAGTTAGCCGATGCCCACCTTCTATAATTACAACATTCAGGGTACACACAGGCACACTTTTATATGTGTTTCCTCATTTCCTTTCCTCACTGAGGTATTTTCCCTGATGAAGCCACTATAGGGCTTATACTATCCTGCTCTTCCAACAATAACACGCGGATCCACATTGGAAAAAATCGAATTTAAACGACTCTAATTACTAAATTTTTCTTTTCCTATAAATAAACAGCTTGATACTACTGTTAGAAACATGAACATTAATATTATCAAAATTTTTATTACCAGCTAAGCTACAACCCTAGTTGGAAAAGCAGGATGCTTTAAGCCCTATTAAGGGATCCAACATGGAAAACAGTCTCTTCGTCACACAATAAAAACAAAATACAGAAGGTCCTGTTACAAACATTCGCGGATACAAACTCAAATCAAACTGTAATCAGAAATTTCAGATATTGCATCAAAGTTCATAATGAAATGTGATAAAACAATATTGTAAAATTTAACGCAGTAAGTAAGACAACATTTGCAATATGAAACGCGACTATTTGTTGACAGTTGAAAATCTAACATTTGATTTACAAACTTCTTAGAACCTATACAGTTTTGCAATTTGTTCACGACTTCCTGTACGTCACACGGTAACATACTGATGTAAATACTGTCTTCTTTTTACAAAGCAATAGCAGACCGAACACGGTTAAAAATAAAAAGTGTCGCTACCTAGAAATCCCAAACAGACAAATATAATACTCAACTTGGACGCAGGGATCTCTGAAACGTCGGACATCTTCCAAAAAAAACACAAAGCACACGAGAAAAACAAAACGCGTCTGACCAAACGCAAGTGTTGAGGAGGAACGAGGATGGGGGGTGGGGAGATGTAGGGGTAGAGAGAGGGTATGTTGATGAAGGAGATGTCTGGTGAGGGATCTATGGGCATGGTTCAATCACGCCCCAGAAAAAAATAATCTCGAGGAGAAAATTAAAAGAATAATGGTCGTCAAAGCCAGCTTCTATATATGATGAAACACGAGTCAGGTGCAAGATGAAAGGAAGATGGGT
Organism: Palaemon carinicauda; assembly: GCF_036898095.1. Taxonomy (NCBI): domain Eukaryota; kingdom Metazoa; phylum Arthropoda; class Malacostraca; order Decapoda; family Palaemonidae; genus Palaemon; species Palaemon carinicauda. Next base: position 11,380,825 of record NC_090767.1, read on the forward strand.
GACAGATTGGTTTAAACCTAAAAGTGTTGGAAATTTTCACCTTAATTTTACCAGTGACATATTTTCTGCACAGTCAGTTCCACAGGTTACAAGTCTGGTATTTACAGTCAGTATCTCATGTATCGCATCTCAATGGTCTGGGATGCCACCCTATAAGCTACCACCCCGGGACCAAAAGAATATAGCCTTCGTTCCACACTCCTCTTACCTGTATCCAAAGCCGTTGTTCCGAAGCGTGGCCTCTACTCCGGGGGCTGCCAGGGCGGACACGCTTGGAAAGGCGTGCCAGACTGTGCCGTCGACCTCGGCTAGGGGAGGGCCGTAAAGGGTACACAACTTTTCGACTAGCATCGTTATCCTGCAAAAGAGATGCAAATTAGGGTTAAGGAGTTACAGGAGATTTCATGATTTAATTAAAGGAAATTACAGAAACAAATATTATCAATAATTTTAGGTAGAAAATTAAGCTGATAAATAAGTAAATATTATTATTATTCTTATTATTACTTACTAAGCTACAACCCTAGTTGAAAAGGGAGGTCACTATAAGCCCAAGGGCTCCAACAGGGAATATAACCCTATGAGGAAAGGAAATAAGATAATAACTATACGAGAAGTAATGAATAATTAATATCTTAAGATTAGTAACAATGTTAAACTAGATCTGTTTTAAAGGTTTAAAGGCTACTCATGAATGGCAGAGGCAAGGGACAGTGACATTGCCCTATCAAGCAGGACAAAGCCCTAGAGACTGACCACATATACATATGATCAGCGCCCAAGCACCCTCTCTGCCCAAGCTAGGACCAAGAATGGGCAGGCAATGGCTGCTGATGACTCAGCAGATAGACCTAAAGGCTTCTCCAAACTCCCCATCCTTAGCTCACAAGGATGGTGAGGTTTCAGCGACCAAAGTAACTAAAGAGTTTGAGCGGGACTCGATCCCCAGTCTGGTGTTTACCAGTCAGGGACATTACCACATCGGTCACCACAACCCTGCCATATAAAAACTACGGAGAGAGACTCATGTCAGCCTCTTCAACATAAAAAACTTCCCTTTTGAAGTTCCAATAATTCAACTGTCTGATTAGGACGACCATTCCACAATCTGGTCATAGCTGGAATAAAACGACTAGAATATTGTGTAGTAATGAACCATATGGAGAAATCAAGGCTTAGAACTGCATACCTAGTTTTCTGAGTAAGCAAATTGTATAGGTCTCTTCAATATCTAAGAGAAATGGAGTTTTTATGATAAAACAAAGTTTTATGAATACTTACCTGGCAGTTATGTATATATAGCTGAGTCTCCGACTGCGGCAGAATTTAATCGAAAATCGCGGCAACCGCCTTGTGGTGGTTGTGTGGTTAGATGGTTAACAACCCTTACAGGGTGGTACTTGGAATCACTCCCGTTTTCTGTTCCTCAGATTATCTTTGCCCGACCTGTCTCCTGAGGGGAGGTGGGTGGGCTTTAAAATATATATATAACTGCCAGGTAAGTATTCATAAAACTTTGTTTTATCATAAAAACTCCATTTTTATGAATAGTACTTACCTGGCAGTTATATATATATATAGCTGATTCACACATTTGGAGGAGGGAAACAGACAGAAAAACATAGTTGGGGAAACAACAAAAGAGTTGTAGGAGAACAAACACCTTGATTCCTTACCTGCTAAGGTAGCTGACTTCAAAGGTAGCTGACTTCAAAGGTAACTGCCTCTAGAGTCGCTTTCCCTTAGGAGTGTTCAGCCAGGAGTAGACCTGCTACGCTGCAACAACTCAATCGAGTCTGTCAAAGGGGTAGGACCAATAACTTGACTAGACTTCAGAAAACTACCTTCCCTTATAAAAAACCTGCAACCTTACTAAAGCTAACCACCTAACCTTGCAGAAATAGATATAAACTATCTATCTGGACTGAGGGAACCGTACCACAAGACGAGGACCTCAGACAACCATAAAAAACACAAACCCATATACAAGTACATAAACTAAGGTTGAGTGGGGGTAGTAACTCCTTTGCCTAATACAGAAGCCGCAGCTACGTATGGGCCCAAGGTATAACACTTGTCATAGTCCACTCTTACCTCTCTGAGGTAATGAGAAGCGAAGACAGAGTTGCTCCACCAGAACGTTGCGTCCATGACCTGCCTAACTGACATATTTTTCCGGTATGCCAGTGAGGCAGCAATGGCTCTTACTTCGTGAGCCCGTACTTTTAACAGGGCGAAGTTTTCTTCCTCACAATAGAGGTGGGCTTCCCTAATAGTTTCCCTCAGGAAAAAGGACAAAGCATTCTTTGACAGGGGTTTTTGAGGATCCTTCACTGAACACCATAAGGAGTTGGAAGCACCCCTCACGTTCTTAGTGTGGGCCAAATAAGCCTTGAGAGCCCTAACCGGGCAGAGGAGACTTTCCTGTTCCTGACCTACTAGATTCGTGAGGTTAGGGACTTCAAAAGTCCTAGGCCAGGGTTTCGAAGGGTTCTCATTCTTGGCGAGAAAGTCGAACCTCAAGGCACAAACCGCTCCATTTTGGGTGAAGCCTACACGCTTCTCGATTGCCTGGACCTTGCTGATCCTCCTGGCAGTCGCTAGAGTCAAAAGGAAGAGGGTTTTCTTAGTCACATCTCGCAGAGAGGCTTGCGAGATAGGCTCAAACTTCTTGGAGCACAAAAACTTAAACACCACATCCAGGTTCCAAGAAGGGGGTCTTAACTGCACCTGCTTCGTTGTCTCAAAAGACCTAATGAGGTCCTGCAAGTCCTTATTCTGAGATAACTCTAAGCCTCTATGCCTAAAGACAGTTTAGAGCATGCTCCTGTATCCTTTAATGGTAGATACAGTCAGCTTAGCATCCTGCCTGAGGTACAAAAGAAAGTCTGCAATCTGGCTTAGCGAGGTAGAGGACGAGGAAACCTTGTGTCTCCTGCACCAAGCTCTAAAGGTCTCCCACTTTGATTGGTAAACTCTTTGTGAAGAGATCCTCCTTGCTCTGGCAATAGCTTTCGCCGCTTGTGCCGAAAAGCCTCGAGATCTAACGAGCTTCTCGACAGTCTGAAGGCAGTCAGATTGAGAGCGAGGGGGTTTTGATGAAATCTCTCGAAGTGGGGTTGTCTGAGAAGATCTGGACTTGCCGGGAGTCTTCTTGGAAAGTCCATCAGCAACCCTACCACTTCGGTGAACCATTCCCTCGCAGGCCAGAATGGAGCCACTAGGATCATTCGTCTCGAATCGAGGAGAGCGAATTTCCTGACAACCAGATTGATGATCTTGAACGGGGGAAAGGCATACATGTCCAGCCCCGTCCAATCCATCAAGAAGGCGTCCACTGCAACAGCTTCTTCCTCGTCCGGGACTAGGGAGCAGTAGTTGGGGATCCTCTTGTTTAGACTGGAGGCAAAAAGGTCTATTACAGGTCTGCCCCACAACTTCCAGAGGCTCCGACAGACATGTGGGTTGAGAGTCCACTCTGTAGGAAGGACTTGTCCCCTCCTGCTGAGCATGTCTGCCCTGAAGTTTCTCTGCCCTTGAACAAACCTTGTCAACAGCTGAATCTCGTTCTCGTTCGCCCAAAGGAGAAGCTCTCTCGCAGTTGTGAACAGAGAGAGGGAGTGAGTTCCCCCTTGCTTCCTTATGTACGCGAGAGCTGTGGTGTTGTCGGAATTGATCTCCACAGTCTTTCCTGACACCGAGGTTTTGAAGGCCTTTAGCCCTAACAAAATGGCCATCAATTCCTTCCTGTTGATATGCCAACTGATCTGACTCCCTTCCCAAATACCTGAGACCTCTTTGTTCCCTAGTGTTGCTCTCCAGCCTGACTCGGGCGCGTCTGAGAATAACACTAGGTCGGGGTTCTTCTTGAACAAGGAGATCCCTTTTCCCAACAGAGCTGGGTCCAGCCACCACATCAAAAGATCCTTGATCTTTGTCGGAATGGGAAAAGAAAGTGTCCTCCTGGATCTTTCTGTTCCAAACCTTTGCGAGGAAGTGTTGCAGAAGCCTTAGGTGCAGTCTCCCCAACGGGACAAACTGCTCCATGGAGGATAGAGTTCCCAGCAGACTCATCCACTCCTTCGCTGAGCATTCCTGCTTCCTCAAAAAATCTTTGACTTTGTCCAGGCACCTTGTCTGCCTCTCCTGGGAGGGAGAAGCCTGAAAAAGAACTGAATTCAGAACTATCCCCAAATAGAGAATAGTCTGATTCGGCTCGGTCTGATACTTCCCCCAGTTGACGATGAGTCCCAGGTCCTGAGTCGTAGTATACGTCTTCATTAGGTCCTCCAGACATTTTTCTTTCGACTGTGACCAGATCAGCCAGTCATCTAGATAGAAGGAGACCCTTATCCCCTCCTGGTGTAACCAGCCTGCCACATTCGCCATAAGTCTGGTGAAAACTTGGGGAGCTGTGCTGAGACCGAAGCAAAGTGCCCTGAACTGGAAGCACTTGCCCTGGAACACAAATCTCAGATATCTCCTCAAAGACGGATGAATGGGGACGTGAAAATAAGCGTCCTGCAGGTCGAGAGAAACCATCCAGTCGCCTGGACGAACTGCAGCCAGCACTGACTGAGTCGTCTCCATGAAGAACTTTGTTTTCTCCACGAAGGCGTTCAGAGAGCTGACATCTAGGACTGGTCTCCATCCACCCGAGTTCTTGGAAACCAGAAACAGGCGATTGTAAAAGCCTGGGGAGGCGAGGTCTTGAACCGGCTCTATTGCTCCCTTGACCAACATCTGGTCGACTAGCTCCAGAAGAGCCTCTCGTTTCCCCGCGTTGGTGTACTGAGCCACTAAGGCTAGGGGAGTGTCTGAGAGAGGTGGTTTCTTTAAAAAGGGGATCTTGTAACCTTCCTTGACGACTGAGAGGGACCAGGTGTCCGCCCCTCTCCTTTCCCAAGACTGCCAAAAACGAGACAGTCTTGCCCCTACTGGTGTCTGGAGGACTTCCATCTCATTTTTTGGACCGGGGCCTAAACGCACCTCTGCTGGTCCTTGGCCCTGACTCTTGTCTTCTCCCCCTAAACCAAAAGGGCTGTTGAAACTTCTTCTCTTCCTTCTTCAGAGGAGCAGGAGCAACAGGTAAGGTCTTCCTAGCAGACCGAGACAAAAGGTCCTGAGTAGCCTTCTGTGCCAGAGAAAGGGAGATATCTTTGATCAGAGCTTCTGGAAAAAGATGACGTGAAAAAGGGGCGTAAAGCAGCTCCGACTTCTGGGCAACAGTCACAGATCTAGAGGTGAAGGAGCACAAAAGGGCCCTCTTCTTTAAGACCCCTGCTGAGAAAAGGGAAGCCAATTCATTCGCTCCATCCCTTAGAGCTTTGTCCATGCAGGACATGATACTCGTCAGGTCCTTCGTGTCCTCCAGGAGTTCAGACTTCCTGGCCAGAGTCCCGAGAGACCAGTCCAGGAAGCTGAAAACCTCGAAAACCCTGAAAATTCCCTTGACGAGGTGATCAAGCTCCGACATGGACCACATCACCTTGGCAGAGTTTAAAGCATGCCTTCTTGCCGAGTCCACAAGAGCCGAGAAGTCACCTTGGGAGGAGGCAGGCACTCCTAACCCCAAAGGTTCCCCTGTCTCATACCACATACCAGCCTTGGAAGCGAGCCGAGACGGTGGAAAAGAAAAGGAGGTCTTGACAGCTTGTCTCCATTCCTTCATCCAATCATCCACCTTAACGAGAGCTTTCCTGGCCGAAATTGAAAGTTTCATTTTGATGAAGGCCGAAGACTTAGTAGCTTTCTTCCTGGTAAATTGAGACTGAGGAGAACGAGGGGCCGAAGGTTGAAATTCCTCCCCATAAAGTTCCAAAAGAGAGCGAGAAAGAACCTTATAATCACTAGAAGTCGGCAGGTTTTTCTTCCTCTTCCGAAATATCTTCGAGGTCCTGCTCAAGGATAACATACTGAAGAGTTGGGCTGCCAGCAGTCTGGCACCGAGAGCTGTTTGAATCCTGGCGCCGAGCGCCGCTAACATCCAGTCGGCGAGAAGCGGTTTCGTCACAATGACGAGAAGCGGTATCGTCACGATGATGAGAAGCAGTATCGTCACGATGACGAGAAACGGAATCGTCCTGAAGATGCAGGCTGCCTTCGCCTTGAAAATGCAGACTGCATTCATCCTGTTTCTTAAGAAACGAGGCGGTAACGTCCTGGCATTTCGAAAGAGAAACGGAATCGTCACGGCGCCGAGAACGAGAGGCAGTATCGTCCTGGTGCCGAGAGGGGGGAAGGAAAATCCTGGCAGCGTGCCGATGAAGAGGGTGTGCGTTGTCGTACGGCCGATGAAGTGCGCAGAGGTTTCTTGGGAGAGATACTAAGATCTCTCTTAGAAGATCTCTTAACAGGCAAAGAGACGTCCTTACGTCTGACGGACTGAGAAGGGTGGCTGGAAGCTTGAACTAACGATGAAAGTTGTTCCTGCATAACAACCATGAAAGCTTTAGCAACCTCCGCTGGTTCTCGCGGTGCCGAAGACGGCAGTTGTCGTACAGCTTGACTGGCAGAAGAAGCAGGGAGTTTAGCAGGATTAACTGGGCTAAGGACTCTCTGTTTCGCCCTCTTAACAGGAACAACATCGAAATCGTCTTCCGAAGGATCAGGATCTCGGCTACTCGAACCGGGAGAGGGAGAGCGAGACTGCACATCCCGATTCCACCCTCTCTTCATTGGTCTTGATTCGTAACGCCAATTACGTCTGGGAGAACGATCAGGCGAAGACACAATCGTATCCGACACGCCTTTTCTACGGCGGTCAAGAGCAGCCTGGGAGATCGCAACAGGACTGTCTGAGGCGACGACTGACCGAGGATAAGCACCTCTCACCCCCTTTCAGCTTTCAACGTACCTTCTCCCTTGGTCCTGGGAGCTTGGTAGAGGTCTAGACCTAGGGGTATGACAGATTCGATCAGTCGCCACCTCCACTGCACTTTCACAAGCACTAATTTCACTTACACCCTTACCTTTAAAGGCCTCCAATTGTGCTTTAATGGCCTCTAATTCAGCAGCTAATTTAGCATACCCAGGGTCATCCGTAGGCACAGATCCTGTAGAAGGGGCAGGAGTTACTTCATTCGGGGAAGGAATAACTTCCAAAGGGGTTACAAGCAAAGGGTCAATAGATAAATCTAAGCTAGGCTCACTCGCAGACTTTGACTTTGATTTAGCTCTTCTAACTCTATCAACCTCTAGTTTGCGCACATAGCGCTTCATAGCTAACCAATTATCATCATTTAAAACCTCGCATTTCTTACACCTATTATCTAGAGCACATTCAAACCCCCTGCAACCCATACAGATAGTGTGAGGGTCAACCGACACAATCGGCAACCTCACCTTGCAAATATCATTCACACAAATACGAAAATGAATTTTCTCACTCATGATAAGAAAGGAAAAAAGACAAAAAACAAAAAACAAACACGATTGCCAAATCCCAACACAGTGTACTTCACCAAAAACGAAGTCCAAAAAGGCGATGAAGGGAAAGCGATCCGAAAAAACTCTAAATGGCGGACCAACGATGTTGTCAATCCGGCCAGCAGAAAAAATCTGAGGAACAGAAAACGGGAATGATTTCAAGTACCACCCTGTAAGGGTTGTTAACCATCTAACCACACAACCACCATAAGGCGGTTGCTGCGATTTTCGATTAAATTCTGCCGCAGTCGGAGACTCAGCTATATATATATATAACTGCCAGGTAGGCTAAGTACTATTCATAAAATTATTAATTTAAAGATTCCATTACCTTCTACAAGTAACAGGAATAATCACCTTTTTATATTATTGTTGGACGAGCATATGAAAAAGAAGACATTCTCGACGGGATCCTGGTTTAGCATACGCACGCCCGGGAAGCTGGGACACACACGGCCGCAAAGTTGGTGTCAGCCTTTTACCAGAGGGCGTACATCTCCTCCAGACAGAAGTCCAGTTGAAAGTAGTCCCTCAGGAGTCTCTGGCATTTTGTCTCGCTGATCACACCGGACTGGTAATCAGAGTTACCGTTAACTTTGCTTCTTTCGGTCTTTTGTCTCTTCGCTTTCGGCGCTGGCTCTTCGCCGTCGCGCAGCGGAAGCTCCGGTGCATCGTGGGTCTGATAGAGGATGCCGGTGTCATCTTGGCAGAGTCCAAACGTGGTTTCCAATGATGCCGTGTCATTTCCCAGAGACGGCTTCCCTCCATCTGAAACGCCAAATGTTGTGTAAAGTATTGACATTTTCATCAATTTATGACACCAGAAATGACACTACAGTACTGTATTATTAAAACTGCCTCTTCTCATTCATCACCATCAAACCTCACACTTATTTATTCATTACTGTTTTCCAGAGAGTTGCAAAACCTCTTAGACACTATAAACCCCAAAAAGGAACCCCACATCTTTGCTAACACTGTATATAGTCATTCCTTCTTCCTAATAAAATCATACATTTTAAAAAGTACAAAATATGTGGCAGTATGTTAAGTGGCAGTACTTTTGCTTTACATTTCTTAACCATTGAAGAATATAAAAAAAATGTATAAGACATTATTGCTCATAATCAAAACATCAAAGAGATGGCAGTCTATCAAATAGATCTCAACTGTCTCGCAGAGTTACCTCAAATAAAATTCCCAGGTTTTAAAAGTAATTTATATTTTCCCTAACTATATAAACCACCGTTCTTCAATAGGAGACTTATTATCCTTAGGAGGGAGGAATTCCCTCTGATTAAACCGGACGGTTTACTTTCCCGGGAAATGCCAAAGCACTTTGGTCCTGTGGAGGAGCGGAAGTGACGGCTCCTGCCTATCAACCTCCCAACGACTTGGACGTGAAGATGAGGAAGATGATGGGATAAGCCACTACCAGGGACTGTCAGACGATCAGGGAAGAAACTACATCCGTGTGGATTATACGTTGTCTGAATGTGTTCGTAAGAGAACATGGGTTGCATACATCTTCCCATCCTCCCCAATCATACGGCCTAGCTGCATCTATCTTCCGGTCCAACAAACAACAGGCTGACTACTGTGCCCCAAAGGAAGAGGAGAAAACAAAGAAAATCCCAGTAAATGTTACATCTCATTCTGGACTTTCGGACGTTTCTCGTGTCGTGAAGGAGAAAGGTTTGCTACCTGAGCCCCTATCAATGGTTCGAGGATAAACGTACCCATAAACCTGTGGGTACTCCCGTAGGTGCTGGGCAGCGGAGGTCTTCAATTACTAACAGATCAATGTCTTCATGAAAACCACCTCTGACAGGATCTGATGATATTCAGTCTTTGTATGAGCGAATCCGGAGCAGTCCTGTCATCCCCTTGTGTCCGACTGTTGCAGCCAGAAAGAAGACACAGTTTCAGGGTATCTTTCCTAATCTGGCCAACCGCTAGTCGCCTCTTTTGAAGGGACGAGATGAAGAATATTGAAGTCGTGAACAACTGGACTCGGCGTCCTTGTTGCCACAAGCTCTTGAACCAAATTGACTTCTCACACAAGATAAGATATACCATTTCCTACTCGCTTCGCCAGGGCTACCACGGGCTCGAGCAGTTCCCTATAGATCTGAGAACTCGTGAAACACTACGTGCGGCTTGAATTCACACGGAGGTCGAGGTTACCTCAAGCGTCCTATCGCATCTCAAGTCTGAATCCAAGTTGGGGACTGAGTGGCAGATTTACCGCTGGAATCGGGGAGCTTCTCCCACGAAGGAATGAGACAAACAGCAGATCAGGGAACATTTCACGTGCCGTCGCTTGGGACCCATCAGGGTCCAATTAAATCCTGATGTTTTCAACCACCTGTCGAGAAATCGACGAACAGGGAAAAGAGGGTAGGAAAGACGCAAGCATCTAGGATCCCCAGTGATGTTGGAAGACATCTTCGAACTTTGCCGACAAGGAGAAATCAGAAAGTTTCTTGTTCAACTGCATGGGGTGCAGGTCGAGCGATGGCGAGTAACAAAGCCTTCCTGCAACGAGATGATGTACAGTACAGGTAACACAGAGGCTGTCAATTAAGCACATTTTCAATCAAACAGCGCAGAGCTCTATCGTATCTCCTACTCCCAATACTGCACCTCTTTGAGAAGGGTTTGTGACTGGGAACCCTTTGTAACTTTGATCAAGCACACATGCATTGTCTATCATTATCCATACCAAGTGTTCTATCAAACTCTTTGGAAAGATTCCAAGGCTTGTAGTGCTCTATGAAAGCATTCCTGGTAGGTTGAAAGGCAGCTGCAGTCCTTACGTATATCACATCCTCTAGATGGAAGGAAATTCAAGTTGACAACTCATCCCTACTATGAATCTACTGTGGACAGCAGCTTCTCAAAGGAGAGGAGGACTCGCAATGAGATTTGTCATAAGGCTACCAGGGTAGAAAATCCAGTATTCTTGATGCCACCCCACCTGAGGGTAAGAGGAACGCTGGTTGATACCCAGTAGAAGCTTCAGGAGCTGTTGGAGCAAAAACTTAGAAGGCGTCCGTGCAGTAGCTTTCTTGTCGACGTTGAGTCTCGCAACAGTTACATCGACTCTCTTGCTGCGATAATTTGCCAAGGAGTTTCCCTGTAGCTTTCGGATATTCCGTCTCCTAAAGAGTTTCTTCCGATACATCTCAATCCGCAGACCGAGACAGGAGGAAGTAAGTCTGTCTCGATGCTGAAGTGATTCCTCTGAAGGAGGGTAGAGACCCGTTAGTGGATGAATGCAGATATAAAGTGCTCAAGAGACTAACATGAACACTTAGAGTGGTAACCTCTTATCCCAAGGATGCAATGGAGAGAACCTCCTGTAAGAAAGAGAATGTATCCGTGAGGGTAAGAGTGTCCTCCAGGTCAATGGAAGCACACTTCATTCTTATGATGGACTGTATGCTGCTATCTGTACCTATCCTGAATGGCTTTAGGGGAATCATGCATAGAGGCCAATGACTGGTCTGCTTTTCTCGTCGACGAGAGTACAGTATTCCATCCGTATAAGTAGACAGTAGGAGTCTGTAAAAACCTTCTTGAAAGAGCTCCTACCTTTAGGGGGTGAATTTCAATTGGCCGATCACAGGCGATATCAGCAAGCAGGTTTGGAACATTGTTGGCGAGTCACTCAAAGTACCGACAGGAACGTCCCTGTTCACAGAAGGTACAGGAGGTCCCTGAATTCTGTGATGCTCTCTGCCTTTTCTTCTCTACCTGGAAAGACAGGTTGTAGGTGAAAGGATGGAGCAATGTCTGAACCTTTCCAGGGGAGAAGAAGAGCCTGGAAGAGAAGATTGAACTTCTATGTCACAGGAGACTTCTTCAGCGCACTCAAGGTACCATGGGGATCTTAGTATATTCATCCTTGAAGGGCCGAACCCAAAGCAGTAACTGATCGATGAGGCGACCTGTTTGCGCATTTTTTTACGAAATGATCTGGTTAGGAGGAGACACCTTCTTACTCAAGGCCCCCAACGACCAATCCAAAAAATGAAAAACTTCAAAAGCACGAAAGACTCCTTTTAAGTAGATGATCAAGCTCTGAAGAAGTCCACAAAATCTTGGAGCGTCTCATGGCTAGACGACGAGGAGAGTCTACCAGGCTTGAGAAGTCTCCCTGGGCAGAGGCAGGCACTCCCAAGACGAGAACTTCTCCCGTGTCATACCAGACGCTCGAACGAGAAGCTAGCTTAGAAGGAGGTAAAGCAAAGGATGACTTTCCCAGACTTCTCTTGGTTTCCAACCAGTCTCCCAGCAAGCGCATGGCCCTCTTAGAAGATCGAGAGAGCACTAACTTCGTATAAGAAGGGGTTGAGGAATAGTTACTCTCATCAGAAACCGGTAAATTTACAGAAAAACACAGGTCAACACTTCTAAGAGAAAAAAAATAACTTTATCTACAGTAAATGATGCGCTTTCGATGAATCTGACATTTATTTCTACCGCAAATAAGCCGTTCTACTGTCATGGTTGAATGGAAACAAATGAGAACTTGTGATTCTGCATGTGCGAAAACAAAACGTCATCATTAAACTCTTTTGAGATTTGTAAAATGGTACAGAACCTAAAAAGCTCACCTAACCTTACCTAATAGTTCCCAGGTCACAAGCCCTAGCCGGGGGAGCAAGGATTACTATACTATTCTATAATTTCACCCTAACCTAAATTGCCATACTTTAAGCTACAACATGAAAAAACAACTTTGTAATACAGTACCTTAAAAATCCCAAGAGTTTTCGGGAAGTTTCCCTTCAAAAACTTGAGCAGTAATGAGACTGTTCAAGTGAATATACTTTATTTTTATCAAACAACACAAACAGGTTAGTCTTAAGGGCTCGTGAATACAACTTTAAAGTATTTTGGGGTATATAATAGCGAGCAGATACTGACAATGTCGTGTTTATTACAACGCTTCGTCACGGTAACAGGAGGACTGACCCAGGCGGAGGATTGACCCATAATCTCTGGTAAAACTGACCCAGTGGTTTGGAGAACTGACCCACAATGTTTATTTATACTATAGCGCATTTAATATTAAAGTTATTTGATTAAATATAATAACATATGGATTCCATATAACACATATGTTGTAATAAAAACTTTTATGTCATTGGTAAATTTTATATATTTAAAACCTTGGATAGGGGTTGTGACCTGGGAAGGGGGTCCGGGGGCTTGGCACCTGGGAACTTCTAGGTTAGGTTAGGTGGGTTTGTTAGGTTCTGTACCCTTTTTAATTACATTTTCTTATCCTATAAACACAAAATATTTTATAAAAAAGTAAATAAAATATCAATGAAATAATAAACTTTTCCTTAATAAAATCATGTAATAATACCAAAGAATTAGCTTTAGAAAAGAAAAACATTGTGGGTCAGTCCTCCAAACCACTCCAGTTACCCTGACAGTGTGTGGCGTTTATTACAACGCTTCATCACTAACAAGACGGAATACAAATGCGAAGTCGATGACGTCAATAGATATAAAAAAGGTGAATCTTATGTTGAAATGACACTGCAAACATCAAGACGATGTTACCAGCAGTGGCAGAACTACTGGGAGAAGTGTGTGCAGTCTCAATACTTCGCAGTACTCTAAAAGTTTTATTCCAGCTGTGTCCAGGTTATGGAATGATCTTTCTAATCAGGTAGTTGAATCAGTAAAACTTCAAAAGTTCAAACTTGCAGTAAATGTTTTTAAGTTGAACAGGCTGACATAAGTCTCTCTTTATAGTTTATAAATGAAATATGCTTTAATGTTTCTGGGGTGTATGTACGATAGCAGCCACCTGTATGCCTAACTTAGAATACAGCAGTGTAAGGAGGGTAGCAGGGGGCGTTATCCCCCCCCCCCCCCCCCCCCCGTTAGGTAAGTAGGTAAGGACACAGCTTGTAGGTTAGGTTAGGGGGGAAAGTTTAGGTTAGTTGATGTCCATTTTTAATCAATGTGTGAGGAAATGGCCGCTGATATACAAAGGCTCCATGTCTCTAAAATATTTATTCTTAATTAATCATTACTTCTATCCAACATTCATTTCCTTATTTCCTTTCCTCATTGGGCTATTTTTCCCTATTGGGGTCTCTGGGTTAATAGCATACTGCTTTTCAAATTAGGGTTGTAGCTTAGCTGGTAATACTAATAATAGAATTTTTTCAATGTTACATTCACTATTAGAATATTTACGAGTATAATAAAAACATTGGCTTAGGGTACAGGGGTGTAACCCCATAGGTCAAGGCAGGTATTGGGGTGCCTCGAGGTAGTGCGATCCCTTCGACTTACTTTCGCCTCGAACAAATAGTCAGCAGATATAGAAAACGGGATTGCAAGATGAGTGGCGATATTGAACGTATTTACTAACCAAACTGGATATGCGCGAACCTATCGGTAACTTTAACCTTTGGCCTGCAGTAGGTTATTAAAGCTAAGTTATCCTGCAATAATGGTTAGTATAGGATGGTTAATCTGCAATAATGGTTAATATAGACTGGTTAGCCTGTAATAATGGTTAATCTGTAATAATGGTTAATATAGGCTGTTTAGCCTGCAATAATGGTTAATCTGCAATAATGGTTAATATAGACTGGTTAGCCTGCAATAATGGTTAATATAGGCTGGTTAGCCTGCAATAATGATTAATATAGGCTGGTTAGCCTGAAATAATGGTTAATATAGGCTGGTTAACCTGCAATAATGGTTAGTATAGGCTGGTTAGCCTGCAATAATGGTTAATATATGATGGTTAATCTGCAATAATGGTTAGTATAAGCTGGTTAGCCTGCAATAGTGGTTAATATAGGCTGGTTAGCCTGCAATAATGGTTAATATATGATGGTTAATCTGCAATAATGGTTAGTATAGGCTGATTAGCCTGCAATAATGATTAATATAGGCTGGTTAGCCTGCAATAATGGTTAATATAGGCTGGTTAATCTGCAATAGTGGTTAATATAGGCTGGTTAGCCTGCAATAATGGTTAGTATAAGCTGTTTAGCCTGCAATAATGGTTAACATAGGCTGGTTAGCCTGCAATAATGGTTAGTATAGGCTGGTTAGCCAGCAATAATGGTTTATATAGGATGGTTAGCCTGCAATAATGGTTAATATAGGCTGGTTAGCCTGCAATAATGGTTAATATAGGCTAGTTAGCCTGCATTAATGATTAATATAGGCTAGTTAGCCTGCAATAATGGTTAATATAGGCTGGTTAGCCTGCAATAATAGTCAATATAGGCTGGTTAGCCTGCAATAATGATTAATATAGGCTGGTTAGCCTGCAATAATGGTTAATATAGGATGGTTAATCTGCAATAATGGTATAGGCTGGTTAGCCTGCAATAATGATTAATATAGGCTGGTTAGCCTGCAATACTGGTCAATATAGGCTGGTTGGCCTGCAATAAAGGTTAGTATAGGCTGGTTAGCCTGCAGTAATGATTAATATAGGCTGGTTAGCCTGCAAGATGATTAGCAATTTCAGCCTACCTAGGGTACCGACCCCAGACTAACGTCTCCAGCTTAAGGTACACAGCTTATAGGCTAGAACTATAAATCAAGAATTTGCCATATAAATATTTACGTTAATTACAACACAATCTAATCGTGAATACAAATAGATATAAATAAATCAATGAATAAATAAGATTAAATATATTTCTCGTCTCGTATACCTGAAAGCCTGGCCACATTGAAGAGTGATATCCAACCGAAGCTCTTTCTTCGAACAGGGAAATTTGAAGAATCTTGCAGACATCATTAAGGGAAATTGTGTTAATTAAGGTTTTTAATCCATATCATTAACTGTTAATATAATAAACTGGGCAGGAATTAAACTGATAATAATATTGGGTTCGTCTCAAACACTTCTCCGAAACCCGCCATGCAGGGCTCTCCTCGGATGTTTAGGAAATTACCCCAGAAATTACCTCAAATTTAGAAAAAATACCTTAAATACTAAAAAGAAACTCATAAAACGCAAGATAATTATATAATTATTAACAAAAGCTCTCTCTATTTTGTGAAAAATGTTAAAGATAAATTTTAGATAAACATTGTTACTCTTTAATCAAAAGATTACCCAATGAAAAAAATTACCTGGAGAGCCATGAATCTAGAAATTTCCTTAAAATCAACCAAAATTACTCAATCTGAGGTAATTTACCTTGAAAATGAGAGCGCTGCCGGTAGGCGTCTCTGGCTGGTCAGTGAAAAATATGAAAAAGTAATGAATAATCAGTTTAATTATAATATATATACAATATAAAAGTAGTATATTATTCATACTATTTTTATAGGTTATCAAAAGTTAAATTTATACTTATTTACGGATATTTTAGTCATTTTATAACAGGAAAATGGGATAGCGAGCCAATAACTATGTCATTCGCTTCTGACCAAAAATTATTTATTTGTAAAATTGAAAAAAAAGAATAAAAATATATTATTATTATTATTATTATTATTATTATTATTATTACTTGCTAAGCTACAACCGTATTGGAAAAGCAATATGCTTTAAGCCTACGGGCTCCAACAGAGAAAGCAGCCCAGTGAGGAAAGGAAATAAATAAGCTACAAGAGACATAATGAACAATTAAAACAAAATACTTCAAGAACAATAACAAAATTAAATTAGAATCTATCATACATAAGCTATAAAAAACTTAAATAAAACAAAAGGAAGAAAAATACATAGAATATTGTGCCTGAGTGTACCCTCAAGCAAAAGAACTACCCCAAGTCTGTGGAAGACCATAGTTACCGAGGCTATGGCACTACCCATGATCAGAGAACAATGATTTGATTTTGGAGTGCCCTTCTCCTAGAAGAGCTGCTTGCCACGGCTAAAGAGTTTCTTCTATCCTTATTTAGAGGAAAGTAACCACTGAACAATTGCATTGTAGTAGTTAACCCCTCAAAGGAAAAAGAATTGTTTGGTAATCTCAGTGTTGTCAGGTCAATGAGAACAGAGGAGAATGTAGAAGCAATAGGCAAGACTATTCCGTGTATGTTTAGGCAAAAATGAGCCGTAACCAGTCAATGGCCCTAATAACTCTAGCAGTAGTATCTCAAGGGGTGGCTGGTGCCCTGGGTAACCTACTTCCTTCAAAAGAATATATGTTAATTTATATCATCAATATTTCTGATGACCCTATACCATGGTCTCCATTATCTTGGGTTAGAGTTCTCTTGCTTGAGGGTACACTCGGGCACACTATTCTATTTAACTTCTCTTCCTCTTGTTTTTTAAAGTTTTTATAGTTTATATACGAAAAATTTATTTTAATTTTGTTATTGTTCTTAAACTTCTCTTGTTAATTATTTCCTTATTTCCTTTCATCGCCAGGCTATTTTCCCTGTTGGGGCCCTTGGGCTTATAGCATCCTGTTTCTCCAACTAGGGTTGTACCTTAGAAAATACTAATAATAGAGATTTTCGTCAGCTAAGCTACGACCCTAGTTGGAAAAGCAGGATGCTATAAGCCCAGGGGCTCCAACAGGGAAAATAGCCCAGTGAAGAAAGGAAACAAGAAAAAAGTGAAATATTTCAAGAACAGTAACATTATAATAAATATTTCCTATATAAACTACAAAAAAATTTAACAAAACAAGAGGAAGAGAAATAAAATGGAAGTGTGCCCGAGTGTACCCTCAAGCAAGAGAACTCTAATCCAAGACAGTGGAAGGCCATGGTACAGAAACTATGGCACTACCCAAGACTAGAGAATAATGGTTTGATTTTGGAGATTATTAAGGCTTTCAAGAAAAACTGAAGACTTTCTCGTTCCGTGAGTGCTTCGATAGTGTGGATTTGACATTAAACGAGCAATGCGCGATGTGAAATGCTGAATGCTTTCGAACGAACATGATAAAACGACCGTGGAGGTCCTGTATAGAGTAGGGTTCCCCTGCTGTATAAGACCAGAAAAGCAGCCCTTAAAGTGAAGTAGGTAAAGGCTAGTTGAACCATCCTTCACTGACAGCTGGATAATTTCTGACTCCTAGGAATTCTGTGGTGGAAGAAACTGGTCCATCGGATCTGAATCTTCAGGAATCTGGCAGTAATATAGGTATTAGATGCTTATGTCTATAAAAGCAAAGGAAGGCTTTCTTACTGTGTATAGACCTTTGAAATGATGCCTTGATGAGCAGAAATTATTTCTTTTAAGGGATTCTATGTCACTTATGACTGAGAGGTAAGGAACAGGTCAAATAAACTCTGGTACAGTATCCTTAAAAACTTGAATCCTTCTCTAACCAGGTAGTAGGATGGCCAGGGCATCAGCCATCCGTAGAGATACCACCGCTAGAGAGTTATGGAGTCCTTTGACCAGACAGTACTATATTATATCCTTCTCTCTGGTTACGGTTCACTATCCCTTTGCCTACACATACACCGAATAGTCTGGCCTATTTTCTTTACATATTCTTCTCGGTCCTCATACATCTGACAACACTGAGATTACCAAACAATTCTTCTTCTCTCAAGGGGTTAACTACTGAACTGTAATTGCTCAGTTGCTACTTTCCTCTTTGTAAGGGTAGAAGAGACTCTTTAGCTATGGTAAGCAGCTCTTCTAGGAGAAGGACACTCCCAAATCAAACCATTGTTCTCTAGACCTGGGTAGTGCCATAGCCTCTGTACCATGGTCTTCCACTGTCTTGGGTTAGAGTTCTCTTTCTTGAGGGTACATTCGGGCACACTATTCTATCTTATTTCTCTTCCTCTTATTTTGTTAAAGTTTTTATAGTTTATGTAGGAGATATTTATTTTAATCTCTTTGCTCTTCTGAAAATATTTTCTTTTTCTTTTAAGCTTAGCAAGTAATAATAATAATAATAATAATAATAATAATAATAATAATAATAATACTAATAATAATAATGATAACAATAATAATAATAATAATAATAATAATAATAATAATAATAATAATAATAATAGGTATGCAGTTAATTCTAATAGTCAGGCCTCCTCCATCTTCAGGCTCAATACTCCACAGTATTCTAGAAGTTTTATTCCAGCTGTGACCAAGTTGTGGAATGATCTTCCTAATCGGGTAGCTGAATCGGTAGAACTTCAAAAGTTCAAAGTTGTAGCAAATATTTTTATGTTGAGCAGACTGACATAAGTCTCTTGATAGTTTATATAAGAAAGATATATTTTAACTTTTATTAATCTTAAGTTATCTTGTATTCATTTATCACTACTTTCCATATAGTATATTCATTCCTTTTCCTCGCTGGGCTATTTTACCCTGTTGGATCCCTTGTGCTTATAACACCCCGCTTTTAGAAGTTCAAAGGCTGCTCATGAATGGCAAATGGCAGTGACAATGCCTGGATAGTAAGACAATGTCCTAGAGACTTATAATACATACATATAATCACCCACCAAGCCCTCCTCTCCACCAAAGCTAGGACCAGGGAGGGCCAGGCAATGGCTGCTGACGACCCAGCAGGTAGACCTATAGGCTCCCCCAAAACCCGCAAGTCTTACCTCACAAGGATGGTGAGGTTGCAGACACTAAAAGAAACTCCCGAGTTAGCGCGGGACTCGAATCTCAATCCGGGGATCACCAGGCAGGGAGGTCTCCAACAGGCCACTACTGTGGGGGTGATGTATATAAGGGGGACGGTTGAACCAACTCTCCTTTAGGGGAGTGATGCGTGGACATCGAATGAGAAGCAAGGATACGTAAAACTCTGGAGAGATGGTCCGGTCACGATGTGCCGTTGATGAGACTGAAGTGAATATATATTCTGTATTTTTATTCAGAAGAAAGCGATCAATATTACAGATATTCACTTAACGTGGTGTGAGGGTTTGCGCATTGCCATGATCAGCAAAGCTGCACTGGTCATGTTCCCCCATACTAGGTTGGTTTGCTGTGAGCAACAAGATTAAAATCTCCCACCATCACCAATCTGCAGTGGCCAGTGGAATGATGAGAATGGGCCATCTCCAAAAATGAATAGGGACATCTCTGAGGCCTTTGTCCTGCAGTGGTCTAAAAACTGCTGCAATTATATTTATCTCTCTCTCTCTCTCTCTCTCTCTCTCTCTCTCTCTCTCTCTCTCTCTCTCTCTCTCTCTCTCTCTCTCTCTATATATATATATATATATATATATATATATATATATATATATATATATATATATATATATATATAGAGAGAGAGAGAGAGAGAGAGAGAGAGAGAGAGAGAGAGAGAGAGAGAGAGAGAGAGAGAGAACATTCGAACAACTTGTAAGAAAAAGAAATGGACATGGGCAGGACATATAATACGAATGAAGAACAACAGAATGGGTCACTAGAGAGTGCAAAAGAAACAGAGGGAAAGGAAGAGAAGACGATGGATTGATGAACTAAGAAAATTTGCAGGTAGAGAGTGGCATAGTAAGACCATAAATAGAAGCAGGTGGAAGGACAAGTCACACACATTATATATATATATATATATATATATATATATATATATATATATATATATATATATATATATATATAGGTAGTAGGTTGGCCAGGGCACCAGCCACTCGGTGGGATACTACCACTAGAGAGTTATGGGGTCCTTTGACTGGCCAGACAGCACTACATTGGATCTCTATCTCTGGTTACGGTTCACTTTCCCTTTGCCTACACACACACACACACACACACCGAATAGTCGGGCCCATTCTTTACATATTCTCCTCTGTCCTCATACACCTGACAACACTGAGATTACCAAACAATTCTTCTTCACTCAAGGGGTTAACTACTGAACTGTAATTGTTCAGAGGCTACTTTCCTCTTGGTAAGGGTAGAAGAAGAGACACTTTAACTATGGTAAGCAGCTCTTCTAGGAGACGGACACTCCAAAATCAAACCATTGTTCACTAGTCTTGGATAGTGCCATAGCCTCTTTACCATGGTCTTCCACTCTCTTGGGTTAGAGTTCTCTTGCTTGAGGGTACACTTGGGCACACTATTCTATCTTATTTCTTTTCCTCTTGTTTTGTTGAAGTTTTTATTTAGGAAATATTCATTTCAATGTTGTTACTCTTCTTAAAGTATTTTACTTTTCCTTTTTCCTCTCCTCACTGGGCTAATTTCCCTGTTGGTGCCCCCGGGCTTATAGCATCCTGCATTTTCCAACTAGGGTTGTAGCTTAGCATAATTGATGTAAAACAAAACGGAAATTGATTTGAGAACCCCAAAATTGCACGAGTTAGGCAGGCACCCTGAGGAGAACTGAACTTAGTAATGATTGGATAATATTTAGGCCGATTTTGTGTTATTTAATGTAATATATTTGCCATACGATATAAGTCTTGCAGTTAATTATATAACTTATTAGTACATACATATACCAAGGCACTTCCCCCAAATTTGGGGGTTAGCCAACATCAAACAAATGAAACAAAAAAGGGGACGTCTCCTCTCTATGTTCCTCCCAGCCTGACAAGGGACTCAACCGAGTTCGGCTGGTACTGCTAGAGTGCCACAACCCACCCTCCCACATTATCCACCACAGATGAAGTTTCATAACGCTGAATCCCCTACTGCTGCTACCTCCGCGGTCATCTAAGGCACCGGAGGAAGCAGCAGGGCCTACTGGAACTGCGTCACAATCGCTCGCCATTCATTCCTATTTCTAGCACGCTCTCTTGCCTCTCTCACAGTTATTAATATTTAAAGACTCTTTATCTATGGTAAGCAGCTCTTCTAGGAGAAGGACACTCCAAAATCAAACCACTGTTCTCTAGTCTTGGGTAGTGTCATAGCATCTATACCATAGTCTTTCACTGTCTTGGGTTAGAGTTCTCTTGCTTGAGGGTACACTCAGGTACGCTATTTTATCTAATTTATATTCCTCTTGTTTTGTTAAAGTTTTTATAGTTTAAATAGGAAATATTTATCCTAATGTTGCTATTCTTAAAAAATTTAATTTTTTCCTTTCCTCACTGAGGTATTTTCCCTATTGGGCCCCCTGGGCTTATAGCATCCTGCTTTCCCATCTAGGGTTGTAGCTTAACAAGTAATAATAATAATAATAATAATAATAATAATAATAATAATATATATATATATATATATATATATATATATATATATATATATATATATATATATATATATATATATATATATAATAATATATATATATATATATATATATATATATATATATATATATATAATATATATATATATATATATATATATATATATATATATATATATATATATATATATATATATATATATATATATATATATAAAAGTATAATATTGATAAAAAAACAACTGTATTAAAAACGATCTCTCATCAGCTGTTTGTCAGCTGTTAACGATGTCTTGTGACAAAACAGGACCACCACATCACTATCGTGAATAAACCATATATTTAATCGTAATATTCGAACTTACGCGTATTTAAAAACCAAAATTGACCGTAATTTTCAGACTGACGTGTTTTTAAAAACGTCTATTGGTAGAAAATGTGAAAAAAATTAATGAATGTAGTAAGGGTGGCGAAGCTCTAAGCCGCCTACCGGGGTCACCTCAGTCCCTCCTAGTCTTCCCAATTCGGCTCTCCACACGCCAGCAGTCCGTCCCTATTTCGACCCCATTTTCGCACAGACGAAGCCTATTTGACCTCGCCCCGTTACGCTGAAGTGTCTGTCAGTTATCCTAGGTCCTTCAGGAGTGGATGGGGAGCGCAGAAAATGTGAAGTGGCCGTGAAATCACGTCCTAAACAGACGTTGGGGGGAAGGTGGAGAAGGACGAAAGAGGGAGTTGAGGTTGGACGTAGGGAGAGAGAGAGAGAGAGAGGGGGGGTTTCGGGGGGAGTTGAGAAAATGTAAACAAAAAACAGCTGATCGGAGATATTTTCCCATGTGTTCGTTTCTCACCCGTGTTTGTTTTTAACCAATTATTCTTAGCTACAGCTACCAATTATTAGACGTCTTCAATTATTAATATTTGCAATTGTTATTTTTTCGAATATACCAATTTTTATTTTATTAAACCTTGATCATTATTTTCCCCTTGAAATAAATTCGCGACTGAAGTGGGATTCAACTCTGTGAATGGATAGACTATTATTGGGTGTCCTACTATTTAGACAAAATATAAAATTAAGAAACTTTGTATAGTCTGTATATATATAAAAATACATATATTAATATAGTAAGGATTAGGTTCGGCTACTCGCACATATTTATCCTATCGTTTACGTCTGCCGAGACCTGCGATAAACTTGAGTTAGATACTGCCATTAGCGTAATATGTAAAAAAAAAAAAAAACTTCGTCCATGACTACGGTTAGGGAATATTGATGGCCGAGGAATCGTCCCTCGAAGACGGAAACGCCGCGTCCCTGTTGCACTAGACGCCATTCAAAATGAGGACGGGCCGGCTAGGCGAGGTGAACAGCTGCTTCGTGAATTACCTGTCGCAGCGCACCTACCACTCGGCCAGGCCGGACTGGAGTCCGGGGATCTCCTCGTCGGTCTTCCTATCCCGGAGGCTGGATTCGTCCAGGGATCTCTATCACAAGGACCTGTACGCTCACTACGGCTGCGTCAATGCCATCGAGTTTTCCGCCAGCGGTGACCTGCTGGTTTCGGGTGAGTTGAATTTGACTGGCATTTTTAGTATCACAGTAATAATTTAGGGTCTATGTATGATAGCGGCCGAGTAAGAATATGGCAGTGTAAGGAGGGTCTATGTATGGTAGCGGCCGAGTAAGAATATGGCAGTGTAAGGAGGGTCGCAGGGGGCGTAGCCCCCCCTGGTAGGTAAGTAAGTAAGGACAGGGCTTGTAGGTTAGGTTAGGGGGCGAAATTTACATTAGCTGGCGTCCATTTTAAATGCACGCGAGAGCAACTGACCGCTGATATACAAAGGCTCCAATAAGTTTATATTACTGGTAATTGTGATATTGAAAATAATAATAATGGAACCAATAATAATTATAATTTTTCCTAATTTCCTTAACTCACTGGGCTACTTTCCTTGTTGGAGGCCTTTGGCTTATAGCCATCAGACAGTGACTTTGCAAGTAATAATAATAATAATAGTAAGAGTTATAAGAAAAATAATAAGTATGGAAATGATAAATAATCATATGAATAGTAATTAAAATTAGAATTGAAATAATAATTATATAGTAATAATGATAATAATAAATATAATAGTAATAGTTAAAAGAAAGACAATGCGTATGGAAATGATAATAAAAATAGGAATTAAAATAATATCAATTATAGTAATAATAATTAATGGTAAAAATTATCATTATAATTTTACCTAATTTCCTTTCCTCACTGGGCTATTTTCCCTGTTGGAGCCCTTGGGCTTATAGCATCCTGTTTTTCCAACTAGGGTCTTAGCTTAGCAAGTAATAATGATAACAATAATAGTAGTAAGAGTTGTAAGAAAATAATAAGTATGGAAATGATAATGGCAATTAAAATGAGAATTGAAATATTAATGATATAGTCATAATGATAATGATAATAAATATACTAATAGTTATAAGAAAAATATGTTTGGAAATGATAATTATATGAATGATAATAAAAATAATAATTGAAATATTAATTATAATAATAATAACAATGCTGGAAAACATCTAGTATTTTTGCTTTGGACCTAATTATCATAACTAGCTTTACGTCATACACCCCAACTAAGGGTATTATCCCCCCCCCCATAGGTAAGTGCATGAAAGGGTGAAACTTGTAGGTGAGGTTAGGTTAGGTGGTGCCCTTGTATTTCTTCTTTTCCATTAGAATCGCAGGTGGCCGCTATCATACATAACCCCAACTAAGGGTATTATCCCCCCCCCCATAGGTAAGTGCATGAAAGGGTGAAACTTGTAGGTGAGGTTAGGTTAGGTGGTGCCCTTGTATTTCTTCTTTTCCATTAGAATCGCAGGTGGCCGCTATCATACATACACCCCAACTAAGGGTATTATCCCCCCCCCATAGGTAAGTGCATGAAAGGGTGAAACTTGTAGGTGAGGTTAGGTGGTGCCTTTGTGTTTCTTTTTAAACGGCCTGTAATTTTCCATCAGAATTGTGTTAGGTACATGTAAATACTATACACCACAAGCTCTCGTTATTTTCTTACATTAGGAAAGTTGTACTACAGTAAATATTTACATTTTACTCGGCCTATCAGGCTTCCTAAATAAGTCGGTCGTCCCATTTCAACTTCACTGAAGTCTGTCCTTAGATGCAATTGTTCCAGCACCAAATTTAAACCTTTTTGGCTCTTTAGTATGGAGATATATTTAGGCATCAGCTGAGACTAGCCGTAATTTTTTAGATAGGTGTAACGCAAAGGATGGCTGAATACTCCCGTAGGTCATAGAGTTGCCTCTCATCAGGCGAAGTGGTTTATCTGTTACTGTAAGGGCCTTGCCCCTCTCGGTATCTCTCTCCCTAGACAACAAAGTTTGCCATACCTCAGGGAGGAATGTCCTGTGCGATCTCGACCTGGCCAGAACCCCGTTCGGCTTTAAGTTGACTTTTCCCCTCTTGAGGGAATTGCCTCTTGTTATTCGGGGTTGCGGCATACCTGTCTTCGAGTAGAAGTTAGATCTCCTCATTGGAATGCAGTTCACGTACTATGATCTGTGAAAAAAGAGCCTTAGGAACCTCTGTGTCAGCCATCAGACATTGACTTGATACGTAAGACGGTCTTCCTTCTCGCTCTTTCCTTGGCAAAGTTGCATGATCTTTCTTACGACCTCCATTCTATGTGATGGGGACGGGTAACACTCGGCTTCATCCTTGAGTTCGTGACTAAGACAGAATCCGGCTGTAGTGGTTGCAAGATGCGGTCCTTTCCGGATTGAGAGTCTTCGTTTTGTAACTGATGAGCCAGATTAGCAGTTACTATTCCCTGAGAGGTCCCGTAGGTCGTACCTCAAACAAACCGCATGAGCTCGCTCAGATGGTAATGAAATATTTTTTAGCACAGGCCGGGTCAAAAGGAGAGTTACAAGAAATAAAATATCCTCAGATTTGATAGGTGATAGATCGCGACTTGAATCCTGGCTCTCTCCGCAAGGGTGTAGACCCAGAGCTCATGATGGCAGGGGCAGTAGCATGTCCCTCGCATGCATAAAGAACTAGTTTGTGGTGCAGGTACTTCAAGCAGGCGTTCAGAATTGACCAAAGGACTTTCACAGCCCACTACCTGCAAGGCGTAACCCACAGGTACGTAAGCACTTTTTCCACTGGTCCTGTGGCGGCTGCACAACATGTGGTCTAAACACCTCGGTTCCCTTGTAGGACAAGTAGCAGTCAGTCAAGGATAGACGTTACCCGGGATTAAGTCTAGAATGAATGTTTGAGTGACTGGCCTTTTTGTTCTTCATTCTCTCCTCGCTTGGGGTTTCAGTAAGCTGACCTGCTCTGTCTGCATGTTTGTAATATATTTCATTATGCAGCATAATATATATTTGTTATGTACCAGTCCCCCCAGCGAGGTCGGACATTGTCTAGGTTAAGCATGGGGCATGACTCCAAAAATCCTTACCTGATCACAAGTCACAATGCTTAGTTAACAAGCAATCACACCGGATCGCCCATGCCGTTAGCTCTCTCACATACTCTTGAGAATGAGGGAATTGTCAGGGCGACACTATTAAGTTCGTGGGTGTCACAGAATCACAAATGACAAATTTAGATATCATTTGTATTTTTCCTAATTATACAAACCTGAACCTTTTTACACCTTTCTTTCCTGCCATCCCCTAATCCCCTTATAAGTCCTGCCTGCAATGAAAGAATGACGTCATATCACCGGTGTCTGTGTGTGAGAGAGAGGTGGCTTGTCTAAGTCGCTTCATCCCTCGGTAACTAGCGGTAGATGATTATACCTTACTAAAAGTTTTGTGTCGTGTTTCAGCTTTTGCCGAAATATAGATCCATATTAAAGAGCTGAAGGTTTGTACAGTTAGGAAAAAGGCAAATGACGTATTTCAAGATTTGTCGTGTTTCTTCTATAAAGAGAAGAAAATACAGTATATTGTAAGAGAATAAACATAAACAAAATCAGATCCAAAGTAGAAAAGAAAAGCATGTTCAAGGAAATAACTCTCTCTATTTCTAAAGATGTCTCACAGGATGTAGATACAGGAGGTGATGAATGCAAGAGTCGATGGGAGAAGTGCAAGAGGAAGGCCAAGGTTTGGGTGGATGGATGGAGTGAAGAAAGCTCTGGGTGATAGGAGGATAGATGTGAGAGAGGCAAGAGAGCGTGCTAGAAATAGGAATGAATGGCGAGCGATTGTGACGCAGTTTCGGTAGGCCCTGCTGCTGCCTCCGATGCCTTAGATGACTGTGGAGGTAGCAGCAGTAGGGGATTCAGCATTATGAAGCTTCATCTGTGGTGGATAATGTGGGAGGTTGGGCTGTGCCACCCTAGCAGTACCAGCTGAACTCGGTTGAGTCCCTGGTTAGGCTGGAGGAACGTAGAGAGTAGAGGTCCCCTTTTTTGTTTTGTTTCATTTGTTGATGTCTGCTACCCCCCAAAATTGGGGGAAGTGCCCTGGTATATTTATGTATGTATTTCTAAAGTGGCAACTGTCTCTTGCAGGAGGAGATGATCGGCGTGTACTGCTGTGGAATATCGATGGGGTCCTGTCGGAGAATCGCCCACCCCAAGCCATGAAGGGCGAGCACAACAGCAACATCTTCTGCCTGAGCTTCGATTCCTGCAATTCCAAGATATTCTCAGCCGGAAATGACGAACAGGTCATTGTGCACGATTTGAAAACGTAAGTGTTAAACTTTTCATGTCGCTTTTAGATGTGTTCCTACACAAATACAATCCATTGTCTTTTAATAAGGGCCATAGCATCTGTATCATGGTCTTCCACTGTCTTTGGTTAGAGATCTCTTGCATGAGGGTACACTATTCTATCTTGTTTCTCTTCCTCTTGTTATTTTGAATTTTTTATCCTCTTGTAATTTTCAAGTTTTTATAGTTTTATATATGGAAGATTTATTTGTTCCAACACGGAGTACTTACCTCGAACTACTTTCTTAGGAGTATCTGGGAGCTCCTCCCAACTGACCAGAGTTTTGAGTAGTTTACCCTAGTCCCGTTTTCTATGAGGGGTAACCTCAGGCGGAGTGATACGCGCCCTGAGGCTAACCCCCGGGTCAGAGAGCATGCTTGCGCAGGTCTCGATCTCCAGTAAGTTCTCTGGTCGCGTCGCAATAACATCTCGACGCTCTCTTCTTACCCAGTGCGACCCTTTGTGTCCCCAACCCCCTTTGTGTCTCACGCGGTCCCCACGTGGACCCATTGTGTTCATTCTATACCCTTTCCTACCCTTCTCCTCTGTGTTCGCAGCTTATGTTCTCCTACAGCCACGTGTCCGGAGTGCGAGTCTGGAACGAGGTGCAGGAGTGTGCTACGGCACCAAGAAGAAGGAGGCGTCCAAGATGCCGAGCCTCTCCTCGCCGCTTATTTCTCCCGATGCCTCGTCGGATAGAGCTTCTCAACCACGGGACGAGGTAAGTCAGTTGCGGGGAAGAGGCCCATCGCTCTTCCCCAGGAGTCTGAGGTTTCTGCTAGTGGGGATGTTTTGTTGGTCCAGGCAAGTGGGGAGTCTGAGGGAAGGACGGGAGTGTGTTCGGAGGACGGAGTCCTGGTGCCAGCAGGGCCCGTCTCTTCCGACGATCTTACGTGGGGAAAGGCTGCTGCAGCCTCTTCCCCCGCTTCATCGGCCTGTTTTTCAGGTACGTCTGCAGCCGGGAAAGACGCCGAGAAGGAGGACTCACCATCATTGGATCCCTTCGTATGGGCACCGCCGAGGACGTCCTTCAGGTTG
This sequence comes from Palaemon carinicauda, assembly GCF_036898095.1. Lineage (NCBI taxonomy): Eukaryota > Metazoa > Arthropoda > Malacostraca > Decapoda > Palaemonidae > Palaemon > Palaemon carinicauda. The sequence continues at coordinate 11,409,145 of NC_090767.1, forward strand.
CCCATAAGACTGGAGGAAGAGTTCAAGGCGTGGTTCCCCAGCAAGAAATTACCTCGCTCTCCCCCAGTGCCTTCAGCAACACTCCCTCCCGTTCTTCCTGGAGCCTTCGTCACCTACGGACCGACACTTGGAACCACCAGCGACGCGGAACGACTTGGACCCTTCGGTGCAGCCCTACAAATCTCCTGGCTCCTCTTTCGAATCCTACTCTTTCTCTTCGGAGGATGGAGCCCCGAGGGTCCAGTAGAGGAGGCGAGAGAGGTCCCGCAGAAGGAGGTACCATTCCCGTTCCCGTTCCAGATCTCGCCGCGACAGGAGGCACAGAAGAAGTCGTTCCTCTAGGGAGGAATGAGTGCGTGTCGCCATCCCATGCAGACACCTCCTGGGAGCTTCAGCAGTTCCGGGTACCTCTGGCTGGCTCCCAAGGGCTCGTTCTCCCGCTCCGAAGTACGTCCCCTACAGCAGGTCCGAACGTCGGAGGGAATCCTCACTTCAGGCTCCAGCAGACCGGCATAAGTCCGCGAAGGTTCGGACTCCTTCCGCCCAGCGGAGAGTCGCCCTTTCGGTCTGGCAGCCGTGTCCCAGCCTCCAAGACTTCGACAGGCTGGCCAGAATGTGAAAGACAACCAGCAACCACGAGGAAGCCCGCAGCAGCTTGGTCCTACGTGGGGAGAGACAAGTCCAGGACGGAGGCCTCCGTCTCAGCGGCGATGCTCGTCCTCGATCCAGAACCGCCGAAGTCGTACCACAACAAAGGATGCCTTCACCCCAAGCGGGGCCCCGAGTCGTAGGTGCTTTTTCTCAGGCAGAAGAGCATCCAACGGAAGGCTCAGCAGACGAGGCCCCAGCGTACAGAAAAGTACTAGCCCGCATCAGACGGCACCACAGGCTAGACGAATCGAAGCCCGCGACGGATGAGGACTGGCTCTCGGGCCTCAGCAAGTTGGTAGATACCCCCGTGCAGCAGAGGCCCTCACTGGCTGGCTCCCTAGAGCTCCTTCGCCATCCTCGCGGTACGTCTCCTCCAGCAGACCCGATCATCGACGGAAGTCATTGCACCAGGTCTCGGTCGACAAGCATAAGCCCGCGAAGGTTCCGACTTCTCCCGCCCAGCGGAGAGAGTCGCCCCTTCGGACTGGCCGCCTTGTCCCGGCCTCTGGTTCTTCGATGTCCCCCCCCCTGAACGAAGGAACCAACCAGCCAGCACTGGGAAGCCCGCAGCTCCATGGATCTCTGCGGGAGCTCCATCCGTCCAGCGGAGGCAGCCGCTGGCTCGACCTGGCAGCATGGCATCCATACCCAGTACCACAACAGCTCCATTCAGGCTTCAAGGTCAACCGCTGGTATACTAGGGTACTCACACTCCACGGATTCCCCGGGAGGGGGTAGACCCATGACGGATACCTCCGGTCCATCGTCCTGGCCAGCCCCATCCAAGCATCGGAGGTGGCCGCTGACACACCCATGACGAGGATGGAGCCAGCCGTGCCATCGTCCCGGCCAGCCCCATCCAAGCATCGGAGGCGGCCGCTGACATAGCAGGGTACTTAAACCCCACGGATTTCCCCGGGAGGGGGTAGACCCATGACGGCTATCCCAGTTCCCGACGGCTCCATCCGTGACGAAGGCAAAGTGGCTTTCCCCCTAGCGGGTCGAACAGGGCTATGGCCTCTCCAGTGCCTGCCTCAAATGGCCACTGGAGAGGCCCCCCGCACCTTTGCCTAGTGTCTCCTCGGCTCCGTCCGCCCGTCGGATGTAGAAGTTGGCACATGTAATCTTTCCCTTGCCTTGCCCCCCATAGAGGAGCTTCGACTCCACAGTTAGCCTTCAGACTCTCCTACTCGGGCTCCAGGAGAGGGCGTTCAGGCAGCGGCTCTCGAAGGAGGTAGGAGGGGAGGCCCCCTACTCCTGCTGACGCCTCAGGTGGGGGGATACCTCAAATGATCTTGGCAAGCATGGCGGGACCACGGAGCGGATCCGTGGACCGTAGCAGTACTAAAGGAGGGGTACAGGCTCCCCTTCCTAGCGGACCCCCACCTCGGATCCCAGATCAACAGGCGGAATGGTTGGCACCCAAGGACCCCTTGAGATTAGCAGCATTGCAGGAAGAAGGCTCGGCAATGCTGGCGAAAGGGGCAGTAGAACCAGTCAAGAAACCGGGTCCAGGGTTCTACAGCAGTCTCTTCCTGGTGGAGAAGGCGACAGGGGTCTGGAGACCGGTCATAGACCTTTCAGCCCTCAACAAATTCGTGTGCAACACTGACTTCAAGAGGGACACTCCGAAGTCGGTCCTAGCGGCCTTGAAGGAGGAGGACTTCATGAGGTCCATAGGCCTCAAAGACACATACTTCCAGGTCCCTGTCCATCCCTCCAGCAGGAAGTTCCTAAGGATAAAATGGAGTACCCAAACGTTGCAGTTCCAAACCCTATGCTTCGGACTGTCGATAGCCCTCAGGGCTTCACGAGGGTCTTCGCAACAGTTTCAGACTGGGCGCATGAGCAGGGCGTCCGCCAGATTCGGTACCTAGATGACTGGTTGTTGCTTTCGGCCTCAGAGGAAGTACTGAGGGAGCAAGTTGTGCAATGTCTTGAGTATCATCATCAACCTGGAGAAGTCCCAGCTGATACCCTCCACCAGGATGACCTACTTAGGGATGGTCCTAGACTCCCGGATGGCGAGGGCTTTCCCCTCCGCGGAGAGACTGGACAACCTAAAACAGATACTCTGGCCATTCCTGTCGGGCCAGCCCAGGAGAGCCAAGGACTGGCAAAGACTGATAGGACTCCCCGCACAAGATAGTCCTGGTGTCCCCGGAAGGAAGTCCTGGAGTGGTGGCACGTCAGAACGAACACCCTCCTGTTCACGGACTCATCCAAGGAGGGCTGGGGTGCCCATCTTCTCGACAAAACGGCAAAAGGAAAATGGGAAGTCGAGGAGATGAACCTGCACATAAACGTGCTGGAGATGAGGGCTGTACAAAGGGCGTACCTAGAGTTTGTCCATCTACCCTGGGGAACACCGTGGCTCCGATGTGCGGCAACGCCACGGTGGTGGCCTACGTGAAAAAGCAAGGAGGACTGAAGTCGAAGGAACGGTGCAGTCTCACGATGGAGTTCCTAGAATGGGCCGAAGTGGAACAAATAAATTTCTCAGCCAGGTTCTTTCCGGGGAAGAGGAACGTCCTGGCCGACGGCCTCAGCAGGATGGGTCAAGTGGTAGGGCCCGAGTGGTCCCTACACCCAGAAGTGGCCAAAACCCTCTTCCTGAAGTGGGGCTCGCCGGTGATAGAACTCTTCGCCACGAGACTAAACGCACAGCTCCCCGTGTTTTTGTTCTCCTGTGCCAGATCCAGAAGCAGCGTTCGAGGACGCCTTCCAACACCCTTGGGACAACCTTGACGTTTACGCCTTCCCACCCTTCGGGATGCTCGGACAGGTCCTCACAGGGTGAGACGGACAGCCAACCTGTGGATGACTTTGGTAGCGCCCCGGTGGCTGGAGAGAGAGTGGTTCGCGGATCTAAAGGAACTGGCACGCCTTCCACCTGGGCCACTTCCAGACAGACCAGACCTTCTCCGGTAGCCTCACTTCCAAAGGTTCCACGAAAACCCTCGGTCCCTCCACCTTCACGCGTGGAGGTTATCGAGCGTCTCCTGAGAAAGGAAGGATATCCGTCGAGGACGGCATCAAGGATGTCAGGGTACCTGAGGCGTTCGTCAGTCTCGGTGTACCAGGCGAAGTGGGCTACCTTTTCTAAGGGGTGCTCCTCGAAGAACATCAGGCCGTTAGGGGCCTCCTTTCACAAGATACCAGACTTCCTGGTCTATCTCAGGGACGAAGTGGGCACGTCCATACCAGCCATTAAAGGAGTCCTGGAAGCGCTGGGCCAAGTTTTCCTCCTGAAGGACTTAGACCTAGATGCCTCCAGACATATCTCGATGCTCATCAAGAGCTTCGAGCAGTCGTGTTCCCCCAAGCCACTAGAGTGCCCCAGGGGGATGTGGCTAGTGTACTGAAGATGCTTTTGGACCCTCCCTTCGAGCCTCTCAAAGATATTCTAGACAAGGAGCTCACCCTCAAGGCAGTCTTTCAGTTAGCTCTGGCATCAGCAAAGAGTAGGTGAGATTCATGGCCTGTCGTACGAGATCTCACACTCGAAGGGCTGGCGAGAAGTTACCTTCAGATTCTTACCCTCCTTCTTAGCCAAGACTCAGAATCCAAAGTGGAAGGGTTCTCAGTGCCAGCTATCCCTCGTTCGGACAATTGAGGGAATTGCTGCTGTGCCCTGTCAGGGCAGTATGGAAGTATTTAGAGAGGACAGCTAGACTTCGACCCGAGATCAAAAATTTGTTCATTTTCCTCGGGACTGTGAAGAAGCCAGTCTCCAAGAACACTATCTCCTTCTGGCTACGGCAGGTGATCGTCAGGGCCTACAGTAGTGCAGGTGTCCCCCTTCCAGGAAAGCCCAGACCCCACGACATTAGGGGTCTAAGTACTTCATTGGCGTTTGAGAAAAACATGGCAGTGGGCCAAATCCTGAGGGCAGGTACTTGGTCTAGCCAGTCGACCTTTACGGCTCACTACTTGAAGGACTACTTGAGAAAGTCCCTGGACGGGTTCTCGCTCGGTCCCGTCCTTTCCGCGCTCCAAACGGTTTAAAGGTGTAGCCCCAGTGGTAACTGCGGGTAGTAAGTCCAAGAGACACATGTTCCTTCCTGAGCCCCCCTTGTTCTTCCTTCCCCTATTCCCTTACCGGAAATGACTCGGGTAGCCCCCTGAAACTACCATGGGATACACTATCATTGGAAGGACATGTCTCCTAGGATTCTTGCAGAAGTGAGTTACTTAGGCACTAAGATGGTTTTTTGCGTAGTTTTCCCTATTTTCTCGTGTTTTCCTTGAGGTCAGCAGAACCTAGTCTCCTACCTAGGTTCCTCTTCTATACTCGTCACAGTCTCTAGGTCCTGAAGGACACTCCCACCTCCTAAGGTATAAGTCTCCTAAGAAAGTAGTTCGAGGTAAGTACTCCGTGTTGGAACAAATCACAAATTTTAAGTAATTTGTATTTTTCCTAACAGTACTTACCTCGAACTACTTTCGGGTAATGGCCCGCCCATCCTACCCCGAGTGCCTTGCTGGACTTCATAGATACCTAAGCTATCAAGAACTTACTGGAGATCGAGACCTGAGCAAGCATGCTCTCTGCCCCGGGGGGATAGCCTCAGGGCGCGTATCACTCCGCCTGAGGTTACCCCTCATAGAAAATGGGACTAGGGTAAACTACTCAAAACTCTCGTCGGTTGGGAGGAGATCCCAGATACTCCTAAGAAAGTAATTTGAGGTAAGTAATGTTAGGAAAAATACAAATTACTTAAAATTTGTGATTTTAATGATATTATTGTTCTTAAACTTCTTGTAGTTTGTTCCGTAACTGAAATACAAACCACGCTATTTAATATGGGTAATTACTTTCGGCGTAGCTGAAATGACGAGCCATTAGATTTTTAACGAGGGTTTATTACCCCACCGCTAGTTAGCGGGGGGGTAGGGGGGGTAGCTTGCTACCTTCCCCCCTCACACACACCTGCGCTTGAGGTCACTTGGCTCTCGGCTTGGGTGGCAGTCGGATGTGTCCGCTCTCACCCTCGCCTTATTGACAGTCATTGCTAATCTTTCTTTGTTCCGTAACCGAAATACAAACCATGCTATTTACATTGGGGTTTACCTTTTAGCGCAGCTGAAATAGTTTTAACGAGGGTTAATTACCCCCGCGCTAGTTAGCGGGGGGTAGGGGAAGGGTAGCTTGCTACTCCTCCCCCCCTAGTTCTGTTTCCCGACCTTGGGTGGGGGGAGAGGGCGTCGCCTCCCATAGCGGGGCGGTTCCCCCTCCTCCTCCGGGGGAGGTTATTGATAATTCGTTGTCTAATGATGATCTCTTACAGATTTGGGCTTCCCTGGGGCTTAAGGGCTGCCCTCCAGGGTCGCCTTGATTGACCTTGTCTCGTTGGGGGCCGCCGTTAAGCAGTCGCCGGCGGTAGCAGAGGTAGACCCTCTGTCTATCGTCGATGTCGTGGTGGCAAAGGCCTCCGACGGGGCGGGGCAATCCTCTGCAGGTGCAGTTGAGGATGATGGTGCTGATGGCTCTCCTCCCCCTTCCGTACATCCTTCGAAGGGGGAAGTGAGTCCTACGGGCTCTTCTGCTGTTCAGCTTCCCTCTAAGGGAAGTGCCTTGACTGAGACTCCCCTTCGGAGGACTGATGGTCCTGATGATCTTCCCCGTGGCCGCCTTCGCCGTAAGGCTCACCGTCCGCTGCGTCGCAAGGGCCTCCCTTCTCCTTATAAGGGGGTCAAGAGGCGCCTTTTTGGATCTTCTTCCTCCGAAGGGGACTCTCCTCGTCGTACTCAGCCTACAGCTCCAGCTCCTTTGGACCTCTCTGCAGATCGTTCTCCAACTCCTGCTAGATCTTCACCTTCTGGGGAACTCGTCACCCGACGGGCAATGGTCCCTTCGGGGCAAAGGGATTCTTCCCTTTCACGTGCAGTGTTAGCGCACAGGCACTCTCCTGCTCGTCAGCGCTCTTCTACTCGTCAGCGCTCTCCTGCTCGTCAGCGCTCTCCTGCTCGTCAGCGCTCTCCTGCTCGTCAATGCTCTCCTGCTCGTCAGCGCTCACCTGTTCGCCAGCGCTCTCCTGAGGACATCCTACATCCTGTGGTTCCTGAAGAGCGCGCCAGCATTCTTCTGCTCGCACTTCTGCAGTGTTAGCGCACAGGCGCTCTCCTGCTCGTCAGCGCTCTTTTGAGGATCATGGCCCTCCTGCTCGCCAGCGCTCTCCTGTGGTCTCTGACCATCCTGCAGTCCCTGTTGGACACCCTGCGCGCCATCTGTCTCCTGAGCTCTCTCGCGTTCCTCATCTTGTGTCTACTCAACATCGTCCGTGTTCTCCAGCTCGTGTTTCTGAAGCACACGTTCGCCCACACGCCTATGCTCTTCCTGTTCCTGAACGCGCCGCGCCACCTGTTCCTTCACAGGATCTCACGCGTCGCCCCCTTGCTCGCCAGCGATCACCTGCTCGCCAGCGTTCACAGGCGATCCTAGTATCGCCTGTTCGTCAGCGCTCTCCTACGCGTCAACGATCACCTGTTTATCGGCGATCTCCGGACCGCCCGCGTGATTTACAGCCTGCGCGCACGCGTTCTCCAACGTGTCGTCGACCAGAGGTTCTGGAAGGACATGGTTCGCCGTCTGCTAGCTCGTAATCGCGCGATCATTCACCTGTGCTTCCTGCGCGCTATCGCTCGCCAACGCGTCACCATGCGACAACGCACCATCGCTCACCTGCGCGTCAGCATTCGCCAGCTCTCCACCGATCGCCTGTTGATTTACGTCGCCTGCGACCTTCCTCGCCCACGACCTTCCTCGCCCACGCGGCAACGCATTCCCTCGCCATCGCGCCAACGCATTCGTTCGCCGACTCGGGCACGCGCTCGTTCACCTGTACACCCTCGCGCCCACTCGCCTGCGCGCCCGCTCGCCCGCGCGATCATTCGCGGCGAATTTCGCAGCCAGTGGTAGCAGCAGGAACGCGTGTTCTTAGACAGCGCTCGGGATCGCCTCCATCCAAACGCAGGACTATAGTGCTGGACAGGGAAGACACTGCGGAGAGGTTAGTACATCATTCTTCCCCCCCCTTCTTTTCAGGCAGGTACTGTGGTGTCCACTCCAAAGGATCACCCGATCCCTTTCCCTCCAGCGAGGATTTCGGACTCTGTGTCCGTGGAGCAACAGACTTGGTTTGGTCCTCTGATGCGGGCGTTAGTGAGGGTAATGAAACCAGCACTCACTGATCAGGGCAACAAACCAACGGCTGCCTCTCCTACGCTGAAGAGAAAGAGAGGAGTGGACTACGTGGTGACTTCCCCCAGGGCAAAGTTGGTTCCCAAGAGGTCTGTCGCGAAGCCCCCTTCTCCTGCTTGAGCGTTTTCTCCTTCTCCCGTGGACGAAGCTTTTCCGTCCTCGGGTGAGTCCAGTGAAGCGGTAGTCTTCCCCTCGGCACCAAGGGGGGAGACTTCGCTTCATGGAGGAGAATCGTCTCGTGAGGAAGGGACTCCTCGAACCTCTTTGTTGGGATCCTGTATCCCTCCCAGGAGGGAATCCAAGGACTCCAAGACCGTCCCGAAATCATCTTCGAGGATTCGCCAGGAACCCGCGGCGCCCCGGGGGAACGTCCACGCTTCACCCCAGGAAGAGACTCCGGGGACAGGAGACTTAGCTGCCAGCCCGCAAGGAGGAGATCAGCAGGAATCCGAACATGCCTTCTAGCAGGTCCTGAGCCTGATAAGGCATCTTAATGGGCTTATGGACCCCGTGATCGCCCCACGTGAAGGCAAGGACACTATCTTGGACGAAGTGTTTGACGTTCGGAGGGCCAACGCTCAGCTCGCGATTCTTCCCTCCTCCAGTCGTTCCTCTGCCGGGAACAAGCTCATCCCTCCTCCTCGTCTTCAGCAGAGGAGGTATTTCGAGATCTTGGGTGAGTCCAGCCTCGCTCTTCCTCTCCATCACTCCGTGGAGGAGCTGGCGAAGGGAGTTCCCCTTGAGAAGCTCTCTGCCCGGCAGGTGTCGTTCTCGGCGGCAGATATCCTTAGCCATGAGAAAGTCGCGAAGTGTGCCATGCAGGCCACTTCGTGGCTGGACTTTTGGCTAGGAACTCTGGGCATCCTATTGCGCTCTGAGGACTTGTCCAAGGAGACCAAGAGGAAGGCCCTGGAGACCTTCTTACTCTCGGGCACCCGCTCCATCGAGTTTTTGGCGCACCAGGTTACCACCCTGTGGGCCAACTCGGTGTTGAAGCGGCGTGATGCTGTGACCGAGAGATTCCATCCGAAGGTCCCCGCCGTGGATGTTTGCAGGCTCAGACATGCTTCCCTTCTGGGGGAGAACCTGTTTGAGCCTCAGGACATGGAGCGAACGGCTGAGAGGTGGAGAAAATCCAGCACGGACTCCCTCCTCCATAGGGCCCTTACAGCTCGGCCCTATAAGCCTCCAGCTCCGCCGCAACAGCAGCAGCAGCCTTGTAAGGCTCCGAAGCAGGCACCGGCAGTTAAGAAGGTGGTGTCTAAGCCCCAGCCCTTTCCAGCCAAGGTCAAGAGGGGCGGTAAGTCCTCCAGGGGAGGCAAGACTCCTAGGGGTGGCGGCCGCGGCCGCAAGCCCTAGGGGTGGCGGTCCCCCTGTGTGTCCACCTGTGGGGGGATGCCTTCAGCGTTGCGTCCGCAGGTGGCTGCAACACAGGGCCGATGCTTGGACGGTCTCAGTGATCGTCCAAGGCTATCGCGTCCCGTTCACAACATCTCAACCTCCCCTGACAGCGAATCCAGTGTCGTTGAGCTCCTATGCCACGGGGTCGGCAAAGGGGCTGGCCCTTCGGGCCGAAGTCAAGACCATGCTAGAGAAGGTTGCTCTCCAGGAGGTCGTCGACGGCTCCCCAGGCTTCTTCTGTCGACTCTTTCTTGTAAAGAAGGCGTCTGGAGGCTGGAGACCCGTCATCGACCTCTCAGCTCTGAACGGGTTTGTCAAGCAAACCCGGTTCAGTATGGAGACAGCAGACACGGTCAGACTTGCGGTGAGACCACAAGACTTCATGTGCACACTGGATCTAAAGGACGCGTACTTCCAGATCCCAATCCATTCGTCTTCCAGGAAGTACCTGAGATTCTGCCTAGACAACAAGATCTACCAGTTCAAGGTGCTGTGTTTCGGTCTCTCCACAGCTCCTCAGGTGTTCACCAGAGTGTTCACCCTGATTTCATCTTGAGCGCACAGGAACGGTATTCGTCTCCTTCGTTATCTGGACGACTGACTGATCCTAGCAGACTCGGAGTTGACCCTTCTTCGGCACCGAGACAGGCTTCTGGATCTTTGCCAGGATCTAGGGATCGTGGTAAACTTCGAGAAGTCCTCTCTGCAGCCGTCCCAACGACTGGTTTATCTAGGCATGCTAATAGACACCAATCTCCACAAAGCCTTTCCATCAGACGACTGGATAGCAAGGCTGAGGAGGGTGGCGGAACCCTTCCTCAGGCGAGAAGAGCTCCCCGCCCAGTCGTGGTTGCGTCTCTTAGGTCACCTATCCTCCCTGGCCCGTCTGGTTCCAAACAGCCGCCTCAGGATGAGATCCCTACAGTGGCGGCTCAAGTCCCGGTGGAATCAAGGATCCGATTCTCCGGACATTCTGATCCCGATGGGGTCTTTGGAATGGACGGACTTGCGGAAGGGAGTGAGTCTTCTCGTCCTCCCCCCGGAATTGACTCTGTTTTCGGACGCGTCAAAAGAAGGGTTGGGGGGCGCACGTTCTGAACCAGAGGGCCTCAGGCCTTTGGTCAGAATCAGAAAAGTGCCTACACATCAACCTGCTAGAATTGAAGGCTGTCTTTCTGGCTCTTCAGCAGTTCCAACGGTCCCTGGCGGGTCACTCCGTGGTGGTGATGAGTGACAACACCACGGTAGTGGCTTATATCAACAAGCAGGGAGGCACTTTTTCGCAGCAGCTATCCCATATTGCAATAGAGACTCTTGAGGTGGATCGAAATCCACTCGATAACACTATCTGCTCGCTTCATTCTTGGCAAGAGGAATTTGCTCGCCGACAGTCTGAGCAGGGCCTCGCAGATAGTGAGTACCGAGTGGTTTTTGGATCCTCAGATAGCCAACAAAGTCCTGACTTTGTGGGGTTCCCCGACTGTGGACTAGTTCGCGACAGCGTTGAACTTCAAGCTGCCCCTGTACTGCTCCCCAGTCCCGGACCCCAAGGCACTCTGGCAAGATGCTTTCCAGCAACGGTGGGACAACATCGACGTGTACGCCTTCCCACCGTTCTGTCTGATGAGAAGGGTGCTCAACAGGACCAGACTATCGGTCAACTGTTCGATGACTCTGATAGCTCCGCTATGGCATCACGCGGAATGGTTCCCGGACCTTCTGCAGCTCCTGACGGAGCTCCCGAGGGAACTTCCTCCACGACACGAGCTTCTCAGACAACCCCACTCCGGCGTCCCTCACAAAGCCGTGGCCTCGCTTCGGCTTCACGCCTGGAGACTATCCAGTGTCTCCTCGCGGAGAGAGGCTTTTCGCAACAGGTTGCGGAGAGAATGTCTCGGCACCTGCGAAGGTCCTCTGAGGGAGTCTACCAAGCAAAGTGGAGAGTCTTTTGTGGTTGGTGTCGTGGGAGGGGTATCTCTCCACTCGATGCCACTATTCCAGCAATAGCGGACTTCCTCGTTTATCTGCGGGAAGAAATGCGCCTTTCTGTCTCGGCAGTGAAAGGCTATCGCTCAGCCTTAAGTTTGGCCTTCAGGCTGAAGGGCGTGGATATTTCTTCATCGCTAGAACTCTCTTTACTCATACGTAGCTATGAGCTTACCTGCCCCCAGTCGGAAGTGAGACCTCCTCCTTGGAACGTGGTTCGAGTCCTCAAGTCTATTAAGAGACCTCCCTTCGAACCATTACGCCAGGCCTTCGATCGCCACCTGTCTTGGAAGATGGCTTTCCTACTCGCTTTGGCTTCGGCCAAGCAGGTTAGTGAACTTCATGGTCTCTCGTACGACATCGCACATTCAAGGGGATGTTGGGAGGTAACGTTCAGGTTCGTCCCTGAGTTTGTTGCCAAGACTCAGAATCCTGGAGTGCCGGATCCTCGCTTCGACTCTTTCAGGATCGCGAGTCTCCGTTCTGTAACAAGCGACCCAGACCAGCTGCTACTATGTCCATTGAGGTGTCTGAGGCACTACTTGAAGAGAACGGCTGCAGTCCGTCCTCAAGTGCGAGCTTTGTTTGTGAGCACAGGCAGGACTAAGAGGAGGGTCACCAGGAACACCATCTCAGCTTGGATTCGAAGGGTTATCCACCATGTCTTGAATCCGGACCCTCCTCCGTCACGTCGCCCTTGGGCACACGATGTCAGGGTTATTGCTACATCTCTGCCCTTCAAGAGAAACTTCTCTGTGACGCAGGTACTTCAAGCTGGGGTCTGGAAGCGTCAGACGACCTTCACAGCCCACTACCTGCAAGACGTGACCCACAGGAGCCTCGATACGTTTTCTATCGGCCCTGTGGTGGCTGCACAACAGCTGGTCTAACCTCAGGCTCCTTTTTGGACAAGTAGCAGTAGGTTGAGGGCGTTGTTACCCGGTCTTAGTCTGCGTGAATGAAAGAGTATGTCTGACCCTTACTTCTTTCTTCATTCTCCCCTCTCTTGGGGAAGCAGTATCCTGGTCTTCGCATAGCTGACCTCGACCTCTGCAGGTAACCCATGCTTCTTTGTGCTCCTAGTATTAAACTTAATACTGTTGCGTCTCCCATACCCTGACGAGGTGGTATTGGGAACGTCCTATCCTAGAATTCCTATCTGAAGGTCTCAAGGTCAACTTCATAGGACTAGTCACACTCTCCTCCACACACTGCTTATGTAGGCCACTCGTTCCTAGCGATGCTAGGAACTTGTGAGGTACAGGGGCTCCTTTTCTGTAGTGCTGCTCACTGAGGGATTGAGCCCCCGGGCAAGCCGAAGTCAGTAAGGCTGGGGACTTTCCACCCTTCCTAAGGGGTAAGTCACCCAATGTAAATAGCGTGGTTTGTATTTCGGTTACGGAACAAATGACAAATTCGAAGATGATTTGTATTTTTCCTAACCATACAAACCTTAGCTATTTACACATATGTGCCCGCCATCCCTGACCCCCAAGTCAAGTCTTACCTCTAAGTGAAGTGAAGCAAGTCACCGGTGTGTGGAGGGGGGAGGGGTAGCAAGCTACCCTTCCCCTACCCCCCGCTAACTAGCGCGGGGGTAATTAACCCTCGTTAAAACTATTGGCTCGTCATTTCAGCTGCGCTAAAAGGTAAACCCCAATGTAAATAGCTAAGGTTTGTATGGTTAGGAAAAATACAAATTATCTTCGAATTTGTCATTTTTGCTTTTCCTTTGACATAGTGTGTGAAGTTGGCCTCTGCGATGCGTAAGTGTCCTGGATTACCTGACCGTCTTTGTGGCACGTATATGTCGGCGGTCGAAACGGACCCCCACACCTTGTGTCCTTATTGCAGGGGCCAGCGGTGTGATAAAGATAATGTGTGTGGTGAGTGTAGGGAGTGGTCTACCTCCCAGTGGGAGAGGTTTTCCCGGCGCTGGAAGAAGAAGTCTAGACGGGATATTTCTCTTTTAAAGGTTCCTTTGATAAGAGAAAATCCCAAGGACTCTTCTTCCGTAGCCCAAACCTCCTCCGAAGCTCCCACTCGATCGGTTTCTCCCGAGAAACCGTTGAGTGGTAGCATAGGCCGTAGTTCTGTTGACCGATCCCGGGGTGTGGGAGAGAGAGTTGCCTCCCATAGTGAGGCAGTTCCTCCTCCTGCCCTAGGGGAGGATATTGATGTAACTGTATCTAATAATGATTTGTTGCAACTTTTGGCTTCTTTGGGGCTTCAGGGTTCGCCCTCCAAGGAAGCCTTGTTTGACATGATCAGGTTGGGGGCAGCTGTCAAACAATCGCCGTCTTTAGCAGAGGTTGATCCTCGGTCTATTGTCGACATTGTTGTGGCAGAGGCTTCCGATGAATTATATCAAACCTCTGCTCCTGCTGTTCCTGATGTAGCTGAAGGTTTAGTTCCCCCCTCCGAACATCCTTCAAGGGAGGAACTAAGTCCAACGGTCTCTCTTGCCGGTGATTCTCCCCCTCAGGGGAGTTCACTCACAGAGACTCCTCTTCGGAGGACTGCTGATGGTCAGCCCGCTAACCCTCGGCCCCCAGAGGGCGTATAAGGCGTAAAGCTCGCCTTCCTCTTCGCCGTAGAGGCCTTCCTTCACCTCACAAGGGTGTTAGGAGGCGCCTCTTCGGTTCATCATCACCGCAGTCCTCCGCAGAAGAACCTCGCTGTCGTTCGCCGACCCTGCCAGCTACATCCCTGGACCTCTCCGCAGATCGTTCGCGATCTCCTTCGGTGGAAGGTCGTCCTTACAAAGGGCACGCCGACCTTCCGCCCACCAGACCTGCTGACCTGCCGTCTCCGTTCCTGGCTGCCGATGTGCTGTGGGCGCCTACTCATCCCGTTGTAAAACGGGCAACGGTCCCTTCGGGGCACAAAGGGCTTGCGCACAAAACTGTGCCCAAGTCCCTTATGTGCCAGGTACCCCCTGCGCGCCAACGATCTCCTGCGCGCCTGCGCGCACCTGCAGATGTTCCTGTCATAGCACGCCAGCACTCACCTGCGCGCTTGCGCTCACATGCAGATGTTCCTGTTACTACGCGCCAGGCTTTCCTGCACGCCAACGACCACCTGCGTGCCCACGCGCACCTGCAGCTGTTCCTGCCATAGTGCGCCAGCGCTCACCTGCAGCTGTTCCTGCCATAGTGCGCCAGCGCTCACCTGCAGCTGTTCCTGCCATAGTGCGCCAGCGCTAACCTGCGCGCAAGTGCTCGCCTGCAGAAGTTCCTGTTATAGCGCACCAGCGCTCACCTGCGCGCCAGCGCACATCGAAGGATGTTCCTGAGATAGCGCACAGGCGCTCACCGGTACTCCAGCGCACTACTGCGCGCCCTCTTCCTGATGTGCGCCATGCGCACCCATGTTCTCCTGCGTGCCAGCGCTCACCTACGTGCTATTGCTCACAGTCTCCAATGCGCACCCACGAGGTTGCGCAAGAAGGTGGCAGCAACTCGGGGCCGATTCCTGGACGATTTCCGTAATCAGTCAGGGATATCGCGTCCCGTTCACGACATCTCTACCTCTCCTGACAGCGAATTCAGTGTCGTTCAGCTCCCTTGCCATGGGATCGTCAAGGGAGCAAGCCCTTCGGGCAGAAGTTGAAACCATGTTGAAGAAGGACGCTCTCCAAGAGGTAGTCGACGGGTCCCCAGGCTTCTTCAGTCGACTCTTTCTTGTAAAGAAGGCGTCTGGAGGCTGGAGACCAGTCATCGACCTCTCAGCTCTGAACAGGTTTGTCAAGCAAACCCCGTTCAACATGGAGACGGCAGACACGGTCAGACTTGCAGTGAGACCGCAAGACTTCATGTGTACACTGGACCTGAAGGACGCGTACTTCCAGATCCCAGTCCATCCGTCTTCAAGGAAGTACTGAAGATTCTGCCTAGACAACAAGGTGTACCAGTTCAAGGTGCTGTGTTTCGGTCTCTCCACAGCACCACAGGTTTTCACCAGAGTGTTCACCCTAATATCGTCGTGGGCACACAGGATCGGCATCCGTCTCCTCCGTTATCTGGACGACTGGCTGATCCTAGCAGACTCAGTTTCAGCCCTTCTTCGACACCGAGACAAACTTCTGAGACTTTGCCAAGATCTAGGGATCATGGTAAACCTCGAGAAGTCTTCTCTGCTTCCCACTCAAAGACTGGTATATCTAGGCTTGATCATAGACACCAATCTCCACAAAGCCTTCCCATCAGACGGCAGGATAGCAAGGCTGAGGAGGGTCGCGAGTCCTCTCCTCAGACGAGAAGAGCTTCCAGCCCAATCGTGGTTACGTCTCCTCGGTCACCTCTCATCCCTGGCCCGTCTAGTTCCCAATGGTCGCCTCAGAATGAGATCTCTCCAGTGACGACTCAAGTCCCGGAGGAATCAGGGTCACGATTCCCCGGACGTCATGATCCCTATGGGTCCTGCGGAACAGACGGACCTTCATTGGTGGCTGGCAGACGAGAACCTACGAAGGGGAGTGGATCTTCTCGTCCTCCCCCCGGATTTGATGCTGTTTTCGGACGCCTCACAGAAGGGGTGGGGGCCCACGTTCTGAACCACAGGACCTCGGGCCTGTGGTCAGAATCAGAAAAGTGCCTCCATATAAATCTGCTAGAAATGAAGGCCGTATTCCTGGCCCTTCAACAGTTCCAACAATACCTGGCGGGTCACTCATCACCACTACAGTAGTAGCTTACATCAACAAGCAAGGAGGTACCTTTTCAGAGCAGCTATCCCATCTCACAGTAGAGGTACTGAGATGGACCGAAATCCACTTGATTCCACTATCGGCTTGCTTCATTCCAGGCAAGAGGAATGTGCTCGCCGACAGTCTGAGCAGAGCGTCTCAGATAGTGAGTACCGAGTGGTGTTTGGATCATCTAGTAGCCAACAAAGTCCTGACTTTGTGGGGTTCCCCGACTGTGGATCTGTTCGCTACAGCGCTGAACTTCAAGCTGCCCCTGTACTGCTCCCCAGTCCCGGACCCCAAGGCACTCTGGCAAGATGCTTTCCAGCAACGGTGGGACAACATCGACGTGTACGCCTTCCCACCGTTCTGTCTGATGAGGAGGGTGCTCCACAAGACCAGAATATCGGTCAATCTCTCAATGACCCTTATAGCTCCGCTGTGGCATCACGCGGAATGGTTTCCAGACCTTCTACAACTCCTAACGGAGCTTCCGAGAGAACTCCCTCCACGACACGAGCTACTCAAACAACCACACGCCAACATCTTTCACAAAGCCGTAGCTTTGCTTCGACTTCACGCCTGGAGACTATCCAGCATCTCCTCACTGAGAGAGGATTTTCGCAACAAGTTGCGAACAGGATGTCTGGACACCAGCGAAGGTCATCCGCAGGGATGCAGGGATCTACCTGGGAAAGTGGAGAGTTTTCTGTGGTTGGTGTCGTGGAAGGTGTATCTCTCCACTCGATGCCACTATTCCAACAATAGCGGAGTTCCTCATGTATTTGCGGGAAGAAATGCGCCTTTCAGTCTCGGCAGTGAAAGGCTATCGCTCAGCCTTAAGTCTAGCCTTCAGGCTCAAAGGAGTGGACATTTCTTCCTCGCTGGAACTTTCCCTACTCATACGAAGTTATGAACTTACCTGCCCTCAGTCAGAAGTGAGACCTCCTCCACGGAACGTGGTTCGAGTTCTCAGGTCTCTTAAGAGACCTCCCTACGAACCATTACGCCAGGCTTCAGATCGCCACCTAACTTGGAAGACGGTGTTCCTACTAGCTTTGGCCTCGGCCAAGCGAGTCAGTGAACTTCATGGTCTCTCGTATGACATCACCCATTCAAGGGGATGGGGGGAGGTAACGTTCAGATTCATCCCTGAGTTCATTGTTAAGACTCAGAATCCGGGAGTGCCGGATCCTCGGTTCGACTCTTTCCGGATTTCGAGTCTTTGTTCTGTAACAGATGACCCAGACCATCTCCTACTGTGTCTAGTAAGGAGTCTGAGGCTATATCTCAAAAGAACGGCTGCAGTTCGTCCCCAAGTGCTGGCATTGTTTGTGAGCACTGGGAAAACAAAGAGGAGGGTTACCAAGAATACCATCTTGGCTTGGATTCGTAGGGTAATCCATATATCCCTGAATCCTGACCCTCCTCCGTCATGTCGCCCTAGAGCACATGATGTCAGGGGCGTAGCTACGTCCCTGGCCTTCAAGAAGAACTTTTCAGTGACGCAGGTTCTACAAGCAGGGGTTTGAAAGCGTCAGACGACCTTCACAGACCACTACCTGAAAGACGTGACCCTCAGGAGGCTCTATACGTTCTCTATCGGCTATGTGGTGACTGCACAACAGCAGGTTTAAAACCTCAGGCTCCTTAATGGACAAGTAGCAGAAGGTTGAGGGCATTGTAACCCGGTCTTAGTCTGCATGAATGAAAAGGTATGCCTGGCCCTTATTCTTTTCTTCATTCTCCCCTCTCTTGGGGAAAGCAGCATCCTGGGTTCTCTGCACAGCTGACCTTGAACCACTGCAGGTAAACCATGTTCCCCTGTGTTCCTAGTATTAAGTTAATACTGTCACGTCCCCATACCCTGACGAGGTGGTATTGGGAGAGTCCTAGCCTAAGTTTCCTTATAAAGGACTACAGGTTAACTTCCTAGGACGAGTCACACTTTATACCTCCACACACAGCTTACGTAGGCCGCAGCCCTTGCGCAGCAAGGTTCTAGCGAGGTGCAGGGACTCTTTATTGTTGAGTGCTGACACACTCAGATACTGAGTCCCCGGGCAAAGCCAAAAGCCAGTACTGGCTGGGACTTACCACTCTTCCTAAGGGGTGAGTCACCCATATTAAATAGCGTGGTTTGTATGTCAGTTACGGAACAAATGACAAATTCGTAGGTCATTTGTATTTTTCCTAACTATACAAACCTTAGCTATTTAATCAAACTTGCCCGCCAGCCCTATCCCCCGTGAAGTCCTACCTCTAAGCAAAGTGAGCTCAAGCACAGGTTTGTGTGAGTGGGGGAGATAGCAAGCTACCCCCCCTACCCCCCCCCCCCCCCGCTAACTAGCGGTGGGGTAGTAGACCCTTGTTGAAAATGTAATGGCTCGTTATTTCAGCTACACCGAAAGTAATTACCCATATTAAATAGCTAAGATTTGTATAGTTAGGAAAAATACAAATTACCTACGAATTTGTCCTTTTTCCTTATTTCTGTTCCTCACTGGGCTATTTTCCCTTTTGGAGCCCTTGGTCTTATAGCATCCTGCTTTTCCAACTAGGGTTGTAGCTTAGCAAGTAATAATACTGATAAAAATACTGCAATGGCTTCTCTTGAGCTCTACGGATCAGGACATTGGCAGCTGCCGTTGTCCCTTGGGACATTCACTTTCCATTGATTTCTCATTGTTCTGTCTCTGTATACAATCCATTCCACTATTTATAGCGGAGATATATTTGGGCAACGGCTGAAACCAGCCAGAGGACTTTTAAGCAAGGTGTACGAGGTGTAACTATCCACTGTTAGTTAGGTGGGGAACGGGAGTGGGAGTGGGGGGGGGCGGCAGTGGTATACCGTCCACCTAGCTCACACCCGCTGTGGTAGCAATATGTCATTCTCACCCACAAACTGATTTACTCAGTCCCGATTAACAACTGGTCTAGATCTTAAAAACTTTCCCTCTCTCTCTTTCAGAGTGTGCGTACGTGAGGCTCTAGAATGTGGGTTTGTCCTGGCATAGAAGGATGCCGTTGTGGCACCTTTACGTCAATCAGGCGTGGAGACAGATTCTCGCGGCCTTTTGTCCTGCGTGCAAGGGTCACACCTGTTCACAGGCGTCTCCATGTGACGAGTGTAGGTGGCGGAAGGAGGAGGTAAAGGGCGATTCTTCCCCCTTTAAGTTCCTCCTCGAAGGTGAAGAAGCCTTGCCATCTGACTCCTTTGGCTCATTCCTGTCAATCTGACTGTGCTCGATCAGTCTCTGGGGATCAGTTGAGTATGAGCGGGTGGCCCTTTGACCCCTGGACTCACTTTACAATTCTGAAGTCTTCGTTGCTTCCCTTAGAGAAGGAACACTGACTTCGGCTGTGTGGGAGTCTCCGCTGATGCAGCGCGTCAGCACTTGTCCTTCCTTAGCGCTTGTGGGTTCCATGCAAGAGTGTCTCGTGTTTCTGGCTATAGCAACCAAAGCGTCTGATCCCCCTAGATTCGCTATGCTTCGACGGACGAACGTGAGCAAATGCGGATGAGTGCCCCTTGGAGTTACCCGTCAGGCGATCCGGGCTGTGGTTCAATTCCGATCAGTGCCACATAACCTCCTGGAAATGAGGGCAGCTCTTTTAGCTCACCAGCATTTTTAACAGCTTCCCTTTCAGGTCACTCTGTGGTGTTGATGAGTGACAACGCAACGGTAGTGGCATACTTGAACAAACGAGGTACTTTTTCATGGTAGCTTTGCCATCTAGCTATGGAAATTCTGTGCTGTACGGAAGAGAATTCGATCTTCCTGTCAGCCCGGTTCATACCAGACAAAAAGAACATTCTAGCCAACAGTTTGAGCAGGAAATTCAGATAGTTGATTCTGTGTGGTACATTCTAGCCAACAGTTTGAGCAGGAAAACTCAGATAGTTGATTCTGAGTGGTCTTAACATCCTCATTCAGCCAACAAAGTCCTGACTTTGTGTTTGCCGATAACAGAACTGTTTTCTACGTCTGCACTGCAAGCTGCCGGTTTACTGTTCTCTAGTACCAGACCCACAGACACCCTCCTAACATACGTGGGACAAATATCTACGCAGTTCCCCCACTGCAACAAGGTAAGGTTATCTCAAAACCTCTCAATGACACTGGTGGCACCACTGGCAGCAAGCAGAATGGTACCCAGACAGTCGGCTTCTGCTGATGGAGGCTCCAAGGGAGCTGCCACCCCATCACCACCTACTATGGCAACCACATCGGGAGCAGTTGCCTCCCTACGACTTCACTCCTGGAGGTTATCCAGCTTCTCTTCTCTCAAGGAGGGTTTTCGCACGCTGTGGCGAAACGGATGTCTGGGTACTTCACGAAGTCGTTTATTGCCGTCTCCCCGGAGAAGTGGTCAATCTTTTCTGGTTGGTGTCGTGGACGGTGTGTCTTTCTTCTCACTGCCACAATCCCCTTGATAGTGTAGTTTTTGTTATATCTCGATGGAGGAAAAAGCTCCAGCTCACTCTTGGTGCTTAAAAGGCTATTAGTCAGTCTTGAGCAATGTCTTTAAACTGAATGGGGTCGACATTTCCTCCTCAGTGGATTTGTCCTTACTTATGTGGAGTTTCCAGCTTACCTTCCCTCAGTTGGAAGTAAGACCACCTCCCTGTATCAGATCGAGACTGGACTCTAAAGATGGTCTTCCTTCTCGCTCTTGCCTCTGCCAAGAGGGTCAGCGAGTCGCATGCTCTCTCCTACAACATCACCCATTCAAGATGGTGCAAGTAACATTCGGCTTCGTCCCCAAGTTTGTTGCTCAGAATCCGGGCGTAGCAAACTCTGGTTTCTGGGCCTTCCTTATTTCGAGCTGTTACTATGTCCTGTGAGAGTGCTGAGGTGCTATCTCAAGCGCACAAAAAGAGCTCGCCCACAAGTCAAGCGTCTGCTTTTACGAGCAGGGTTAAGAGGAGATTCACTAAGAACACAGACTCGTCCTGGATTCGGCAGGTTATTGACCGTGCTCTCGCCCTTCACCCCGTCAGAGAGAAACTTCTACATGGCTTTTTGCTTCAAACGGGCGTGTGGCCAAGGCAAACGACTTTCACTGCTCATGACTTGCAAGCCGTAGCCCACAGGAACCTAGATACTTTTTCTCTGGGTCTTATGGTGGCTGCTCTACAGCTCCCTCAGAGATCTAGTAGCAGTCGATTGAGGGCAGATGTTACCTGTTGTTAGCCGGAGAGGAATGGACAGAATGACTGGTCTTCTTTCATCTTTCCCCTCTCATGGGGCACAACATCCGAAAGACCGTAAGCTGACCTCCCTCCAACTGCAGGTAAGTTTGGCAAGGTCTAGGTTAAGTTTGGATAATAAAAACTTGCTCCCTACACTTACCCGTTCAAGTCATTGTCTTGTTTCCACTCAGGCTGTCAACTCTCCAGCTTTGAGCTCGGGTTTGTACCCTAGGTCAAGTTTTCCAGCCAGTTGGAAAGCGGACTAGCTCCCACCTAAGGGTGAGTCTCCGTAGTAAAGAACGAATTGTTTGTGTTTATGTAGGAACAAACGACAAATTCGGAAGTCGTTTGTATTTTTCCCAACCATACAAACCAGATTTCTTTACACATACTTGTCCTGCCATCACCTCCCCAAGAAGTCCCGCCTGTTGAGGTTTATGACAAGTTTCCAGCTCATACCAAAACATATATCCATGGTAGTAGGTTGACCAGGGCACCAACCACCCGTTGAGATACTACCCTAGAGAGTTATGGGGTACTTTGACTGGCCAGACAGTACTACATTTGATCCTTCTCTGTGGTTACGGTTCACTTTCCCTTTGCCTACACATGCACCGAATAGTCTGGCCTATTCTTTTTAGATTCTCCTCTGTCCTCATACACCTGACAACACTGAGATTACTAAACAATTCTTCTTCACCAAAGGGGTTAACTACTGCACTATAATTATTCAGTGGCCACTTTCCTCTTGTTAAGGGTAGAAGAGACTCTTTAGCTATGGTCAGCAGCTCTTCTTGGAGGGCACTCCAAAATCAAACCATTGTTCTCTAGTCATGGTTAGTGGCATAGCCTCTGTACCATGGTCTTCCCCTGTCTTGACTTAGATTTATCTTGCTTGAGGGTACACTTGGGCACGTTATACTATCTAATTTCTCTTCCTCTTGTTTTGTTATAGTTTTTATAGTTTATACAGGAAATATTTAATGTTACTGTTAAAATATTTTATTTTTCCTCGTTTCCTTTCCTCACTGGGCTTCTTTTCCTTGTTGGGGTCCTTGGGCGTATAGAATCCTGCTTTTCCAACTAGAGTTGTAGCTTAGCAATTAATTATAATAATAATAATAGAACTCAGGTTTTGTATAGCTAGGAAAAATACAAATAACTTGTTAATAAGTTATATTACTTTAAAAATCCCTTGATATTACTGTCATGTACTTTGATAAACTTAACACTTCATGTGGGATATCTTGTGGGAAAAAAATGATAACACTTCATGTGGGATATCTTGTGGGAAAAAAATTATTCATGAAGATAAAGAGTTTCTTATGTTGCACCAAGTTTGTCTTTATTTCAATAGCAATATTTTGTTGCTACTTTCTTGGCTTATATTCTTCTCTTGCTGCTCTAACAGGGGCGACCTAGTCGATGTCTTTCTCCACCGGGAAGCTGTGTACGGTGTGTCTGTGAATCCCACGCTGGATTCGGTTTTTGCGAGCGCCGGTGAAGACGGACAGATCTTGATGTACGACATGCGAGAATCGCCAGCGTCAGGTTAGTTAATTAGTGTTTTTTATTTTCTTTAATTTTCAGACCATTGCTTTTAACCCAGCACATCTCGTCCAAGAGCCTTACCACGTTGAAAACGCTGCTTCACGTCCAATCAGGGAAGTTAAGCAACGTTGGGTCTGGTCAGTACTAGGATGGATGACTGCGTAGACTCCATTTGCTCTTTGGTAGAGCGATTTAGTTTAAGCCTTTGGAGTTTTTATGATCTTGTCTAACTTATTCTTGAACTCGTTTACCTAAGTGTTACTGTTTACTTCATCCGCTGGAAGTCTATTCCAGTTTGTATCCGTTAACCTATGGACTGATTTGTGCTAAGTGTGAATAGATTGTTGTAATCTACATTTGTTACTCCTTTAAGAATTTTGAATGCCTTTATTAACTGGTCCCCCTAGTCATTGAGTTCATAGATCAAATAAGTTCGAACGTTCCATCCTCGGTCTATATCCAAATTGCCTTAGTGTTGGAACTAGTTTGATGGTATCAGCTTGTACTGCTTCAAGTCTATTTATATCCTTCTGAATACTTTGAGCTCAGAATTGGACACCATATTCTATATAGGGCCTTACTAGTAATGTGTACAGCTGTAGTACAGCGTCTTTGTTTCTGTATTAGAATTTGTGCTTTCTTTTGAGCTTATATGCTCTCTGTTAGTTTAGGAAAAAAATGCAATTGACTGTGAGTGTGCTGCTCCTACTTCCCTGCCGAGTTTTGAAGAAAATAATGATGATTTCATTTTGATTTCAGATCCTGTCTGCTTAGCTCGATACCACGATGCCTTTCACTCTGTCCAGTTCCATCCGTCAGAGCCAACGTTTATTGTCACGGCGAATTCCAGGGAAGGCGTGTCCCTCTGGGATGTTCGTAAACCAAAAGTGTAAGGATTTATTAACTCTCTCTCTCTCTCTCTCTCTCTCTCTCTCTCTCTCTCTCTCTCTCTCTCTCTCTCTCTCTCTCTCTCATACTTTGATATTTGTATCCTGTATATTATTATTGTTTCCCAGTTATTTCTCTCTCTCTCACTCTCATACCTTGATATATTTATACTGTATATTATTAATGTTCCCAACTTATTTCTCTCTCTCTCTCTCTCTCTCTCTCTCTCTCTCTCTCTCTCTCTCTCTCTCTCTCTCATCTCTCATATCTTTGATATATTATGTTTATTGTATATTATTATTAATGTTTCCAAGTTATTTCACCCCAATTTTGAAGACGACAGCAGAAACGAATATCATTTCTCTTTCTGTTTTAAATTCCAGACCGGTCCTAAGGTACGGCGAGAAGCAGTGTGCGCAGTCGTCCATGTGTGCCAAATTTAACCGGATGGGGACGCAGATTGTGGCCCTCAGGAGAAGGTTACCCCCCATTCTCTACGACACTCAGTATTCCAAACCGGTCTCGGAGGTTAGTGGGATTCTTGGGTCTTCACTATGCCATAACAAACTTTGCTTGACCTTTTATAGGAATAGTATGTTTCCCTGATTAGTGCTTTCTCTCTCTCTCTCTCTCTCTCTCTCTCTCTCTCTCTTCTCTCTCTCTCTCTCTCTCTCTCTCTCTCTCTCTCTCTCTAACCGCCACAATATGTGTGTTTTTTCACACGTACAAATACTTGAAATACAAGGCAATAGAAATATGTAGCGAAATGATAAATACATGAAATTGTAGCTCTTAGGGAGCGGAACAAATATATACAGTTAGCCACAGTGTGGCGAAAGGAGAATTTAAATGAAATGGAGAATTCGATGAGAATGCTGGACGACGGAGGGAGCGATGTCCTTACAATACAAACACAAATCCAAGTGAAAATAACAAAGATAAGATACAGAAATACTCTAATCCAGTGGTTCTCAAACTATGGGTCGCGAGATCAATTTTGATGGGTCGCAGGGACACAGGAACATTATCATGCTTTCAGTGTTTCAGTGTATTTCAGTTGCTTAATTGAATTATTCTTCTTTAACCACAAATTACTTTTGTTATGTATGTTCATCTTCCCCCCACCTCCCTCCTCCTGGGCCCCATGTAATGGTGAAAAGCTGTACACATTATTTTTTTTCCAAAATAAAGTGTATATATCATTGCATGTTTTCTTTCTCTTCACTTTACTCTGGGTCGCGAAGGAATGAAATGTTTCAAATAGGGTCGCTCATGAAAAAGTTTGAGAACCACTGCTCTAATCAAACAATATTATATTTAATGCATTAAGCAAAATGATATTTGCAATAACTTCCTATTTATTTCATATGTAACACGGGACTATTTGTTGTCTCTGAAATCATAGGCACAGGATTCAGGTTAGACTTTTACCCTAAGCCAAAAATTTAAGAAATTTTGCCTTACAAAACAACTTCTTGGAACCTATTAAGTTTATAAATTGAGGACGACCCTCTGTACAGTAGTGGATCATTATGACCAGTGGGGTCAAACTTGGATTTGATTTTTCAATTTATTAACCCTTTTACCACCAGGCTATTTGGAAATTTCCAACCCTTAACCCCCAGGGGTTCATTCTTTTCAAGCACATTTTGCAGTATAATTTTTTTAAATTGCTCTAACAGCCTTAATTTTTGTCGTAGAGAGGTCAGGTTGGTCTCATTCTTTTGGAAAGTGCCTGAAGTTTCTCAAGAATTATAAAAAATATGCAAAAAAAAAAATGTAAATAGCAGTTTTTTGCAAGGACGTACCGGTACATCCATGGGGGTAAAGGGATGAGTTTTGTGAAACGTACCAGTACGTCCTTTGGAGGTAAAAAGGTTTATAATAGAACAAGCCATGTTTATTAAATTTAAAAAGTGACTTGAAAATGTATTGTAGCAGCCAAATGGAAATTAATATCGTTCTTTGAATGGTTGACAGTTTGATGCCGAACATTACTACAATTCCTGTACGATGAAGAGCTGCTGTTTTGCTGGCGATAGGGACCAGTTCATCTTGTCTGGGTCGGATGACTTCAACCTGTATATGTGGAAGATTCCCCAAAGCAAACGTAAGTCACTCTTATTAGAATTTCTTAGAGCAAAAGCAATAAGTAATATTAGAACTTGTATTTTTTCCGTAACCGAAATACAAACCACACTATTTACATTGGGTTTACCTTTTAGCGCAGCAGAAATGGCGAGCCATTAGAATTTAACGAGAGTGTATTACCCCTGCGCTAGTTAGCGGGGGGATAGGGGAGTGGTAGCTAGCTACCCCCCCCCCCCCCCCCCCATACACACACACACACACAGGTGAATGCTCACTTTCACTTTTGGCTCGGACCGGGACAGATGTCTCTGTCTTGGTCCTCGCTTGGCAGCCATTGTTTGTTTTGTCTTTACTTAATCGCTTACTTTTCTTTTACTCAATATATATGTAAACATGTTTTCATGTTTGTATATATATTTGAGTATAGAAATCAGTAATTTTCCTTTTCAGAGTTGTGTGTGTAGTGCACGATATCTCCGTGGAGTCCTCGGCAGTTAGGCCACCACGGCATAATTTTATGGGTTGCGATCGAGTTTGACTTCGGTTTCTCTCTCTCTCTCTCTCTCTCTCTCTCTCTCTCTCTCTCTCTCTCTTGAGGCCGTTCACCCTTTTACTACGTTTTACTACGCCCTTGTAGCTTCCTTCCCGTGTGGGGGGGTTGCTACGCCGTATGTTTTGTCTCAATTAGTTTATGAATCTAATTGTAGTTGTTAATTTTTCAGCTTGTAGAACGATTCCTTTCGGGGTTTTCGTTCTTTCTTTAGTGTTCATTCATTTTTAAATTACATAATTACATAGTTTCATAATTATA
This sequence comes from Palaemon carinicauda, assembly GCF_036898095.1. Taxonomy (NCBI): domain Eukaryota; kingdom Metazoa; phylum Arthropoda; class Malacostraca; order Decapoda; family Palaemonidae; genus Palaemon; species Palaemon carinicauda. Next base: position 11,435,615 of record NC_090767.1, read on the forward strand.
ATTGTTATAATTCTGTTTTGGTTACAGCTCTCCTTCCGTGAGTGTAAGTGGTTGTGAGGGCACATGCCTGTTGTGTAATTCTTGTTCCTTTCCCTCGGGATTCCTCTTCGAAGCCTTCCCGGGGGAATGAATGTGTACTAATGTTTTTTGTTTTTATTTTTTTACAGTTACCGATCTAGTTCGTTTCTGTAATATGGCTACAGTGTGAGCTGTCTTGTGGAGGCCTGGGGATTCGGCTGTTGCTGCCTCCCCTTTGGATTTTCGTCAGGGGCGTGTCTCCTTCTACTGGAAGTACTCCCGTGACGATTGACAGCTCTCCAGTCCATTTTAGAACTCAGGAGGCTTGCCCCCTTGGGTGGGTAACTTTCCTTCCGAGGGAAGTTTTTCCTGTCCAGGCTTGAGTTTTTCCCCTTTTGGGGGGTTCTTCTCTTGCCTTTTTTTCGTGCGACTATGCTCTTGGTGCTGAGCGGTCACACCTGCAGTTTCGCTCAAGGGGCTGGGCAACTGCAGGAGCTCCTCTTCGGAGAATTGCTCCTTTTAGGTCACTGGCTGACCAGTCTCTTCTACGAAGTGTTTCTCTTTCGTTCGCGAGAGAGTACACTCATAGAGACTCTTCTTCGGAGGATTCTTCTGCTGCTGTTGCTGTTGGCCTCCTTCGCCATAAGGCTCACCGTCCGCCTCGTCGTAAGGGCCTCTCATCTCCCTATAAGGGTGCTAAGAGGCGCCTTTTTGAATCTACATTTGCAGCCTACAACTCCTTCATCCGCCCTGGTGCAGATGGACAGCAGTCTGACCTCGTCTTCCGACGGGCGACGGTCTTCCCAACGGACTACGGTTTTTCCCGACGGACAACGGTCTTCCCGACGGACAACGGTCTTCCCGACGGACAACGGTCTTCCGACGGACATCAGTCTCCCAGCGGACAGGCAACGGTCTTCTGGCCTGCTCCTGCTCAGTGTTAGCGCACAGGCGCTCTCCTGCTCATCAGCGCTTCCTGATCGCTAGCGCGCTCCTGTTCGTCAGCGCGCTCCTGTTCGTCAGCGCTCTCCTGTTTGTCAGCGCTCTCCTGTTCGTCAGCGCTCTCATGATGATTATCTCTGCTGTTCCTGTTGGTTCCTGTTACGCGCCCTGTGCGCCCACGTTCGCCCTCGCGATCTAGAACTTCGGTTCAGGTCTGGGTCAAGGACTCTTCTTCTATGCGCAGGCTTCCACGTGTTGCCTTCTGCTCGTCAGCGATCATCAGCTCGCCAGCGACCTTAGACGCGTCTACGTTCACCTGCTCGCCAGCGATCTCCTACGCGTCAACGATCGCCATCGATCTGCCACGCGTGTCAGTTCCCCTGACCACCATCAGTAGCGATCTAGCGCTCGCCTGCTGTGGACCACAATCTCCGGTAGCTGAGTCTTGCCGTAGATCTTCCTCCTGCTCGCCAGCGCTCACCTTTTCTTCTGTACTTCTGTGCGCCAGCTTTCTTCAATCGCCAGCGCACATCTGCGCGCCCTTCTTTGCCGTGCACCAATGGGCGCCAACGGGTTTCTGACCGTCTAGGATCGCCTGATTAACAGCTGGCTTCAGTGCTCACCTTCCTGATGCACCTGCGCGCCTTCTGTTAGCGCGATGCGCGCTAACCATCACTAGTTTCTCTCACGTTGGCAATCGCCTATGCACCCGCGCCATTCTTCATCTGCTCGCTAGCGTTTTGTTAACGCACCACCGCTCGCCAACTCGCCTTCGCTTGCCAACGCTCCGTCACTCTCCTGCGGGCTATCGCCTCACCAGAACGCGCCACCGCTCCTCAACGCACCATCGGTCTCCGACCGCCTGTACTCACCTGCGCGACCGCACGCCCGCGTGCCTGCACGTCTACGCTCATGCGCGACCGCGCACATGCTCTCCAATGTTCGCCTGCGCGCGAACCAACGGTATTCCATCGCGCGGACGGACAGTGTTCCGTCGCGCGAACCGACGGGGTTCCGTCGCGCGAACCGACGGGGTTCCGTCGCGCGAACCGACGGGGTTCCGTCGCGCGAACCGACGGGGTTCCGTCGCGCGAACCGACGGGGTTCCGTCGCGCGAACCGACGGGGTTCCGTCGCGCGCCGTCGCGCGAACCGACGGGGCTCCGTCGCGCGAACCGACGGGGCTCCGTCGCGCGAACCGACGGGGCTCCGTCGCGCGAACCGACGGGGCTCCGTCGCGCGAACCGACAGGGCTCCGTCGCGCGAACCGACGGGGTTCCGTCGCGCGAACCGACAGTGTTTCTTCGCACGAACGTCGGCTTAATTCTTGCAGTATCCAATGCTCGCCTATGGGTTATCACTCGCCGACCACCAGCTCTCGCCCTTCCTTCCACGCTCGCCCTCCTTCTGCGCTCCTTCGCTCACCTTCGTTTGCGTTCCTGCGTGACCGCGCATGGGCGCTTCCACGTTCGCCCATGCGCAAATCATTGATTTACCAACGCGCGAGCTCCAGGGCGAATGCGACCACGATTCCCATTGGGGTTTTCGCAGCATGGCCAGCCTGGCGAGTTCTTCTGGAGCATATTTCCAGAACACGGCCTCACCCCGTAGACGCAGAGCATGGCACTTGCAAGAATAGGAAGAATCTTCAGGGAGGTCTGAGCAACACTCCTCTTTCCAGAACCTGGGTTAGCCCTTCCCCGTCATTCCCTGGAAGGATTTTTGGCGGGGGGCTTTCCGTTCGAGATTTCTCCATCGGCCAAGGGGTGACTGCTTACCCCTTCCTCTTCTCCACCTCGTGTAGGGGGCTTACCAGGTCCTTTCCCTCCTCGGTTATGGCCCGAGGTTTGGTTCAAGGAAGCTACAGGAAGGTCATGGGTACTTTCCTCCTCTCGGGCTCAGGCACCTTGGCGTTTCGTCGTTAAGTATCTAACTTGTGGGCAAGCTCGATGTTGGACCATCTGGACGCGCTGACCGAGGGCTTCCTTTCGGGTGTCTCATCTGTGGATGTCGACAACCTCAGACACCCTTTCATCCTTGAGAAGAGTTTGTTTGTGCCCAAGGACAGAGACTTAGACAGTGGCTGTGCGGAGGAAGTCGACTTCCGTTTTCACTCCTCCAAGGCGCTTTCTTCCAGACTCTGCAGGGCTCCAGCGCCTTTTTCTTTCAACCATGTCGGCCTAAGTTATCGGCTACGACAACTGAGACAAGGTGTCCAATTGCAGTTTCCTCCTGTCAGGAACAGATGGCACGGGAGGCTCCCCCGGGGGGGGGGCATAGTCCTAAAGGAAGCGGCAGAGTTCACGAACTTTAGGATTGGCACCTCCCCCCCCCTTGCAGGTTTCACGCTGGGAGGATGCTTAAGGTTACTCATCCGGATGACAGCTTCCCGATGCCCATTCCCACACGATCTCTGTGATCAGCCAAGGATATCGCGCCTGCCGTCTCTGTCAGCGAATTCAGTGTCTCTGAACCTCTATGCCATAGGATCGGCAAGAGTTGCCCGTTTGGGCAGAATGATCCATACCTTAGGAGAAGGTCCTCCATAGGATCATCGACGGCTTCACCCCCGGCTTCTTCAGTCGATCCTTTCTTGTAAGGAAGTATCTGAGACGGGAGTTCCGTAGTCAACGTTTCAGCCCTGATCAAGTTTGTCAAACAAACTTCGTCCAGCATAGAACAGCAGAATTGATCAGACTGGTAACGAGGCGACAGGACTCCTTAAACCCTGGATCGGAAGGACGGGTACTTTCAGTTTCCATTCCATCCCATCTTCCAGGGTGCTCGTGGAATTCAGCCTAGACTGCAGCTATTCCTGCTTATGATGCAGTGTGGCAATCCCGCCGTGGCATCGCAGGTTTTTTTTCCTCAGAGAACTCTCCCTGCTTTCCTCATGGCCGCTCAGGTGCAGGCTTCCGCCTCCTTCGCTTTTTGGAGGGGCTGGTCAACTCCGGTAGGCTCAGGTTCGACCTTCTTCAGCTCCGGGACAAGCTTCCGGATGCTTACCATGAGTGTGGGTTCATGGTATTTTGCTAGGAGCCTTCTCTTTCTTCTGCCTCAACATCTGGAGTATCTGACCATGATATTGAGTCAACGGCCTTACCCACGTTGGAAACCCCCGCTTTTCGTCCGTCCAGCGAGGTTAAGCAACGTCGGTTCTGGTCGGTACATGGATGGGTGACCACCTGGGGACGCCAGAATCTGTTGCCACCTCCTCCGAGCCTTCCCCTTCAGTTGACTGTGGCAAGGCTGAGGAGAGTCGCAGTACCTGTTCTCAGTCAAGCAGAGCTTTTCAGCCCTACCTTGGAACGTTTCCTAGTTCTCCTTTCCTCATTGACCCGTCTATAGTTCCGAACGGTTCGCCTCAGGATAAGTTCCATGTGGGGCGGTCCACAGTTCCGGTGGTTTCAGGCAACGATTAACCGGACTTCCTGGCCCCTATGGGACCAGCGGAACTATTAGACCTGCAATGGGTGTTGACCTATGGAACCTCTTGATGGGAGTGGATATCCTCGTCCTTTCCCCACATTCTTGATGCTGTTCTCGGACTCGTCAAAGAAAAGGGGGTGGGGGGGCATGTTCCGGTTCAGGCCTATGGTCAAGACCTGAAGGGTACCTCCCCATCATTCAGGCAGGCTTAGGGGCCGTAGTCTGGCCCATCTTTAGATCCTACAGCTCCTGCCGAGTCGCTCTCCGCTGCGCGTCGACCTTCATGATTCTGGCGTGTTCTAACCAGCAGGGGACGCATTTTCACACCTTCACATCTTGCAGTAGAGATACCGAGATGATTGAGATACTCTCAATACCACCATCGGCCTCTCTCATTCCAGGCAGAGGAATGTTCTCTCCGACTATCCGAGCAGAGCCTCGTAGAGAGAGTGTACCTGGGGGTCTTTGGCCTTGTGTAACCAGCAAGTCCTGGTCTGGGGGACCTGATCGCGACAGCTTGGAACCTCAAGCTTCAGCTGTTCTTTCCCCCAGTCTCAGACCCTGAGACTCTGGCAAGATGCTTTCCGGTGATGGTGGGACTACTTCGACGCCCTGCGCGTCTTCCCTCCTTTTTGTCTGTGGAGAATGGGTCTCAACAAGACCAGGTTGTTATGTCAACCTTTCAATGGGAGAGCTCCACTGGGACTATGTGCAGAACGGTTTCTGGACCCTCTGCTTCCCCTGACGGAACTCCCGGGAGAGCTTCTCCCACGGCGCAGACTACTCAAGCAACCACACTGCGACATCTCTCCCGAACGGGGGCGTCGCTTCGGCTTCATGCCTGGAGACACTACGCCTCCTCCTCAAGAAGAGACAACCTGCTACAGTCGCGGGACGGAGGTCGCGTCATCTGCGATAGTCATCCGCAGGGGTCTTCCAGGCGAAGTGAAGTGTCTTCGGTGGTTGGTGCCGTGGGAGATATACCTCTTCCCTTGAGGCCTCTTCTCCAGCAATAACGGTCTTATTGCCTTTCGCGGGGAGGAAACTCCTTTCCGCTCTCGGCAATGAAGCCTGTCGCTCAGCCTTTCCCTGACCTTCAGGCTTAAAGGAATAACTTTTTCCTGCCCGCTGGATCTTTCCTCGCTCGTGCCGAAGCTACGATCGTCTCTGCCCTAGTCGGAGTGAGACCTCCAACCTGGAGCATGGCTCGACTTTTTAGTCCCTTAAGAGATCTCTCAAGACCCTTTGCGACAGGCCTTGGATTGTATTCCGTCTTGGGTCTCCTGCTCACTCTGGCCGCGGCCAGTGTGTAAGCAATCTTCTTGGTCTCGTACGACTCCGCCCCTTTCTAAGGAAGAGGGGTAGGCAACATTCAGGTTTGCTCCTGAGTTGTTGGCTAGACTCAGAATCTTGGGGTCCCCGGCCCTTCGGTCCAATTCCTTCAAGATTTCGAGTCTCCATTCTGTATCTGATGTCCCAAAACCTTCTCTTTCTTGCCATTAAAGGAATCGAGAGGTTAGCTTTGGGAACAGCTGCAGTTTGTCCTCAGTTGCAGCCGATTTGGGAGCACAAGAAGGACACGGGGGAGAGTCACCAGTATAACCTCTTCAGCATCGGACTCAAGGTCATTCATCTCGACCTGTCTCCAGACCCTCCCCCGTCACGTCGCCCTACAGCACGATGTTGGATACATCGCAACGTCCCCTCGCCTTCGAGTAATACTACTCTGTCACGCAGGTGCTACAAGCTGGAGTCTGGAAGCGTCTAATGACCTTCACCAGCCCGCTTCCTGCAGGGGCGTGACCCCACAGGAGTTTCGATACGTTTTCTATCGCTCTGTGGTGGCTACACAACAGCTGGTCTAACCTCAGGCTCCTTTTTGGACAGGTAGCAGAAGGTTGAGGGCATTGTTATCAGGTTTTAGTCTGCATGAACGAAAGAAGTATGTCTGGCCCCTTATTTCTTTCTTCATCATCCCCTCTACGGGGAAGCAGCATCCTGGTCTCTGCATAGCTGACCTCGAACCTCTGCACGTAAACCATGCTTCCTTGTGTTCCAAGTATTGAGTCAATACTGTCGCGTTCCCCATACCCTGACGAGGTGGTATTGGGAACGTCCTAACCCAGAGTTCCTTCTGGAACTCCAGGTCAACTGCCTAAGACGGGTCACACTTCTTCCTTCACACACAAGCTTATGTAGGCCACATGGTCCCCTTGCGGAGCAAGGAACTTGTGAGGTGCAGGGACTCCCTTTTCCTCGAGTGCGACTCACTCGGATTCTGAGTCCCTGGGTAAAGCCAAAGCCACTATGGCTGGGGACTTTCCACCCTACATAAGGGGTAAGTCACCCAATGTAAATAACGTGGTTTGTATTTGGGTTACGGAACAAATGACAAATTCGAAGATAATTTGTATTTTTCCTAACCATACAAACCTTAGCTATTTACACATATTTGCCCGCCAGCCCTGTCCCCCAAGACAAGTCCTACCTCTAAGTGAAAGTGAGCATTCACCTGTGTGTGAGGGGGGGGAGGGGTAGCTAGCTACCACTCCCCTACCTCCCCGCTAACTAGCGCGGGGGTAATACACCCTTGTTAAATTCTAATGGCTCGCCATTTCAGCTGCGCTAAAAGGTAAACCCAATGTGAATAGCTAAGGTTTGTATGGTTAGGAAAAATACAAATTATCTTCGAATTTGTCATATTTGTTAATAACAGTTGAAAACTGTCTGCCTTGTGTGGCTTTATGATTAGTTTTAATAACATTTTTGTGGTGTTGGTGATGTGATAAGTATAAATATATCCTAGTTTTCATTTGATGTCTTTACAGTGGATATTATTTCTACAAATCACTTCCAAATTTGTCCTTTTTTTTGCAAAGAATGACTTTGGTCTGGATGCTTTGTTTTTTCCTAACTTAGAATATGATAACAATTCACTCCCTATAAAGATGTAGGTGGGGATTTTATAATCTCATTTTTCGTATTCTTTTTTTGCTGATCCAGGAGGAGGCTACTTTGTTTCTGAAGAAGAAGAAGAAGAAGCCCACATGGTTCTGAAAGGTCATCGCTCCATTGTCAATCAGGTCCGCTTCAACCCCCACAACTTGATCATTGCCTCTTCAGGGGTGGAAAAGATCGTCAAGGTATGCTTCTCTCTCTCTCTCTCTCTCTCTCTCTCTCTCTCTCTCTCTCTCTCTCTCTCTTTTTTATAGCTAGTGAAAAGTAACAGCACAACCTATGTCCAATAGATTAGTTAAAGTGGGATTTGAATCATGGGAGTAACGAAACTTGCAGAGATTTACTGTTATGTAAAAAGCTGGAAATGACTAAATTTTGGAAGGTTAAGGTCACGGTCGAGTAAAATGACCAATTCACGTCATGTAATCAGCCGTAAGTTTGGACATCGTTGTCACAGAGACTTCAAACTTGGTTCATATTTGAGTATGAAAATCCACAGCAATTGATATATATTAAGATCCCAGGTCAAAGGTCAAGAAATAAGCTCCCGCGGCGGAGGTCTGCTCTCTACTGAGTGCCCCTCTAATTATATTTATATTTATTTCCCTCCCCCCCCCAGCTGTGGAGCGGAGTGTCCCTACCGGGAAGCAAGGGAAGCCTGCAAACAAAGTCCTGCAGAAACTTCATGAGCAGGAGAGTCTATACGTACGAGGAGTACATTGGTCTCGTGATGGAGAGTGGACAGGTATTTGCGGTATGTCAAGGTATTTGGGCTATGAAAAAATATTGAAGATATAAGAAATATTATAAAGAAGAGTCTACAGCAGTATAGATTTACACACAATATAAATGCATGTGATGTAGCACTAAGGGCTGAGTTGCCATAGTTAAGAAACTCAATGTGGCTAATGATGGATTACTCTTTATTTCCCGCTCTCCTTCTTGTGCCTGTCTGTCCACCCGCAGGACGTCAATCACGATTACAGCCACGGAAGTACAGACGAGGATCCCAGAATGATGGCCTTCTTCGACTCCCTCGTTCAGCGGGAACTGGAAGGATGGACCTCAAATACCGACCTCTCCTCCCACGACGACCAAGAAGAAGAAGAAGATGACAACGACGTGGAGACGACGCAGCAGATGCTCAGTCCGGATGAGGAGGAGGAGGAGGACAATGACACTGAGGAGGCAACTCAGTCCTCCTCCTCCTCTTCCTCCTCTTCCTCGGCAGTCACGTCCCAGTCGGAGGACGATAACGACTCTGCCCACATCCACGGTAGTGTTTATTTTGATTTCTTGTTGTTGTTGTTCTTTTAGTTGTTGGTTTATTGATGGCTGTAGTGCCTTGACCTGCACCTAAATGTCTTCTACTTGAGTACTATAGCATACACTTGAGATAATGAAGATATCTTGCCACAGCCAACAGTCATTGGTCATTATTTGTCCTCTGTGAATACAAACCTTTTGCCCTATAAAAAAGTAGGGACAAATTTGGGATTGAGCAACCATGGCGACATCACACATATCTGTCTCGGACAAATTCTCACTGGAAACTACTCACTTGATTTCATTTCCTATCCAGTCAGACACTTTACTGCCTATGTCCAAACTCTACAACTTTTGCTACCAACGTCACCCAATTCCATGTAACCTCATCACATTCCACATTGGTTCCCTATCAACTGTATCATAAGCTTTCTCCAGATCCATAAATGCAACATACACCACCTTACCTTTTGCTAAATATTTCTTGTATCTCTTCCTAACTGTAAAAATCTGATCCATACATCCTCTACCTCTTCTAAAAGCACCCACCCTGCACTTCTCAAACTGTATCTTCTGTTTGATCCTTAATCCTATCAATTAGCACTCTACACTTTATCAACCACACTCAACAATCTGATATCCTTTGAATGACAACTCATGCATTTCTCCCTTAGCTTTGTATAGCAGAACAATACACACACACACACACACACACACACCCACCCACCCAGTTCACTGGTACCATTGGGAACATAAAACACATATTAAACAATTTCACCAACCATTCTAGTCCAGTCAATCCCCCTTCATTTAACATCTCGGCCTTCACACCATCCATACCAGGTGCTTTTCCTGTTCTTGTTTCAAGTGTGCTCTCTCTCTCTCTCTCTCTCTCTCTCTCTCTCTCTCTCACTGGCACCTCAACACCTAGAATAGCAATTATATCTTTTATATTTTTATTCATTTGAACTAGGTCCATCCGGGGCTCAGAGGCACGGCACCAGCAGCAGGAGTACCACTTACGCAGCAGAGGGAGGTCGTGGTGCTCAGAGTTGGGCGGCAAGAAGCAGTTCTAGAAGGTGCAGAGGTTTGCCCAACGAGACTCGCAAAGATGACGATGATGATGATGATGATGATGAGGACGACGAAGCAAATAAGGTTGGTACTTTTTGCCTTAGTTTATTTAGGATATATTTGTTTCAATGTTCTCTTGAAATATTTTATTGTTCCTTGTTTCCTTTCCTCATTGGGCTAGTTTCCATTTTGCCTTTGTTGATATATGTCGAAGACATTTTGATTTTTCCTTCAAACCCCCCCCCCTCCTCCTCCTCCTCTCACAGGAGAGCAGATTCCCAGGGAGTCACTATACAGGATGCATGTGATGTTTGAGCGATACATTTTTTACGCATTACTTTTGAAATTGTCTTCTCTTGAATCAAAATTTTTTTTTATGGATTAGGGAAAGGATTAATTTCCACTTAGCTCACTTTAGATTAGCGGACATGAGCCGTTTGAGAGGTGTTTTGTTTTACAAATAGAAAAGCTGCCAGTTTACAACTTTTTTTTTTTGTACACTTGTCAAAACATAGTCATGATCAATAGATGAGGAATCCATGAAGAAGTATAGGTCCTCCTTTCTATAAAAGAACTTGTGAAGTTGAGAAGAAACAGCTGTCGTCATGAATGAAGGTAGAGTTTTTTGTTGTTGATTCATGTCTATTCTTAAACAGGTTTCGGGTGCAAGCGAGTGGATTATGTGCATGATTGCCAAGAAGAGAGCACAGCTCCGAGCGGCCAGTGCCAGGCGCAAAAACTTGAGCAGCAGAAGACAGCACAAGAAAACGAGGCGGCACCAGCACAAGTTTCTGCGTTGCTCTTACACCAAGACAAACACAAGCAGTCGCAGAAGGTGAGTGTGAGCAGAGCCCTTTGATTTTCAGTCTATTCCTATTGACTTGACTTTAAGGGATGCTGCTTATTTGGTTCTGTACAGCAGGGGAACCAACCCTATTCTGTAAAGAACCTGTTTGTCATGAGGGGGGGGGCGGTTCCTGCTGCCAAGCGTTCAATGTGTCAGATAATCTTAAAAGAGCCATTCTAGTTTCTCATCCCACTTTGTACAAAAAAAGCTTTTGGTAATACTCTAGAATTGGCTAGTTTGCCTTAGTTAAGCTCACTTCTATAGTTATGTCTCATAATGTTTATGAAGTTGAACCCTAACAAAACTTAAAAGTACAAAGGGTTATTTTCTGATGGAACTGGGGGGCTTATAGCATCTTCCTTTTTGCAGGTACCTGTATCATCCAGCAGAAGAGAGTCAGAGGAACGGCAATCAAGATGTGCAGCCGCAGCCGCAGCAGCAGGAGCAAGAACAGCAGGCAAATGGAGAATCCCCCCTCTCACTTCCAAGTGCGATGTCTAGCACTGTTGCAATGAGGCGGAGGAGGAGGAGGAGACATTCCTTTCGAAGGTATATGGCCCCTTATACCATAATGGTGGTGGATTCCGATCTCCAATCTTCCGAGGAAGAAGAGGATGAAGAAGAACCCCACCAGCAGCAGGAGGAAGAGGAGGCCAACGCCAACCAGGACCACAACCACTCCTCGGATGGCAGGGCCGGACAGGCGTCATTGCCGCGGCCACAAAGTGCTGCTGATGCAGAGACGAATGGCGCAGTAAATAAGAGGAAAAGAAGGCCGCAGCAGTTGTGGTCGGCCCCTGACGGCAGCCACTCCAGTGGCAATGACAACGGAAGAAGAAGACGAAGAATTAGTGGGGAAAGGAGCAGTCACGTAGGAGGTGGCTCCTCGAGGAGGAGCGATGAGGGCGACTTAGAAAATGGAAGGGGGCCGTGGTGTTCCTCCTCTCAGGAAAACGGGGCGAAAAATGGCCACGTCTTCTCGTGGGAGATTGTGGATTGCAACAATGCCAGCGAGGAGGAGGGAGAGGAGTCTGAAGTGGAGATTAGGTCTAGGAGCAATGGTGTTACAAGGACAACAACTCTAAATGTAATGAATAGTTTACCTGGAGGGAGTGAAGGGACTGGGGGGAATCGTAACAACCTTGTATCTAACTTGGGGAGCGTTGGTGTGAGTGATAGCAGTGTTGTCGCTGCAAGTGCGCTTGCTGCAAGTAGTCATTTAGAAGAAGATTCGCTTAGTCAGCAGCAGGGGATAATACCAATCAGCAGTGTGTCTATCGATGACGATAGTGGCTCTTTATTGTTTGACACGCCATCATCCGTAGCGGCAGCAGCCATGATCCAAAACAACCACGTGGAGGAGGAGGAGAACGAGGACTTTGTGACGTCCTCCTCCTCCTCCAGGGGGAGTTGGAAGAACGATGACAGGGTTGTGGTCGTCCAGAACGGAGGTGGAGTCAGTGGGGGAGATACTTGTCCAAGTGAGGGGGGTTCTATCTGGCGAGAGAATGGTGCCAAGACTAAAATATCCTCCTTAGAGGAAGAGAAGGAAACGAACAACGGTGTCTCCGAGGAGACTACGAACAACCCTGCTGCTTCCGCTGCCGTCGGTGTAAACAACAACGGAAGGGAAAATGACAACTCCAGTAAGGTGGTGTCTTTTGCATTCAAGAAACGACGAGGAGGAGGACATCATTCGAATAGTGTCAGAAATTATAGGAAGAAGCACCAGGAGGAGGAGGAGGAGGAAGAGGAAGATTTTTGAAAGCGTATAACTCTACATTAAAATTCTTTATATATGATCTTTCTGTTTTTGTCTCAAATGAACCTTTGCATGATAGATCATAAGGATTGTGGTCTTTAGGTTGTTGTTAAACAAGGTAAAAGTCACCTCATATACAGTAGTAGTATGTGACTTGAAAAGAGAGAGCTTTGGGTGAATCAAGAGGTTATGAGACGTAAAATGCCAACATCTCTCTCAAATCAAATGTCAATTGAATCAGATGGTCCCACCAGTATTATTAACTTGTGCATCAGAAACTTGGAGTCTTAGTAAAGCCTTAAGACATCATCTGCTTTTCCAACTAGGGTTGTAGCTTGGCAGGTAATAATAATAATAATAACAACCTCCTCCTCAAGTTCTATAAATACTATTTGTTCCAACACGAATACTTACCTTCGAACTACTTTCTTATAGGAGATCAACTGGTTATCTCTCTCTGCGACCAGAGTTTTGAATAGATAACCCCCCCGCTCCGCGCTCTCAGTAGCTTTTACCCCCGGCATCCAGGAATGTGCCCCGAGGGTATGATTAACGGTAGGTCGCCCGTTAGTCGTGTCACCTTCCTCATTAAGTTCTCTGGTCGAGAGAGGTGAACATCTCTCGCTCTCGTATCTCTGTCGATCCTTTATGTGCGTCCTGTGCCCCACGTGTCCCCAGCGTGGCAACTTGCGTTTTTTCCAGTGTGCCCGTGTGCTTGCCCAGTGTTTACAGTACAGTAATTCATTTCCTTAAGTGCTTGTGTCGTGCGTTGTGTGCGTTATGGAGCAGTATTCCTTGATTTCCTTCAAGGAATTAATAGCTGAAGGGAACAATTTTACAATAAATCGTTCTTCCTCCCCTTATCCTCGGTGTTAGCCGTGTAGGGGCAGCTTACGTTCCCCTACAACCACGTGTCAGGACTACTAGTCCTGGAACGTAGTGCAGTGAGTGCACTTCGGCACCAAGAGGAAGAATACATCCAAGAGGCTCATAGGAAGACGAGCCTCTCCTCGCCACTTACTTCCCGATGCCTCGTCGAATAGAGCTTCTTATACAGCCATCTTCCCCTACCCAGAGTAGGGGACGAGGTAAGTCAGTTGCGGGGAAGTGCCCATTGCTCTACCCCAGGAGTTTGAGTGGGTGCGGTATAGCACCAAGAAGAAGTAGGCGACGAAGGGTTCGCCTAGGAAGACTAGCGCCGGGCGTCTCACCTGACAGAGCTTCCCTACCACCCTCTCCTACCCAGAGTAGGAGACGAGGTTGGTCTATTGTGGAGAAGGTAACCCCTAAGAAGTAGTTCGAGGTAAGTGCTACTTTCGCGAGTGTGTGGGGAGACGGAGTCCTGGTACAAGCAGGCCACGTCTCCTCTGATGACCCCATGTGGGGAAAAATGTCCCTAATTCTTCTCCAGTCTCTTTGGCGTATTTTTTAGTCTCTTCTGCAGCCGAGGGCCTCGCCGAGAAGGAGCCTCCCAGGTCTGTATTGCAGCGTTCCCCGGACCGGCAGCCCAGGGTTTTTTCTCACCACGAAGGCCATCCTCCAGACGCAGATATAACCCTCGCAGGGAGAAATGCGAGAAGGCCTCTTCAGGCAGGCGTAAGGCTGCGAAGCTTCCGGTTCACCCCGCCAGCGGGTGTAACCGGGCTTCTTTACGGGCAGCCTGGCCGAATCAGCACAGCTAGTTCGGCCCTCGGACTTAAAGGAACGGTTCCCTCCGTCGGGTCAGCCCACGGGGATCCGCGTCTGCGTCCTCCAGAGAGAATACACGAACAGTAGTCCTCGACGGTACGGCGATGCCGGTTCTGAACCCTGAACCTGGTGCGAAGCTCCCGCCGGGGAAGACCGGTACCACCGCAAGGGAGTGCCTGGTATTCCAGAACCGAAGCGCCCGATGGGGAGTGCCCGGTGACCCGGCTCCTCGAGATCAAGCCGTAGGAAGGACTCTACAGGTAAGCGTAAGTCCCCGAAGCCTCCGGTTCACCCCGCTCAGCGGGGGAAACGCGCTTCTTGTCGGGCGGCCTGGCCGAACCAGCCCAGCTGGTGCGGTCTTCGGGTCGGAAGGAACGGTTCCCGCTGTCGGGTCAGCCCACGGGAACCACATCCTCGGCACCCAGAGCCCTTGGGCGGACGAGAGTCCCCGCTGAACCAGCGTTGCCTGCGTTAACCCAGGCCCCTGGTGCGGACGTCCCCGCAGATGAAATCCAGTACCTCGGCAGGACGGCACCCCTGGCCCCAAAGAGCTAGACGTCCAGTCGGCGTGCCCGGTAACCCAGCTCCCCGACCCCAAGCCGAGACCTCGGCTGACGGAGGGGAGGGTTCCCTGATGGAGGACTCCGTCTATAGGAGAGTGGTTAACCTTTTCAGAAGGCACCACAAAATAGCGGAACCTGCGGCTACGGATGAAGTTTCCTGGAAGTCAGGCCTTTTGAGGATCATGCAGGCTCCCTCCCAACCTAAGACGTCCCTAGCACTTCCTCTAGCCCGAGATCTAGTCCTAGAGCAGGAGTATGTCGGCAAGGTAGTGGCCAGCAATGCCGAGGCCCCCAAAACCCAGAGGTCCTCAAAATTGCTCCAGGGCCTCAGACCCCAAGGCAAGGTCTATGTACCAGAGGGACGACGCCCAGGCCCCTTAAGGTGGAGTCAGCAGTAGACATCCTTAGTCAAGGCGTTTCAGACGGAGCCTCTTCGGCCCCAGTCTGTTTCTCGCCAGCAGAAGCCTCCATGTTGGAGAAAATGTCGAGGGACTTAGTAAACGTCTCCTCTTGGCTGGACTGGTGGGCTTCCACTTTGGTAGGTGTACAAGCCTCCTTCGACCCCGAGGACCCTGACCAGCAAGGCCTACTGAGGGACCTCATTACCTCCAGGGGTAAAACCCTTAAGTTATTGACATATCAGTCTCTCACACTAACAGCTAACTGGGTGCTCTGGAAGCGAGACACTGTTCTGGCGAAGGTGTCTCGGAAGGTACCAGACAGGGAGGCGTGAGCCATTCGCAGCCTTCTGTGGGGAGAGTCTTTGTTTCCTCTGAAGGAACTAGAAGCCATAATGGAGAAGGTCTTGAAAAGAAGGAGGCTAACGTCCCCAGACCTACGACTCCTAGGAGACCGCCCTATAAGAGGTCCGTCTCGGATAGTGCCGCGACACCCCAAGCCTCTACCAGCACTACGAGGAGAGAGGCCCCCCTCTTCCTCCTAGTCCGCAACGCCTCAGCCCCCCCCGCAGGGGAGCTCCAGCGCCCTCAAGCTCCTTCAGGTCGGGTTACTCCGCCTCTAGGAGAGGCAGATCAGACCGCCCCTCTAGAAGAAGATAGAGTGGGAGGCCCCCTATCCCCGCCCAACCCTCGGGTTGGAGGATGCCTCAGACGTCATTGGCAAGCATGGAAGGCTCAAGGAGCAGAGCCTTGGACAGTGTCCATACTAAAGGAGGGCTACAGACTTCCGTTCCTAACGGAACTGCCCCCGCTTTTTCCGGCCAACCGGACAGAATGGCTAGATCCCAAAGACCCGTTAAAGAGGACCGCCCTTCAAGAGGAGGTATCGTCCATGCTAGAGAAGGGTGCCATGGAATAAATTCTTCTCCCAGGGCCAGGTTTCTACAGTCGCCTGTTCCTGGTGGAGAAAGCGACCGGGGGGTGAAGACCGGTTATAGATCTGTCAGCTCTCAACAAGTTCGTCAAGAAGACAGACTTCAAAATGGTCACTCAGAAGTCAGTCCTGCTGTCCTTGAGGGAGAAAGATTATATGATGACCATCGACCCCAAGGACGCATACTTCCAGATTCCGGTCCACACCTCGGGTCGGAAGTTCCTCCGGGTGAAATGGGGTTCCCAGATCCTGCAATTCAGGACCCTTTGCTTTGGTCTGTCAACAGCGCCCCAAGTGTTCACGAGAGTCTTCACGGCTGTCTCAGGGGGGGCTCACGAACGAGGCATTCGCCTTATCAGATACTTGGACGACTGGTGGCTTCTTTCCGCCTCAATGGTCCTCTTGGAGGAACAAGGGAGAAGTCTCCTCCAGTTTTGCAAGGATCTGGGGATCGTAATCAACCCGAAGTAGTCAAATCTATCCCCATCCACCAGAATGAACTACTTGGGAATGACATTAGACATCATTCGGGGAAAAGGTTTCCCTTTGGAGGACAAGATAAGAAACCTCAGGCACATTAGTCAGCCGTGCCTGTCAGAACTCCCCAGGAGGGCGAAAGACTGGCAGAGGCTGATAGGTCACCTGGTCTCATTGGAGAACCTAGTTCCCCAAGGGAGGATAAGGCTCAGATCCATCCAATGGAATCTCAAGAACCTCTGGTGCCAGACGGATTCACAGCAGGTCCTAATCCCAGTCCTTCCAAACACGAGACCCTCCCTAGAATGGTGGCATTGCCAGTCGAACTCACTCAAGGGGACGACCTTCGGGACCGGCCCTCCCGAGTTACTACTGTTCACAGACGCCTCCAACCAGGGATGGGGAGCCCTTCTCCTCGACGCAACGGCACGAGAGACCTGGTTGGAAGGGGAGAGGCAACTCCACATCAATGTCCTGGAGTTGGAAGCAGTCCAGAAGGCGTGCCTACACTTTGCAAGTTTGCTAAAGAGAAACACCGTGGCGTTGATGTGCGACAACGCCACGGTAGTGGCATACCTGTACATAAAGAAGCAGGGTGCTTGTAATCGAAGGAGTTGTGCGATCTCACCATAGAGATTCTAGATTGAGCAAACGTTCTGGCCGACGGCCTCAGCAGAATGGGCCAGATAGTAGGGACAGAATGGTCCCTTCTCCCAGAAGTAACCAAGGTCATCATTCAACGCTGGGGTTCCCCGGTGATTGACCTCTTTGCAACAACCTCAACGCCCAACTCCCAGTCTATTGCTCCCCTGTACCAGACCCGAAAGCAGCCTTAGAAGACGCTTTTCAGCACAAGTGGGACAATCTGGATGTGTACGCCTTTCCCCCTTTTCACGTTGATAAGACAAGTGCTCAACAGAGTAAGGACGGCCCGAAACCTAAAGATGACTTTGGTAGCGCCCTGGTGGCCGGAGAGAGAGAGTGGGTCGCGGATCTAAAAGACCTATCGAGTCAACCGCCGTGGCCTCTGTCCGCCAGGTCAGACCTTCTGCACCAGCCTCACTTTCTCAAGCTCCACGACAACCCACTCTCCCTACGTCTTCACGCCTGAAGACTAAAGAGAGGCTCCTGAAGAAAGAAGGATATTCTTCCTCCACGGCTAAGAGAATGTCTCTATACCTGAGAAAGTCGTCAGCCGCGGTCTACCAGACAAAATGGGCCTCCGTCACGAAGGGTGCTCTGAGAGGCACATTAGACCTCTTAAGGCCTCTGTCCCAGACATAACAGATTTTCTGGTGTTTCTCAGGGAAAAAAGTAGGGATGTAAATCCCAGCCATAAAAGGAGTTCGGGCTGCCTTAGGCCAAGTCTTCCTCCTGAAGGGCATCGACCTGGAGGCCTCGAGACACATAGCGATGCTTGTCAAAAGCTTCGAGCAGTCTTGCCCCCCTCAGGCGAGGAGGGTGCCCCAGTGGGACTTAGACAAGGTCCGGAAGATACTGTGTCGTTCCCCCTTTTGAACCCTTGAAGGATATCGTGGACAAAGATCTCACCCTCAAGGCCGTCTTCTTGCTGGCCTTGGCGTCCGCTAAGAGAGTGGGAGAGATTCATGGTTTGTCATACGACGTCTCTCACTCAAAGGGGTGGAAAGAAGTATCCTTCAAGTTCGTACCTTCTTTTGTGGCCAAGACTCAAAACCCAGCACTCTGGGACCCGAGGTTTGAAAGTTTCTCGATTCCTGCCATCCCTAAGACAGGTAATGCAGAAGACTTAAAATTGTGCCCAGTGCGAACAATTAGAAAATACCTGGAAAGGACAGCGCATCTCCGACCGGATGTCAAGAGCCTCTTCGTTTCCACGGGTATTAATAAGAAACAAGTTTCCAAAAACACCATCTCCTTCTGGTTGAGGCAGGTGATCGCCAGATCCTACAAGGAAGCTGGCATAGGAGTGCCAGGCACTCCCAGACCTCATGACATCAGGGGCCTGAGCACCTCCTTAGCCTTTGAGAAAAACATGGCAGTAGGACAAATCCTGCGAGCAGGTACTTGGTCGAGCCAGTCAACCTTTACTGCCCACTACCTCAAGGACTACTCAAGAAAATCCTTGGACGGGTACTCCATTGGAACGGTCATCTCCGCCCTCCAAGCGGTGTAACGGTAAACCCCAGGCACATTCAAGACTAGCGACCGGTAGGCACAAGTGCGGTTTTCCTGCCTCCTACCCAGTTGCTTACTTGCCTCTTCGGGGAGTACCGTCTGTTCCCAGGAAATCACACATTCTTCACGACTACACGTCGAGAAGAAACGTCGAAAGAAGTTTTCAAAAGGAGAGTTCCTAAGCACTAACGTGAATTGTTTGAATAGTTACCCTCGCTTACGCTCTCTGGTAGGTCTCGTTATCCTGAGGCCTGTTGGCCTCCACGACCGGGTCAGTGGGTCAGATTGGCACTCCCGCCTCCTAAAGTGTAAGTCTCCTATAAGAAAGTAGTTCGAAGGTAAGTATTCGTGTTGGAACAAATCAAAAATTTTAAATAATTTTTATTTTTCCTAACATACTTACCGAGAACTACTTTCGGGTAATGGCCCTCCCTTCCTTCCCCGAGTGCCTTCTTCCCATACTAGCATGATGCTAATGCAATAGAACTTAATGAGGAAGGTGACACGACTAACGGGCGACCTACCGTTAATCCTACCCTCGGGGCACATTCCTGGATGCCGGGGGTAAAAGCTACTGAGAGCGTGGAGCGGGGGGGGGGTATCTATTCAAAACTCTGGTCGCAGAGAGAGATAACCAGTTGATCTCCTATAAGAAAGTAGTTCTCAGTAAGTATGTTAGGAAAAAAAAAATTATTTAAAATTTTTTATTTCATTTCCAATATTTTCTTTATCAGGTTTCTGTTCTTTTCAGGTAGTTTTCCTTGATATTGTTTAGCAACTTTCCAACTCATTTCTTTTATTGTGAAAATTGAGAAGGATATTTTATTAGGAATAGTATAAATGATATCCTAGTTTAAGTTTTCAGTTCTATCCTCTCAGGTCTTATTGGGAAGAGAGTAAAGTGTATGGCAATGGGAAAAATGTTAATATATCCTGAAAATGTGTGTTAAAAAATATATCTTTGTAGGAGGAGTGTCAAGAATATCTGAATAGAATCTTTCTAAAGAAAATCATAGTAGGAAGAGTTTAGTAGAAAGAGGGAGCATTATGTTTTGATAAAAGAAGTCTTAAAATAAATTTTAATATGAAGAGAGTAATGTGGACCTTAGTAGGAAGAGTGTAACCTTTACTCTGGTGTGATGAGTGGAAATATTATCTTTGGAGGAAAAGTGTTAATTATATCTTTGGAAGAGTGTACACTTATTTGGTCATGACATCTTTGGAAGAGTGTACACTTATTTGGTCATGACATCTTTGGAAGAGTGTACACTTATTTGGTCATGACATCTTTGGAAGAGTGTAAACTTATTTGGTCATGACATCTTTGGAAGAGTGTACACTTATTTGGTCATGACATCTTTGGAAGAGTGTACACTTATTTGGTCATGACATCTTTGGAAGAGTGTACACTTATTTGTTCATGACCTCTTTGGAAGAGTGTAAACTTATTTGGAAGACTGGCGGTCTGCCGGACTGAGCCCCACTCGATAGTGTCTCGTAGTGTCTGCAACCTCACCATCCCGGTGAGCTAAGTATGGGGGGGGGACGGAGAGAGCCTATAGGTGTGCCTGCCGAGTCATAAGCTGCCACTACCTGGTTCTCCCTGGTCCTACCTTGGATGCTGATCTATATAGGTTGGCACTGTTCCTTTTCTCCTCCTCTGCCATTTATAAGTGAATTTGAATGAAACCTTTAAAATCAGGAAATTTAAGGCCATTTTCTCTTTGTCTTGACCTCTATTTCTCATCACATGTTGTCCCCTTCCTTCATTGGCCTTAATCTTTTGGTTTTGTGATAACTTTTGCCCTTTAACCCTTTTACCCCCAGGCTCTTTGGAAATTTCCAACCCTTAACCACCAAGGGGTTATTTTTTACCCAGTACATTTTGCAGCATATTTTCTTTAAATTGCTCTAACAGCCTTAATTTTTGTCATAGAGAGGTCAGGTTGGTCTCATTCTCTTGGAAAATGCCTGAATTTTCTTAAAAAATTATCAAAAATATGAAAAAATGAATTTTTATAGCATTTTTTTGCATGGACGTACCGGTACGTCCATGGGGGTAAAGGGATGGCTTTTGTGAAACGTACCAGTACGTCCTTTGGGGGTAAAAGGGTTAAGATTAATAACGCTGATCAAAGATAGTCAAACCTCCTTATTACTAGCAAGTTTTTATTGAAAACACTTCAATGTTCAACACAGTAATAGATTCATTTATTTATCATAATACTCACTTTACATTATTCATCAAATACATATAAAAAGTTGACACTTTTAACATAGATCAATTTTTGGGGGAACTTAGAGAATACGCAATATTAGTATCACAACGTCAGCAGCGGTGATCGTGAGATTGTCAATAATATGTTTGTCGTCAACAATACATCGTCTGAAATGCTGTCTATGTCAACATTTGGGTCTATGCTAAGGTGGTGTGCTCTACCTACCCTCAGTAACAGACTCCTGTAGCGGCCCCTACCTGATCGTCTTCTTCTTCTGTTAGCCAATAGGTAGATAGAATTCAGAGATCCAATGACAGGATAGATATCTAAAGGGTAGAATTCTCTCCGTCAGTGGCATGGTCAAATTTTTCTATGCCAATGGAAAGGTTGAATTCTGTCAACATATTGCAGAAGAAAACAAAAGTCTTTCACTGGTATGATAGAATTCTATCTGCTGATAGCACAGCAGAATTCTGTGTGCCATTGGTTGGAAAGAATTCTTTCTGCATTACAGAATTCAGACTGTCAATTAGATAGTAGAATTATTCTATCGACTCAAGAATTGGCTGTTTTTTTTTTTTTTTCAGATATTGGTATGGTAAAATTGAATACGCTCGTAGCTCAAAATTTGTCAGCCCTCGATACGATAGAATCCTGCCTTGTAATGTAATAGAAGAATTCTATCTACCGAAGGCGATGAATGATGGTTCTCTGAAAACAGAACAACAACAACAACAACAACAACTTGAAGTTCAGCTCCTCTCACTGTTGTTTCTGCTGCTGTATGGAATCTGTGCTATCAAATCCAGTTGTTACATCACCCTCTGGCCAGGTGCGTGGTCCTGGGGCCTTGCGCGGCCACGTGGACGAGCTGCCCCCCGCGCAGATCACAGTTGGAGGAGGTACAGCCACTACGGGTGGCCTACTCCCACCACCTCGGAAGGAGGTTGTCATATCCTGTCCGTGGTAGAAAGTGCCGCCGTAATAGTCGACCACCTGGGCATGACGATGTGGCTCAGGTGGAGTTTGTGGTCTAGCGACACCACTCTGCTGCTGCTGCGGATGTTTAGCAGTGGACAGCACCGCCACCAGAGGGCTCCTGGGTCATACTTGTAGCTCCTCAAAGGGTGGTATCTTTCCTCGAGGTGGACCCGGTACCTGAGCAGGCAGTAATGGCTGAGTCTCTGATAGCAGCCGCGGTGGAGGTGGTGGCCGGGGCATCATCATAAGTTGTTGTTCTTGCTGCTGCTGCTGTTGTCTTTTCAGTTGTTGTTGGTATTGATGCTGTTTCTGCAGGGTATCTGACTGTAATTTCTGCTGGTGCTGATGTTGATGCTTGTGGCCTCCTCCATCAATCATGGTGGCACTACCATTGGGTATAGTTGGTGGAGGGGGTATGGTAACACAATGACTTTCTAAAGTTAACGGGGTATCGGCAAAGGCAGGGGGGCACTCGGCAGAGATATGCGCAAAGGGATGAGGAGTATGTGAGAGGGGAGAAGGGGGAGGGGGGGCTTTTGACGACGACGACGACGACGTCACCACCGGCATGGGCAACTTCATCACTTCTAAATTGATGCTGCTCGATCCTAATGTAGGACCTGTGGCACTGCTGATGGCTGCGGCCATTTGATGCTGCTGCTCACCACCACCGCCTCCGCTGCAGCTGCTCTGACTGCTGTCGTGCTGATTCTGCTGCTGCTGCTGTTCCTGTTTGTTGCCCATCCGCGATCTGTCTCTTTGGTAATAGACCCCGGCAAAGATGAGCAGGTTCAGAATAAGCAAGGACACCCCAATGGCAATAGTGACAGAGAGGGCAGTCGAGTAGGCCATATATCCAACGCCCTCGGGCTTGGTGGCCTCTGCGTGAGCTGTGGCATTCGAGAGAACATCTGGAAAGGGATCTAACATGGGATTGCGACGGGGAATACGAGGGGTGGTCAACATTTGGGAGAACTCCCGTGGTGGAAGGGTGGTGGTAGTGGTAGGCATTGGGGTGGTTGTGGTGGGGGGGAGAACGTAATGCCCAGCCATGTGCTGGAGTGGCCGAACGGATCCAGAATACAACTCGGGCGAGTCAAAGTGCGCGAAAAGATGGTGGAGAACGGAGAGTTCTTGAAGTCTCTCCTCGTCGTCTAGGTGCTGATTGTCTGGGTCCCTGAGGGTCAGGAACTCCAGACGTCCCACTCGTTGTAGTTGGGGCACCAGCCAGATCCAGAGAGCGAGTTGGTGAGCGCGGTAATGATCTTTCATTCTAGGGCGACTACCTGCAATAAGTATTGTCGTGAATTATTCCTGCTATAATTATACACCTATATAGTAATATAAACAATGGATAATATATATATGTGTACATAGATTGACAGATATTCATGGTATTTTGATAATGTTTCCCTTTGTCCTCCTTATACTTTCCAACTACATGTGACAAATATCTCATTGAGATGGTCCATCCATCCATATACCAAGGCACTTCCCCCAATTTTGGGGGGTAGCCGACACCAACAATGAAACAAAACAAAAAGGGGACCTCTACTCTCTATGTTCCTTCAGCCTAATCAGGGACTCAACCGAGTTCAGCTGGTACTGCTAAGGGTGCCACAGCCCAACCTCCCACATTTCCACGACAGATGAAGCTTCATAATGCTGACTCTCCTACTGCTGCTACCTCCGCGGTCATCTAAGGCACCGGAGGAAGCAGCAGGGCCTACTGGAACTGCGTCACAATCGCTCGCCATTCATTCCTATTTCTAGCACGCTCTCTTGCCTCTCTCACATCTATCCTCCTATCACCCAGAGCTTTCTTCACACCATCCATCCACCCAAACCTTGGCCTTCCTCTTGTACTTCTCCCATCAACTCTTGCATTCATCACCTTCTTTAGCAGACAACCATTTTCCATTCTCTCAACATGGCCAAACCACCTCAACACATTCATATCCACTCTAGCCGCTAACTCATTTCTTACACCCGTTCTCTCCCTCACCACTTCGTTCCTAACCCTATCTACTCGAGGTACACCAGCCATACTCCTTAGACACTTCATCTCAAACACATTCAATTTCTGTCTCTCCATCACTTTCATTCCCCACAACTCCGATCCATACATCACAGTTGGTACAATCACTTTCTCATATAGAACTCTCTTTACAATCATGCCCAACCCTCTATTTTTTACTACTCCCTTAACTGCCCCCAACACTTTGCAACCTTCATTCACTCTCTGACGTACATCTGCTTCCACTCCACCATTTGCTGCAACAATAGACCCCAAGTACTTAAACTGATCCACCTCCTCAAGTAACACTCCATTCAACATGACATTCAACCTTGCACCACCTTCCCTTCTCATACATCTCATAACCTTACTCTTACCCACATTAACTCTCAACTTCCTTCTCTCACACACCCTTCCAAATTCTGTCACTTGTCGGTCAAGCTCCTCTTCTGTGTCTGCAACCAGTACAGTATCATCTGCAAACAACAACTGATTTACCTCCCATTCATGGTCATTCTCGTCTACCAGTTTTAATCCTCGTCCAAGCACTCGAGCATTCACCTCTCTCACCACTCCATCAACATACAAGTTAAACAACCACGGCGACATCACACATCCCTGTCTCAGCCCCACTCTCATCGGAAACCAATCACTCACTTCATTTCGACATTGAGATGGTACTATTCATTAATGGAGCTAGTTTGATTTCCAATAGGAAAAGGGAGCCTGAATTCAACCTAATTAACAAAGCAGTCAGCAGTTTCCAAGGTTTGATTCCGTATCAGGTTAGGTTAAGAAGTGACCATATAACATTGCCTATTGTTAGATAATAGTGTTCCTCCTAAGTTGTTACAGTTGCTCAAAATACTTCTGAAAGGTTTGGTCTAGGTACTTAGGGTGCTTACAACTTCTTCTTGGCCTCGCTCTCGGTCCAATGAGGGTCTTGGCAAAATTATGAATTGAAGGAAAAAGCATCATTGCATAGGAATAAAGTTCAGTGATAATAGAAAATGTATTGATGCAGTGAACATTATTAGCCTGTTATTGTACATATTGAATTTTTTCTATCATGACCGGAGTGAGAATGGAGCGAGAACGGACTGGTGTGCCAGTGTGAAGGCTTCTATGTAATAATATTTGACCGGAGCTTGACTGGAGCGAGAGCGGAGCGGGACTGGAACGATATAGTGTGAATCAACCCTTGAAGAGCAGACTAGAAAGTATAAGGTCCCCTGATGAGTGGTGAGACAACAGCCTAATGAACCTTAGCATAAAAGACTAATAAGGAGGAGCAGTGAAAAGAAAACATGGGATATCTAAGCATAGATCATAAGTGACAATAGAAGGGAAGACTAGAAAAACTTGGGTTGGAATACAGTGGTCCCTCGCTACTTCGTGGTTCGACCATCGTGGATTCACCACTTCGCGGATTTTTTTCATAACCCATATATATATACATATTGGTAATAACAAAATCAACATACTGTACTGAATAATCAATATAATCGATGCAAAAACTAACCTATACACAGATGTGTACAGTAAATGCGTTTGTTTCTTCATTATGATCAGAGAAACGTAAACAAAACATTGGTTGCCATTTTTTATCGTGCTTTTTGGCGTGTTTAGGAAACGCATGATATAAAATCGCCTTTAATATTTGTGCCTGTTTTAGTTTAGGGTACTGTAGTACATGCATTAAGTGTTCTGTACATTAAAGGGTAGTTTGTTAACAGTACTACGTACAAGGGAAGGTTTTAAAAGTCTGAATATACATGTTAAATAAATAGGTAAATATGGTGTCACTACTTTGCGGATTTTCAGCTATCGCGGCCGGGTCTGGAACCTATCTACCGCGATAAACGAGGGCTCACTGTATACATGTATATAGCAGAAGGATAGAGGAGTGACTTTGAAACTAGCCATAATAAGAACCATTATTATTATTAGTAGATGAAAAGTCCCAGTTTGTATGTTGGATTGAAAACTTAGATATAGGATATACTAACCTATATACAAGTATTTTTGGTAAATGGGATCGTATTTTTCCCAGACAAGTTTTTTGAACTTGCTTTTATCCTTGGCGTTGGTCGTGAGCTCTTGGCCCGGTCTCAGATTGGGATTCCTGGAAGAGAAAAATCAAGTTAGAATGATTGTCTGCGTATCATCAATGACACGTCAGTGTGTCTGGCGTCAAGTGAAACCATTATCGTCTCCATTCATTCACTCACATCTATATAGGATCATTAACCCTTTTACCCTCAGGCTATTTGGAAATTTCCAACCCTTAACCCCCAGGGGGTTATTTTTTTCCCCAGCACATTTTGCAGTATATTTTTTTTAAATTGTTCTAACAGCCTTAATTTTTGTCATAGAGAGGTCAGGTTGGTCTCATTCTCTTGGAAAATGCCTGAATTTTCTGAAAAAGTTATCAAAAATACGAAATAAAACATTTTTATAGCATTTTTGTGCGAGGACGTACCGGTATGTCCATGGGGGTAAAGGGATGAGTTTTGTGAAACGTACCAGTACGTCCTTTGGGGGTAAAAGGGTTGAGTAAGAGACATTCATCAAGTGAAAATTCTGAATAATCATTCATTTTGTCTATTATTGAAGTCAATTTTGTGTTTGCATGTTCAGCAACCTTCTTCTTTGTCCCGGTTGCTTGTTCCAAGGAGATAAAACCCATTCCAGAAACATCATGGTCCCCCCCTTTGAAGGTTCAGTTTTGGATACAGCAGCAAGAAGGGTATGGGGGAGCATGCCACTGAATTATGGTTAATAAGGAGTAGCTATGACCCACACAGCACACATTCCCAATGAACAAATTTAAACCTATTCTTATCCTAGGAATTATAGAGGTTTCAAGTTTGGTTACGATGAAAACAAAAGTCTTCTCCTTACTTACCCAGTCTTTGCAAAGTTAGCAATGTAGAAAAGCATGGTCTCGGAAACCAGGGTGTCTTGGTGCGTCCAGTTGTTGGCAGTGAACACACCCAACTCGCCGACCAGTGGCGCCCCGAAGATGTAAGCCAATTCATCTCCGTGAACAGCTCCTCTCACCGACTGTTGGAGAAAACATTCCATCAAATCTTTGGAGTGATTTTTATCCTTTTTTTGTTTCATTTATGGTTTAAAGTTGTGTGTTTTTCTCCTGTTTGACATCAACAAAGGGGATAAGTGAATTCTAAGTCTATTCATCATCACAAAGTTAAAGTTGGAACAGGAATTCCTGGCACATCCTACTCTTGCTACATAGCAAGATTCCCACTACCTCTGCCATCTCTCCTTACACAAAGTGAGGGCGTAACAGAGTGCACCTCCCATGGCAGGAATTCCTGTGTCTAACGGTACATCTGAGGTCAAGATTAGATCTAAACTCGTCCACAAATACTCACATCCGCAGACTCGGATTCCGATGTGGTCGTGTGATCAAAAACATAGAAAAATTGATTTTTGTCTCCTATCCTGAGATTGTTAGCTGTTTTGAGCAATGGCGCCACATACTGAGAGTCACTGAGCGCGGCCAACGTTGCGTCCCTGACAGCTGTTGGTGAGGCGTCCGGATTTTCCCAGTCTGTGTATTCATTTACAACCGAGATGAAGACCTCGTTCAGATGATAGTCGTAAGAGTTTCGGACTGTGGTCCGGAATATTTGATCTCGCCGCTCCACATCTATGCCACTCTCGATGGCACCGTTGCTTAAGGCATTGTACGACTCGTGAGGGACCACCCCGAACAGCAGGTCGTATTCTTTGGTCTGCTCGTCCGCCCTCTTTCGGATCTCCCTCCTGTAGTCGTTACGTATGACGATGCCATCTACGCTGGGGCCAAAGGCATACAGGAACTGCGGTGAGGCCACGTGCACAGTTTGTAACTCCTCCAAAGGCTTATCTTTCAAACAATTAACCATTTGGTCCAGCTCCTCGTTAGATGGCTTCAATTGGGAATCGTGGAGGAGGTTTATACCAGGAGCCAGGCTGGAGGTGCAGTTCAGGGCACGGCCAAACTGCAGGGCGTAATGGATGGGCGTGCCCACCACTGCCCAAGGGCTAAGAGCAGAACCAGACATAAGTATTGTACGATGGAAGAGGCCCGGAGCCACGGCTGTCGACGCCATCAAAAAGTGAATGCAGGCCGCTCCAGTTCCATGTCCCAGTAAGGTGACGCTTCCCGGGTCACCCCCAAATGCCCCTATGTTCTCTTGTACCCAGTGAAGTGCTGCAATTTGGTCAATGAGCCCATGGTTCATGACGTGACCTCTTCCTCTGGGGTCAGCATTGGTGTTTAAAAAGCCTGAGAAGAAAGTCATCAAGGTTAGTAAGATGTGCTAAGCAGGATCAATATATATATATATATATATATATATATATATATATATATATATATATATATATATATATATATATAATATATATATATATATATATATATATATATATATATATATATATATATATATATATATTATATATTCTTACAAAGCTGGTCTAGTGTAGAGTAAATATAATGGCTTATTCATGATATATTTATATATTTCATTTGTGCATTGAAGGGATGAATGGCTAGCTCTTAAGATAAGTTTCTCTCATGTAGACAAGAGTTTACTATGTAAATTACGTAAGATTTACATCGTTGATTTTATTGTATTCTTTATTCAAGTGTATTTACGTTATTTTGAAGAATTAATTTTTTATTTCTCGTTTATTTGTTACGAAGTCTTACGTAAGCTGTTTGAGAGTGTTATGTGACCATACAAGATAGGAACAAGGGCTTATGTAATTTTTTTAAAATTTTTATGAGGTATTGTGTCATGTTTTTGAGAGAATACGCAAAGGGTGTTTGGAGCTTGCTGACTACGAGAGCCGTCTGGCGTTGCGTAAGTACACATTTGAGAGAGCAATACATGGTAACTCTGATGCATTAGCCCAGTCCCTCACACTTCCAAGATCTTTCGGAAGTTTCTGGAAGTAGCTAAGTTTCATATATAAAGGCAACCCCAGGGTTGCATAGATAGATAGAGAATTCCACCCTTAAGACAGCCATCTCCCCTTCTCACTCTCGCACGCAGCTCAGTGTATTGTTTTAAAAGTGTTCAGTGAAATATCGAAGATTTGGTGTGATAAGTTTTTGTAATCATAGTTAGTACTCATAAAAATTCTCTTAAGAGTTTTGTAAACGACCCTGTAGGAAGGTGATAGGTTCTTGTATTGTGAACGAGTTATCTATTTTCATTAACTGTCAAACTTAAATATTGTATTCGGATTTAATTTGAAGTGAAACAAGTGATTGTAAAATTTTAGTCTAACGTTTATCTAGATATAATATTTCAAGTCAAGTTTTTATATAATTTTCAGATCGTAACATACTTGTCCTAATCTAAGTTTTGTTCAGACTTAATATTTCAAGTGATATATTTGTTTTATGCAAATTCTTTTCAAAGTGTAATTTATATAGAATATATTTATTTTTGTAAAGAGTATTATTTCAATCATCAGTGTTTAACCCTTTTACCCCCGGGGTATTTGGAAATTTCCAACCCTTAACCCCCAAGGGGTTATTTTTTTCCCAGCACATTTTGCAGTATATTTTTTTTAAATTGCTCTAACAGCCTTAATTTTTGTCATAGAGAGGTTAGGTTGATCTCATTCTCTTGGAAAATGCCTGAATTTTCTCAAAAAATTATCAAAAAATATGAAAAACAATTTTTTATAGCATTTTTTTGCAAGGACGTACCGGTACGTCCATGGGGGTAAAAGGGTTAATGCATATTCGCTCGTGTCGTGTTAATGATCAGAATTAAAGTTGTTTGAGTATTCGTAATAATAATTACTCAGTTTGAATTAAGTGTACTTAAGAGACCTTTGGATATTCAGTGTTTGATATATTTCTGTCCGGGAGTTATTCAACTGTCTCAGAGTTCGTGTATTAATATTTTCAAGTGTAACAGACTTAATGTAAA